>NW_027210699.1:820000-1307500 GCF_029030835.1 Brachyistius frenatus
AGCTGGAGGTCTCGTCCACCAGTATTTTGATGTATCCCCTGGTGCTCACAGGGCCATCTATAAATGTCATGTCAACAACACCTTTGCACTCCTGCAGCTCCATCTCCGCACCGTCCCACCTCGCTGTCGGTTAATGTTGGAGTCCTCCAGATCGCTCTTTGTCTCGAGACAAATGCAACCAACTTATTGACTCATTTCTGATTAGAAATGTCTGTTAAAGTCTCCAGGGACACACTGGGACTGAAAACAGCTTCGTCCACCACAGATGCTCGGAGCCTCATACAGTATCAGTATGATCACACAGGACTGGAGCAGCAATGGAGTAACATCACAGAACCACTGGTGATTGGAGGGTCTCTTCCATACCTGACCTCTGGTCACCATGTAGCCACCTGGCTGACAAACTCTCTGAACGTTTCTCCCTTGTGTGCCAGATGGTGTACTTGTGTTCCAGATGTTGTACTTGTGATCCAGATGTAGTTCTTGTGTTGTACTTGTGTTGCAGGTGTTGTACTTGTATTCCAGGTGTTGTACTTGTGTTCCAGGTGTTGTACTTGTATTCCAGGTGTTGTACTTGTGTTGCAGGTGTTGTACTTGTGTCGCAGGTGTTGTACTTGTGTTGCAGGTGTTGTACTTGTGTTGCAGGTGTTGTACTTGTGTTGCAGGTGTTGTACTTGTGTTCCAGGTGTTGTACTTGTGTCGCAGGTGTTGTACTTGTGTTCCAGGTGTTGTACTTGTGTTGCAGGTGTTGTACTTGTGTTCCAGGTGTTGTACTTGTGTTGCAGGTGTTGTACTTGTGTTCCAGGTGTTGTACTTGTGTTGCAGGTGTTGTACTTGTGTTCCAGGTGTTGTACTGGTGTTGCAGGTGTTGTACTTGTGTTCCAGGTGTTGTACTTGTGTGTTGCAGGTGTTGTACTTGTGTTCCAGGTGTTGTACTTGTGTTGCAGGTGTTGTACTTGTGTTGCAGGTGTTGTACTTGTGTTGCAGGTGTTGTACTTGTGTTGCAGGTGTTGTACTTGTGTTGCAGGTGTTGTACTTGTGTTGCAGGTGTTGTACTGGTGTTGCAGGTGTTGTACTTGTGTCGCAGGTGTTGTACTTGTGTGTTGCAGGTGTTGTACTTGTGTTGCAGGTGTTGTACTTGTGTTCCAGGTGTTGTACTTGTGTTGCAGGTGTTGTACTTGTGTTGCAGGTGTTGTACTTGTGTTGCAGGTGTTGTACTTGTGTTCCAGGTGTTGTACTTGTGTTCCAGGTGTTGTACTTGTGTTGCAGGTGTTGTACTTGTGTTGCAGGTGTTGTACTTGTGTTGCAGGTGTTGTACTTGTGTTGCAGGTGTTGTACTTGTGTTCCAGGTGTTGTACTGGTGTTGCAGGTGTTGTACTTGTGTCGCAGGTGTTGTACTTGTGTGTTGTGTTGTACTTGTGTTGCAGGTGTTGTACTTGTGTTCCAGGTGTTGTACTTGTGTTGCAGGTGTTGTACTTGTGTTGCAGGTGTTGTACTTGTGTTGCAGGTGTTGTACTTGTGTTGCAGGTGTTGTACTTGTGTTGCAGGTGTTGTACTTGTGTTGCAGGTGTTGTACTTGTGTTGCAGGTGTTGTACTTGTGTTGCAGGTGTTGTACTTGTGTTGCAGGTGTTGTACTTGAATGTACTGGAGGCTTCATAACGTTCACAAACCAATGGGTGACGCCACTGATGGTTGGCCCTTATCCATCTGCTGACATGGGGGGTGAGGGGATTATGAACTGTACTTCAATCAGCCACCAGGGGCCGATCGAGATGTTTTGGCTTCACTTCTGGAGAGTTTTCATGCTGTCCATCTTTATATACAATCAATTTCCCTCAATTTGTTTACACTGCACACCACATTCCCTCTAGTGGATGAGAGAGAACTTCAGTTTTATGAAGAATGTACATAATAAACTTACTAGTGCAAAAGTCTGAGTTAGCATGCGCAGTGTCAGTTGCATATCAAATATAAAACTTTCTGATTATTTTATCGAGACATTTCTTATGCTGAATTTATACATACACACATGTATATGGGAATACATTTAATTTGTCATTGGTTTTCTGTTTTTTTTTTTGTGAATGTAGATTTTGATAGAGGTTGACTTTATGTAATGTCCTTCACATTGTCTGAGCTGTCACAGAAACTGAATTCCACTGATAATGCTTGTGCCAAGTATGAAGCCCATCTGTCTCTCACAGCGCCAGTGTGTAAGAAGTGCACTCTGGCTCTGGTTATCGTTCCTACCTTTTCCTCCCAATTACTGCTGCGAATGCGTTTCAGCTGACTTTTTTTTGGTCATTGGTCTTTTTTTTTTTTAAGAATTAAATCCCATTTCTTTGTACATTAGGGGGCGGTATTGAGTCACTGTAGCGTCCCAGCTGGCTGCCCTCAGCTGGTGTTTGTGTTGGTTCGGTTCAGGCATCAGGAGTGATGGTAAGAACATCAGGGCAGGTCACGCAATCTGATGGGGGACAGATTTCAGTGTAACACCAGCTCTCAGTTTCTGAAGTTTTGTAGTTTACATATTATTTTCCTGTTGTTGTTTTTGTTTTTTTGTTTTTTATAACTGATGATTTTTTTCCTGAAGTTACATTGTATGCACCCAGTGGAGCACAAATTAAACATGGCGATCAGTTAAGTAGCAGTAGTATGTAATTTACTTTATAGCCTGATTATCTGCCTTTTTAGGAAGACAAGAAACAATCACAGCAAAACCAAATATCGACTGCATTGAAAATGTTTTTCGACATGGTTTGTGTCAGTAGCTGCACAAAAGAGCTGTTCTGAATCATCCAAACAAGTTTTGGGTTTGTCTGCTACGTTAATAGATAGATGATGATCAAATTGAGCTCATCAGCTCAGCTATCTGAACTGTAAAATAAACAAGTGTAAAAATGTGTAAAAACTCATCAGCTTGACCGAACAAGCAGCACATATGTGCATTTTGAATCACAGGCACACAGAAAGGACCCATAAGGAGACTGAAAAAATAGATTTTTGTAGTGCAACGGTCAGAACATCCCTGACATTATACTATTAGGTTCCTTTATGAGCCATCGCTTCCATAGCAACCGTTAGCATTACAGCTGCACATTACTATTTCAGCATCAAATGTTGTTCCTTTACTCTCCAGCGGTGGATGTAAAGTCTTGGTCTGCTTAGAATAATATACAACCCCCGTTTCTAAAAAAAAGTTGGGACTCTATGTAAAATTTTAATAATTACACAACACAATGATTTTCAAATAATATAAACCCATATTTAATTGGAAATTGATCAAAGACAACATATCAAATGTTGAAATGGAGAAATTTTACTGTTTTATGAAAAATATTTTTTCATGAAAATATTTTATGGTTCAAAAAAGTTGGGACGGGGGCAACAAAAGACTAGAAAAGTTGTGCAATGCTGAAAAAAAAATCACTTGGTAGAACATTTCACAACTAATTAGGTTAATTGGCAACAAGAATAATATTATTGAGTATAAAAAGAACATTTTGGACAGGGAAAGTATCTTAGCACTAAAGATGTAAAAGTGTTTCCCCACTCTGTGAAAGACGGTGTGGGAAAATGGTGCAACAATTATGAATGATGTTCCACCACATAATGTTGCAAAGAATTTGGGAATTTTTAAATATTATTTAAAAGATTCAGAGAATCTGGAGAAATCTCTGAACACAAGGGACAAGGCTGGAAACCAATATTGGATGGTGGTGATCTTCGGGCCCTCAGGCAGCACTGCATTAAAAACACACTATTCTGGAGTGGAAATCACTGCATGGGCTCAGGAACACTTGTGAAAACCATCGTCTGTGAACACAGTTCATCGCTGCGTCCACAAATGATGTTAAAACTCTCCAAAGAAGAAACCAGATAGAAACATGATCCAGAAACACCGCCGCCTTCTCTGGACCGAGATCATTGAAGATGGACTGAGGTGAAGTGGACAACTGTCCTGAGGTCTGATGGATCACAATCTGAGATTCTGTTTGGAAATCATGGACGCTGCATCCTCCAGGTTAAAGAGGAGAGGGACCATCCAGCTTGTTATCAGCTCAGTTCTAAAGCCAGTGTTGGAATTCACCAGTTGATTCCACCGAGTTGTTTTGATCAGAGACACCAATAGGCAGATTCAATCAGCAAGTTGATTTATTCAGCAACTTCAGCATACATGATATCACGGAGAGCCCAACATCAACCAGAGGTCTCTCTGTTGGAGTCTGATCTGAGCACTTGATATTACATACTTTATACACAGTAGGGTGGGACTTTAGTCTCGGATGTTCCACAAGAGGAGTACCAACTCATTATAGAGAGTTGGTACCGTGACCTCCTGAATCTGAGTTCAGCTCGCGTGTGAGTTGTCACGTACCGAAACTTACTTCGTGTTTTCATGACCTTGGGCACACAGCTGTGTGCAGTATATCTTAATGCTGAGTCGACAGGGTTACATATAGTATCATAATAGCATTTGATTAAAGACTGGATTAAACATATATTTATATATATTTATATATATATAAATGGGCATAGCATAAGCATAATCTACCACATTTAAGCATAATCTACCACACCAGCATCTGTGATGGTACAGGATGCATTAGTGCACATGGCATGGGTAGCTTGAACATCTGGAAGGAAGCATTAATGCTGAATGATATATTCAGGTGTTGGAGCAACATATGCTGCCATCCAGACAACGTCTCTTTCAGGGAAGGTCTTGTTTATTTCAGCAGAACAACGTCCAACCACATTCTGCACGTATTCCAACAGCATGGTTCTCTAGTAGAAGAGTCCGCTGATAAACTGACCTCCTGCAGTCCAGACCTGTCAATCATTGAAAACATCTGGAGCATCAGGACATGAACAATACAACAAAGGAGACCCTGAACTGTTGAGCAGCTGAAATCCTCTATCAGGCAAAAACGGGACCACATTTCACTTTCAAAACTCCAGAAACTGGTCTCCTCAATGAAAAGAAGTGAAGTACCACAATGGTAAACATGACCCTGTCAAAACTTTTTCAAAATGTGTTGCTAGCATCAAATTTAAAATGAGCACATATTTTTAATAAACAATAACATGTCAGTTTCAAGATTTGATATGTTGTCTTTGATCTTATTGCAATTAAATATGGGTTTACAATATTTGCAAACCGTTGCTTTCCGTTTTTATTTACATTTTGCATAGCGTCCCAATCTCTTATGAACATGGGGTCGTAAGCTACAGGCACTCACTGTACCATCTAGTGGTACAAAGTAGTAGTACAAAACAGGCCGGGTTAGGGTTAGGGTTAGCATGTTAACTTCAGTAGATACCTCTGCTACACAACACGTCTCTAACAAAACATCAAAACTGTTCTTTCTACACACTCAGTGGATAATTAGTCCACTCCTGAAGGTTTTAAACTAAACACCATACGGATTGCCCCTTTAAGGACTCAAAGGCAGGTCATGCGGTTGAATAAGAGTCTTAGATGAGTGAGTGCTGCCTGACGAGCACCTGCCAGACACACTGTTCTCAAATTAAGGAGGAAAAATATCAGCAGCGTTTGGCGGGTTACCAACGTGGTCACAGTGGCTTGAGGTAATGAAGTGGAAGAAATGCCAATTTGATTTGCATGAAATTGTACTCCCCACCGCTGGTCCTTTCCCTCTGTCATCACGCTACGATGAAGTCACATGTGCTGCGTGGATGCATGTTTGTGAACGATGATCCAATCTGGTCAGATCACTCCGCTGGCATCGGTTTGTCTTCCTTGATAGTCTGTCATCAATCTGGCTCAGTGGAGAGTTGGTTCAGCATTGATAGATCAATAGATGGCAGCAGTGTTGATCTTTTATGACATCGGCCTGTCATTTCCTCTCTAACCCTGAGACCTGAAGTATAATACAGGTTTCTATGGCAACCAAATCCAGGTGTGAAAAGCTTGCTGCATCATTCCCAAGAAGACTCATGGCTGTACGAGCTCAAAAGGGTGCTTCTACTCAATACTGAGCAAAGGGTCTGAATACTTATGACCATGTGATATTTCAGGTTTTCTTTTTTAATAAATTTGCACAAATTTCTACATTTCTGTTTTTTTCTGCTGAGTGTACATTAATGAGAAATAAAATGAACTTTTTTTTATTTTAGCAAATGGCTGCAATGAAACAAAGAGTGAAAAATGTGAAGGGGTCTGAATACTTTCCGTACCCACTGTACATCAGTGGGTAACCCTCTCTACCATCTGAGCCACATATCAGACGTTGGGAGTTCATTTGTGTTAATAAGAAGATGTGCCTTCTATCCAAATTAGTTTCAGGGCATCTTTCTGCTTCCAGAAAACAGTGGGACACAAAAACAACACCACAGGGCACCGATCGGCATTTGACAATGTCACAGGTTGGAGTCCAAGTGGAGACATTTATTGCATCTTCTTCCTGATTTCCTGTAATCCCTTTGCTGTCGCTCCAATAAAGCTATATAATTGTTAAACATTTGAATGAAGGTTAGGGCTCCTTTATCATCGTGGTTACAGTAGTAACCATTTGTTTAAACAACCATGGAGAAAATAGGAAAGAAACATTGATTGATTTCCTTCAAGTGAAAAAGAAATGTTGTTTTGAACAAATTATTAACACAGTAAACCCACCTGGCTGGAACAACGTGACTGATGAAAAACTCTGGAGAGTTTTCCGGAGTGAACATGATGTTTCAATATTCATGGCAAACGATTTCTGTCCATATTTAATGAATACATGAATAAATAAACGTCTCATAACAGAAATGTCCACTAACCTTTAGACTAAGACCACGCTGTTTATTGACTGCAAAATTATAGCTTAATGCTTTCTTTAAAGACATCGTGTCTTTTTGTCCCTGGTGTTAACTTACTCCTTCGGCATCTTTAAAGGCTTTTATGAAATACCATTTCTCACTCTCTACACGGCATGTCGTCAGTGTTACAGAGAAAAACTGATAATGCAACATACTTTATTCATCTGAATCAGGTTTGTTAGAAAGTGTGACTGACTGATGTTTGTAATTGCTCTAAAAGCATGTATTTGCTATGACAATGAAAATATTCAGAAAGACAGTTATAAAGAAATAATGATGCAGTCTTTTAACTCCTGTGTTGTTCAATAAAATACAACGTCAACACAATTCATCTAAATGACCCACAGTAAGGCTGTTCACACAATAAAACAGCGCGGACATAAATCCAAAGATTCATGCTCTTCAACTCTGATTAAATAAATGAGACTAAATTCTTAAATTCGAGTTAAAATCATAAACAATAGTTTAAAAACACATTTTAACTCCATTAGGAACAGATGACATTGTCTGCATTTGTCCTCTGTTATGTTCTGTCAGGTCATGTGACGGGTCGTGACTAAGCGGGGTTTCACTGGAGCAGCTGCTCCATAGTGAACTCTCAGAAGCGCTGATTCGTCTAAACAAAGCGCTGACTCAGACTTTTGTGTTGGCCGCTGACCTTACAGACCTTTTTGTGCGTTACCTTCTGCTGTCCAGATTTGTGCGCTGCGCTCATGTTACGTTTTGTGCAGCTCATTTTCTGCCGTCGTTGCCAGCCTCGCGGTCGGCGCTCTCATTTGCCCTCCATGACTTTTTTGGTTTGCAGTTCACACACAAACCTCCCGTGTGGCCGGGTTTTTCTCACAGGAGCGTCTCCATTGGCTGGTGAGTTTTTGAGTGACAGCTCAACACCCCGGATGTTGTTTGGCAGATACGGACAGAGACATCGGGCATTCACTATCTCCAACTTTGCAAATGAGTTTCATTTTCATTTTACAAACCTCATTTCTTTTCTTGTCCATACTGCTGCGTCCTAAATGTGCTGGTGTTCAGTACCAGACCGGATCCCTCTTCCTATTCAGTTCTAAAAGAAAAAAGTTAATTATTGAGACTATTGTTTTTTCCAAATACATCAAGTGTTGTATTTTTTATTGCAGTCTGTTGAGTCTTGTTATCTTTCATGAAATGTTGTATGGACATTAAGGTAATTTTGTGCCGACATGGCGATATCTGTGGAAAAGAAATATTTTCAAGGATTCAAGCAAGATTCATTTTGATTCTCAGAAATGACACTAACTATAAAATTACTGTCTCAGCCAATGAAGCATCTTCTCTGGGATCAGTGCGCTGACGAGGATGGAGTGGTGATGGCAGAGACACTTAGTCTTGTCCATAGGAAGGAATGAATCGGCTGTTTTGGTCTCAGGCCACATTTAAAGGCATTTAGTCACTCGTCTGTCACGAGGAGTGTGACAAGATTTTTATTCCTATGAATTTTCAAAATAACATTACATAAAACTTCTTCTCAACACTTTTCTGCTGTATTCCTGGTATGATTTGCATTTCCTACTCGTGTTGTGTAAGTTAAAGTTAAACATCTGCGACATCCTCCCACGTTGCTGTTCACTCTGCTTCCTACAGGCTGTAATTATTGAACACCTCAGCCTATACAGAACCAGCATGTTTGCCAATGTGCAGGAAATTAGAGGTGTTGTTACTGTGCTGGAATTTCAGTGCAAATATCACTGGGAAAAAAAAGAAAAGCAAAATGTACAGTAGTTGATTTAAAATTCACTTTGAGTAGCGCTTTCTATTGATGGTGTGTTTCACTGCTGACATTCAATCAGGTGCAGCGTGTAGAGGTTTCACTTTGAAACGGGGAGAGCAATAAACATTAAAAACACCTACAGTTTATTTGTATTTTCATTTCTGCTTTCATACAGATGAAATCTGAGTGACAGTTACCAGATATTTATAGTTTTTTCAACCTTAAGTTATAATTATAATAAAATGAATATTAACTGTGTTTATATAATAGATGAAAATGATGAATGTCAAAACAAAAGTGTTTGTTTGCAGTGAGTGCCAATCAGCTGACAAATTACATACTAACTACAAACTGGTGTTTGATTTTGAGAAAATAAAAGTTTGTTGGTGCAAAAATGTTGCAAACGTTGACAGGAAGTCATAAATTCTGTTGACGAGGACTATAAATTGCTAATAAAAGGTAAATTTCCAGTTTAGAAAAATACTCAACATGAACATGTGTAAACCTACGCTAAAGCAAAAAAAAATCAAATCAAAGTTATTCATGTTTTGAACTTCCTCAACATTACACCAGCAGACACGACATAATGAAAACAGCTTCAATCAGAAAAAAAATACCCTTTTTAGATTTTGAGGTCCATTTGATGGCGATTTCCATATTTTCCTTGAATTCACAGTAATTCACACGAAGTGCAGACGGAAATGTGATGAACGTGTGTGTGTGTGTGTGTGTGTGTGTGTGTGTGTGTGTGTGTGTGTGTGTGTGTGTGTGTGTGTGTGTGTGTGTGTGTGTGTGTGTGTGTGTGTGTGTGTGTGTGTGTGTGTGTGAAGAGGACAACAAATTGTGTTGGTTGATATTCATAGAAGTTTGTCCCTGAAAGAAGCAGGTGCTCATGAATACGATCAATACTTACACTTTATTCATCTTTTAGGAATCCAGTAAAATCGGAAGGTTTGTGTCAGAACTGCAAACCAGAATTTGTTTACAAGTTGTAAATTTTACCTTTCAGATTACATTTTTTTTGGAGATAACTTTTATTCTCTCTCAAATTCTTATTTCTGATATTTAAGAACTTTTATTTGAATGTTATGACCCAAATCTGATTCCATCCAGAGGGAAACACATCATGTCTCACAAGAAGCCAACAAAAGTATCACGTGACTTTTGGCACAATCGTTATATATCTGCCATTTCCAAACAATAATATTATTTCTGAGTTTTATCTCATTTGAGTATTTCTCCTGCGTCTTCTTCTCCCTTTCACTTGAATCTCTTTTTCTCTTCTTCTCTATGTTAATGTCTCTGGCATGTTTCCTGTATTCTCAAAGTATTCTGCTCCGTGTTCAGGATCTGCATCCCAACGTTGTGAATAACTGACGGAAAAAGGATTAACAGTGATAAAGAAAAGTCATATTAATGAGATCTTCAAATAAATTCCATTGAACTTTGAATAAAGTTGATCTGGATCTGTGGGCTCACTGGTGTTACTGATCTTTAAAATTTAACAGTCACAATTTTAAAATATATTTTAAAAATGTCCGCTACAGACCCTCAAGGTCCATGTTGTCATTCACGGTATACATACTCACAAAACTGTCATTGAATCCCTTTGTATTGTATTTTCTTCTCTTTGAATAAAGCAGGTGATTCCAGCGATTTTAATATAAACTGGTATGAAATCATGAGATAAAGGGAAAAACTCCTGACTGGACTCACCGTGTGGTTTTCTTCACAGATCTGCAGGAAGTCAAGTGATGTCATCAATCGGATTTCTCACTTCAAAATAAAAGATTCTTGTTCTGTGGTAACAACAGTGACAGGACATCAACATTTTCATGATATATCTAATTATAGGTATTTGTTTTTTTAAGGTCATTTATATCATATTTGATAGTTATATAAATACATAAGGCGAGGGAGACGAGGCTGGGTGCTGTGAGGACTGGAGAGGCTGAGGAAGCTTCCCAGCATCCTGCCAGTCAACGTTCAACCCTTCACACATACAGCTTCAGGAGATAATCAACAAGACACAGAAGTTTCACCTCGAAGGAAAGTTTTATGAAGATAGTTCCAACTCATTGCTGCAAACTCCTTCTCCGCCCGGTCACAGGATTCATGTGAAAGTGTATCGAGTACTTTGTGTGAATCCAAACCAGAAACTGTGGATCAACAGTACCGAAGACAAACACTCAGCAGCTGGTCCGGACGGAGTTCCAGCGCAGCGCAGCTGGCTGCTGTGTTCGATAACACGTCCGACTCCTCTCTTTTTATGTAAGTCATCCCCTCCTGCATCAAGACTTCCATTACTCCTTCCTGTTCCCAGACTCACAACTAAACATGGAGAAGCAGCGTTCAGTTTCTAGGCTCCACATATCTGGAACAAAGTCCCAGAAAGCTGCAGGTCTGCTGAGACTCTCAGATCCTTTAAATCAGGACTGAAGACTTTTCTGGTTGCCGTCGTTCACCGAAGCAGATCTGAGGACGTCTTAAACTGCACTGTGACTTGGATCATCTTTTTAGCTTGCTTAATGTTTTAATGACTGTCTTTAATGTTTTAATCACTTGATCTTAATTGTTTTTAAATGTCCTTTTCTTTTGCTTGATGCTTTGATGCTTTTAATGGATTCATGTGAAGCACTTTGAATTGCCTTGTTGTTGAAATGTTGTTGAAATTACAAATAAACTTGCTTGCGTTACTGCTTCACTGTCAAAAAAAAAAGTTGAACTTTGCACACACTTTGCATCAGCAAACGCTTTGAGAAGCACGTTCAAGAACCTCAATGAATAATCAGATCCACAGACGATGCCCCTCCCACAACCCTCCACACGGTCCTCCCCCTCCTGGAGAAGACAACTGTTAAACTTTCAATACCACGTCTCCTCCAAACACGACAATAAGTTCACTGACCGACAACTCAGTTCAAGTCTGTGCAGGACCTAAGAATCACAAACTTATGAGATATTTATATATTTATAAATGTATATATATTGTATATATATATTGTATTATGCACCCACATGCTGCTTCTTCAGTACTACAATTGTTTCTGCACTTCTCTGCCAGCCATTAAGAACAAAAGGAAGCAGACAGCTGCTGAGATCCAGCAGCAGTTGACCAGTCACGAGACGAAGCCTGAGAGCGTCTGATGCTGCTGCTGCTAACCCGCATTTAACCTGAATTTAACCTAAACTTAACCCGAATTTAACCTGAATTTAACCTAAACTTAACCCGAATTTAACCTGAATTTAACCCGAATTTAACCCAAAATTTAACCTGAATTTAACCTAAACTTAACCCGAATTTAACCTGAATTTAACCTAAACTTAACCCGAATTTAACCTGAATTTAACCCGAATTTAACCCAAAATTTAACCTGAATTTAACCCGAATTTAAACCTGAACTTAAACCTAAACTTAAACTTAAACCAAACTTAACCTAAACTAAACCCGAATTCAACCCGAACTTTAACCTGAACTTAACCTGAACTTAACTTAAACTAAACCCAAAATGTAACCCGAACTTTAACCTAAACTTAACCTGAACTTAAACTTGAACTTTAACCTAAACTTAACCTGAACTTTAACCTGAACTCAACCTCACTGGAACCTTAAGCCAAGTCTTCAAATTTTCAAACTATTTTCATGCTAGAATGTTGACTCAGGTTACAGGTACTCGATTTCTGTCCATAAAAGGGAGGCTGGTCCCCACAATGTGACTGTGCATACAGATTTATGACACACACACACACACACACACACACACACACACACACACACACACACACACACACACACACACACACACACACACACACACACACACACACACACACACACACACCTGATCAAAGATCTCATCACATTGTTAAATGATGGACAGATACATATTCTGTCTGAGTCAACATCAGCTCCACACATCACATCACAAACTGAGCCAACAATAAACGTGGGTGAGAGATGAGATTCAAATGATGAGTCACAGTGGAGGAGCAGAGGGACTCATGAATTATTTACGTGGACTGAAACAAGGCACTGAGTGGCAGGAAGAGACCATAACAGATGATGGACATTGATCACTTTTCAAGTGAGCTCAAAGAAAAAAGTCCCACTGATCAAGTTAGCTCACATTTCAAGAACAAAATATGTCATGACGTGTTATGAGACCTGTCCCAACAAACCTCCCTCTGCAGTCCTGACTGGTCTATACGTTTCTGTCTGCAGGAACTCAAAGTTCAATAGTGCTATATCATTTTCCTTTAAGCCTTAAAAAATGCATACTTTGAGACAATATAACACCCTTTAATTCATTCATATTTGTCTGGACTGCAACTGCGGGGCAGCTTTATAAATGTGAATATCTGTCACGGTGTGAGTGAGAGACTGAGTGATAAAGGTTACACCGTTGGTCGGTTGGACGTTTGCAACTTCCTGTTTCCCTTTCAAAAGAAAAACTCAGTTCAGCGGTTTGTATCTGCAACAATACTGTGTCAATGACTGGAGAAATGAAAAGCTCTGTCATCAAATGTACAAATATGATCGAGCATCTAAACTTTAGATTCTAAAGACTGTCGTGGATAGTTAGCGACCTGAGTCTTTTATTTTACAGTGATATGCTGGATAAAAATGAAAGAGGGCAATGTTGTCATTTCCAGTTTGACCAGACGGTGGCAGAGTGGTCTCCATGCGTATAACGCAGCGATACAGAGGCGTGTCCGTTGGCCTCGATATGAAGATGCTGCAGCGCCTGGTTACAGGTTGACTTCGGAGCAGCATTTTCTGACGACGACGAGTTCGTTCTCTAAAAGTCTGAAGTTCGTCCAGAACCTGAACTGCCTCGGCCGTTCAACGACTGCAACGGTGTAATAATTGCACAATAACCACAAACTGCATCGAACACAACATCCATCCAACTGGCTCCATGTTCAACACCACGTTTATTACAAGATTCTCCTCCATAACCTTTCAGAAGTTCTCCATCCTCGCTCCCTTGCTCTGCACTACGACCCCGGAACGAGCTCCAACTACACATCCATCAGCTGGACTCTGTTGTACAGCTGATGTTCCTCTGAGTTGTGTTTGGTTATCAGTGAGCACTCAGAGGAACGAGCTCCCCCGGCAGCAAGGATGCTACTCACTCAGTTATTTCATCTGCTTCTTATTTACAGTAAATGTTCTCCAATAATAGAATAGAAAGAACCTTAAACTCCTTCGCTTGAGGCAGTCACTCTGTCCCCACCTGGAGGGATCAATCCAGCAGAGAAACATGGCCTCAGATTTGGAGGTGCTAACTCTCGTCCCCGCCGCTTCACACTCGGATGCAAACCGCCCCAGTGAGTGCTGGAGGTCCGAAGAGGCCAACAGGACCACATCATCTGCAAACAGCAGAGATGCGATCCGGAGACCCCCGAACCCGACGTGCTCCTCCCCCTGACTGCTCCTAGATATCCTGTCATGAAGGTCACAAACAGGATCGGTGACAAAGGACAGCTCTGGCGGAGGCCACGCCCACCGGAGGCCACCCCGAACTCCCGCAGCACCCCCCACAAAAACCCCCAGGGGACCCGGTCGAAAGCCTTCTCCAAGTCCACAAAGCACACGTAGGCTGGATGGTTAAACTCCCAGGACCCCTCCAGTAGTCTTGTGAGGGTAAAGATCTGGTCCACTGTTCCACGACGAGGACGGAATCCGCACTGCTCCTCTTGAATCTGAGGTTCGACAAACGGTCGGAGTCCTTTCCAGCACCCTGATATAAGCTTTGTCCGGGAGGCTGAGTAGTGTGATACGCCGATAGTTGGAGCAACTCTCCGGTCCCCCGTTTTGAAAATGGGAACCACCACCCCGGTCTGCCAGTCCATGGGCACTGTTCCCGACTCCCATGCGATATTGAAGAGGCATCTTTATGACTTATTGACACTAACATTAAACTATCCTGTATCTTTTACCTTAAAGACAAAGATCCAAGCTCATATCACTAGTCAGTGGTCAGATTTAACATAGAAATACAAGGGACTGTTTATAAAAGTAGACGTAGCATCCAGGTCTTAAGTGTCTTCAGCTGCAATACCAGCGAGTGCCACTAGAGGTCGGCTCCAAAAAGCCTCCGGCTCCATAGACTCCCATTCAACTTCTCTCATCAAATCCAAAGTGAATCAAATGTGTCCATCAGTTATCTCGGTGTTGTTAGCTAAAGTCACTCCTTCTTATTAGTTTTCTGGAGGTCCATCTGAAAATAATCCCTCATTCATTAGAAAAGAAGATTCAAGAAGACCTGTTTTTGGGGGCGTGTCTGTTTGATTGACAGGCCTGCGGTGCAGTCAGGTTACAGCTATCGGTGGGCGGGACGTAGTATCATCAGGTTTCCAATCAGATCCACCTCTGGCTCCTCCCCCAGCTCGTCCAAATATGGTCACTTCCTGCTCCAAACCACTCCGAACTAGAAAAGATGGTGACGGACAGAATCTGAACTGGAGGATTCAAGCAAAAGCTCCACCAAAAGCCTGAAGAGACTCCAGTTCTGGTTTGTACAATTTAACGTTTTTAATGTTAACATTTTACACTTTTTGCTTTTTTTGTCTCAAAATTGTTTATTTTTTCTGATGGAAGCTGATTCTTTAAAGGGTCAGTCCAACAAAGTATGAATCACATTTTCTCACTGACAGTTATAGTTGTATCAATCCTCAAATAGATAGGCAGCAAACTCAGTGACATATTTAAAAACTCTACAAACAAAACCAAAACTGTACCAAACTATTAGGAACCATTAGATGTAGAATATGAAAGCAAAAGTGTTTTGTTTTGTTGAAGTGTACCAGCCCTTTAAAAGCAGCAGTGAAACTCATACATGTCTTCAATCAGTAAAACGGTGACATCACACGTACTTTCATGCATCCTTTATTCCATTATAAGCATTAAAACATCCATTGTGCTGCCTTCTTGCAACAACCACCACATGTATGATGTACGTTTCACAGCATATTTAAGGCTTATTTCATTGGTTTTCTTTTACACACTACGAGTTGATTCTACTTCTTCATCTGCCTTTTGTTTGCATATTGTGATTCCAGTGTTTAAATCAATGAGACGAGTCTGCCCTGCGTAAAGGGCTAATATGTACAGAGAAGATATAGAAGTAGATCATTATTGTACAAACCGGTTTGAGAGACGGTGGAAATCTATCAACATTTAGACTGGAAAAACCTCGTAAAAATGTCAGTATCAAAACAATAACCGGGTCTAAAGCGGGTTCTCGGTTTCTTTTAAAAAACAGGAACTATAGGGGAGAAATACTAGAGATGATGATTGAGGGGATTTTCATCCAAAAACATCAGCTATGATCAGAAAACACTAACAACCAACTGACAAATCACTTCACAGCAATACACAGATCCATCGATCATTACAAGCTGCTATGCAAATATCCCCCAACACAACACTTCTCCGAACACGCCCAGCCTTCACTTCACTCCATATGGTTTCACTCACTCATTCATTACCTTCATTGTTTTTGTGTTTTACTTCATTTTGCAGTTCAAAAACATTCAAATACAATTGAAACAAGCTGAAATGTCCAAAGCTACGAGAAGTCCGGTAGAGGAGGAGACGACTCCTCCTGCAGACGACGGGGCCGGTAGAGGAGGAGTCGACTCCTCCTGCAGACGACGGGGCCGGTAGAGGAGGAGTCGGCGGGGCCGGTAGAGGAGTCGGCTCCTCCTGCAGACGACGGGGCCGGTAGAGGAGGAGTTGGCTCCTCCTGCAGACGACGGGGCCGGTAGAGGAGGAGACTCCTCCTGCAGACGCGGGGCCGGTAGAGGAGGAGTCGGCTCCTCCTGCAGACAGGAACACACTGAAGGTAGTCGAATGTGGTCCGGCTGGATTTGGTTTTAGTACCTTGGTGTCATTTCAGCGTTCCCCTCAAAGTGCCTGGCTTTCACAGTGATTGACTGATTGATTCCTCCGATCAATAGCAGCACTCATCAGTTCCCCCGAAGACCACGAGAGCCTCGTCGTTGTCGACAGGAAACGTCTGGGTGAAATGTGTACGAACATAAGGCTTCATATTGTTAGTGTGAAAAAACAACAACTGATAAAACAAATACACACCCAGCAGATTCTCCTTGAATTCTCACACACACACGCACACGCACACACACACACACACACACACACACACACACACACACGGCGGAGGTCAGGTTTCAGTGTCCAACGGTGGTGATTCTCATGACAACATGATCTGTAGTGAAATAAAGTCCTGATACCTGCCGCTCTCTCTCCTGTTCAGGTAACGGTCGGGAGGTTCACCGCCGCGCTGCTTTGTGCCGACGCAGCGGAGAATTTAGTTACGCGTGTAAACAAAGTGACGACGCTGATTCCACTGCGCTTTATCACGGTTTCCACGACGACTGGCAGGTCTGTCCAGATGTGTTTGAATTCTGCAACACGGGCTGATCAAAAAAAAATCTATTTCTTTAATCAGGTTCAAGTCATCTGGTAACTAAACTTTGCATACGGATGATCCAGTCGCCACAATCTATTCCAATAAACAATTAGGGTTCATGCTTAATTGATCTCCGCCTGTCATTTGGACAATTATTGTAAACAGGCAAAACTGAACGCATCAGGATGAGTTATTTCTCTCCAAGAGTGATGTGTTTTTTTTTTTGCCAATAATCAAGATGTCTTGTAATTAGCTCGATTTCTCAATGGAGTTTGGCGTGATGTTCTCCCTGTGAGAGAGCAGCACGCATCAGGACGGCAAAGATCACCGGTGCAAACGGCCAGATGTGGCTTACAGCTTCCAAACACACCAGGAAAAAGTTCTACCCGCAAATAAAGGACAACAAAAACAAAACATGGAATGCCAATAAGAAAAAAGAAAAAGAAAATCAACATGTAAATATCTAAAATGAAAAACAAAAATCATTACCTGAAAATACCTGCACATTTAAAGTGCAATCAACCCTGAATGGGAACTTAAAATTACAGAAAAAGTAAAAAACTTCCAACAACTTCTTGAGGTGCAAAATTGATACTTCTATACCTTTTATAAAAGAATACAAAAATCCACATCGCAAAGACTCAGTCAGAAGAAGAGCCGGGACGAAGAGAGGAACCGGGGGAGGACGAAGACAGCGAGAGACATGGGACGGGTGAGACGGACAGAGTAAAGAGAGGACGGGAAGCAGGCGGAGAGCTGGAGTGGGAAATGAATCTGGACTGAGCGGCGAGTGCAAACGGCGTCTCAGCCCGGGATCACTGGCAAACCGGGTTCGCGTGGAGGAGCACCACAGAGGTTCTGGCGCCTGCTGGCAAACCCTCCACAACACCGGGACAAAACCACCTCCTCTCCCGGTTCACCACAAACTCCCACCTTGAAGTGGGTCGGAGGACCGGCGGGAGGAGGCGTCCTCGGTGTGGTGAGATGAGCCCGGGCCGACGGGAGGAGGCGTCCTCGGTGTGGTGAGATGAACCCGGGCCGACGGGAGGAGGCGTCCTCGGTGTGGTGAGATGAGATGAGCCCGGGCCGACCGGAGGAGGCGTCCTCGGTGTGGTGAGATGAGATGAGCCCGGGCCGACCGGAGGAGGCGTCCTCGGTGTGGTGAGATGAGATGAGCCCGGGCCGACGGGAGGAGGCGTCCTCGGTGTGGTGAGATGAGATGAGCCCGGGCCGACCGGAGGAGGCGTCCTCGGTGTGGTGAGATGAGATGAGCCCGGGCCGACCGGAGGAGGCGTCCTCGGTGTGGTGAGATGAGATGAGCCCGGGCCGACGGGAGGAGGCGTCCTCGGTGTGGTGAGATGAGATGAGCCCGGGCCGACCGGAGGAGGCGTCCTCGGTGTGGTGAGATGAGATGAGCCCGGGCCGACCGGAGGAGGCGTCCTCGGTGTGGTGAGATGAGCCCGGGCCGACGGGAGGAGCTCCCCTCAGGAGGACGGCAGCTCGAAGGAGATGAACTGCTTCAGTCTCTCCAGGTACTGAGCGTACAGTTCGATGTCGTTGTGGCCGGCTCCCTCCACCCAGAGGGGCTCCACGGCTCGGGGGCAGCGCTCGTACATGGCCAGGCCGTGGGAGAAGTCGATCACCTCGTCCTCCGTGCCGTGGATCACCAGCACCGGGGACGCCACCTTGGACACCTTGTCGATACTGAGGAGGGGAAAGACAGAGAAAGAGGTGGACGATGAATATCAAAGATAAACGTGAAGCCGGAGGGTCAAACCAGAAAAATAAAAAGCTTCTAAACAGCTGTTGGATCGGGCGGCTGACCACGGACACGAAGCTCTGACGTGAAACATGATCACAGCGGGAAACAGCTGGAAATACAGAGCAGGTACATTTGGGAGTTTCAAGGAAACCCGACCGATTCATCGTTGAACTGGCCAACGTGGTCCGATCACACATATCGTTGTCCAATATCTAAAAACAACCGCGGCAGAGAGCGACGTACCGATAAAGCTGCACATCAACCAACCGTAGGAACTCTATTCTTCTCATTTACACATTTGATCTTCTGACCAACACCGGCTACTGTTGACCGAAGACGATCAGCTGAACGCACAGAGCAGAGAAACGATGGGATGGAGGCAGACGGGCTGCTGATCACAGCAGGAACACGTCGTTAGTTCTTTAGTCTGGTGAAGAATTCATGTAGTTCAGGAGACCTCAGCGAGACTGAAGATGAAGCAGGTGTGTCGCTGTCAAAAAGTCCTGAAAGGTTGAAGATGGTTTAATCATCTCGGTATTCAAGCTGACTCAGCGGTGTTTGCGGGAGCTTTCATGTTGCGTGGCCTCTTACGATGAACACGATGAGTCTGTAGCGCTCACACCGGGCCGGGAGCCGATGTCCAGCTCCGGCTCACGAACCTGATGAGATCGAGCAAAGCTGCAGATCCGCTGCTCATCATCGGTCAGAAGTTAATGCAGAAACATCGTTTTGAACTAACTTCATCCCGGATGGAATAAAAGTATTATTGTGTTGACTTCACAGCTGCAGAACACAGACTGACTAACTATTAGTTCGTGGACTAAAGGAAGTTTGTCATCAGGAACACAACATGTGTGTTTGTGAAGAAATTAGAAATGTCATTTCTTCTCGGTGAATAAACACACCTGCAACAACGGTAAACGTACGCAACAAAGATGGAGCCTTCGTGTCCAATAGTGGAAAACAGACGTTGAAGTTGCTACTTGCTCAGGTTGTTGTATGTTTTTATTTCACCTTTTTTTTTTTGTCCACACCGATGGAGCCGAGAACCTTCCTCGTTCCTGTAACTACGTTTTGTGGGACTTTTTTTGTAGCTCCTACGTCTACCTGGGTACTCTCCCCGTTACCATGGGAACTGCGGTGACACACACAGGAGCACCGACCACCGCCGGGTTTAAACCACAGTCAGCAGGTAAACTACAGCTACGAACGAAGCCTTTAAAAACAGCAGAAAGAAGTTTCAACTGGAGAAACTCAACACTGTGAAACGGACCGACTTCATGAAGTCTGTTCACGTTGGAGGAAACACAACGTGACTTCGATTCAACGAAGACAAACAACAGAGAAACATTTTTACCAGGTTTCCTTCTTAGAAAACGGCTTTTGGTTTTAAAAGTACAGGAAGTGTTGAGTTTCTATTGAACTGACAACATAAATGCTAGCGGATCATAACGAGGCTTCAAGTCAATCAGTTCAAACATCTTAAATGTAATTATGACAAATTTCACCGTTGCTTTTGTTTTTATTGTTTCTTTTGAATAAAATACTCTTCAAACAGGGAAAATATGTTCATGAATTTCAACCGCATTAAACTGAAAACTGTATTTCCTCTATTAGAGATAAGTGGCAGGCAATATATTAACGGTAACATTCAAAATATTAAGTATTGATATGTTGTTACACAAAATAAACCTCATACAATAATAATATACTGAACAGACCAGAACCAGTAGCTGGTTGTAATTCATCTTATTGATATGTTCCAAACCTGCATGTTTTATTAGAAAATTATGTATATCCATTTCTCAGACCAACTGTATTTAATTTGATTGTTTTATTCTCCAAAGTAACAAAGGAAGAAAGCGTGCCGGTAAATGTGAATGCCGTAAAAAAAAAAAGAATATTCGCCGAATATATAACGATAACAAAAATGTATTTTGACAAACACGGGTTAGAAATTGATGATTGATCTATCCTTATTAAAATTCAATTGATTAATCTTAAATAGAACAATATAAAGCTTTTTTTTTGTTTCATGGTGAGCAGTAATCAATCAAATTAACATTTTCAATAGATATGGTGATAATATTGTTATAGTGAATTCTTTTATGATCGTGTCGTGATAATCTGATATCCCAACAGCCCTATGGAGATGTGTGTGTGTGTGTGTGTGTGTGTGTGTGTGTGTGTGTGTGTGTGTGTGTGTGTGTGTGTGTGTGTGTGTGTGTGTGTGTGTGTGTGTGTGTGTGTGTGTGTGTGTGTGTGTGTGCTCACCTGGGGAAGGCGTCGAAGCAGTAGGTCTTGCGTGTGTCGGGGAAGGCCACCCTCAGCCCCGACATCAGCGGTGAGTGGAGGATGACAGCAGCACATTCGTAGCGAGCAGCCAGGTCGATGGTGGGCACGGTGCCGATGCTCTGACCGTACAGGATGATGTTCTCCGGTGTCACACCGTACCTGGACAACAACAACACAGGAGACGGATTCAGGCATGAAGGGATTGTTCATACAGTAAACTGGCAACATTATATTGTAAAAGCAAACACTAGTACTTCATAGAGATGTAATATAATAATATAATGATATAAACAATGACATAAACAATAATATAACGATATAAACAATAAAATAATAATATAAACAATAATATAATATTATAATATAATATATAATAATATATATATATGCACATATATATGTGTATACACACACACATTTTTTTTCTTTTTATTAGAAAAAAAAATGCCGAAGACTCTTGTGCTGATTACACAACACGGTACGGCAAGAAAGTGGTCGTTACTTCAGCTGAAAGGAAACGAGTCTCTGAGGCTCAAACAGCTGAAACGGCCTCCTCAGAGTCACGACATGAGTGGTTCATCAGACCAGTCATCATCCATCAGTGATGTCATCAACCATCAGTGATGTCATTAACCATCAGTGATGTCATCGTTGGTTTGTGAACGTTATGAATCCTCCAGTTCAGATTCTGTCTGTCACTATCTTGCTAGTTTAGAGCAGGAAGTGACCATATTTGGACGCGCTGGGGGAGGAGTCAGTGGTGGAGTCAGTGGTGGAGCTAAATGATACCAACTGCCCACCAATAGGGTTCTTCAAGATATCGCAGCGTTAGTTTACTTTTTTGTTTAATAAATAGTATTATAGTATTGACTCCAGCGCTCACGAAGGAGAGGAATCCGTCAGGAAGTGAAACGGACAAAGTGTTGATATTTATTTGGATCTCCTGGTTGATATAGAATGAGAGTTAATCATAAATGTAACTATTTTGTGGATTGAAAACACTGATATTATTGATTTTAATGTATTTTGATGTTGAAATGTGCTCGTCACTCACACACACACACACACACACACACACACACACACACACACACACACACACACACACACACACACACACACACACACACCTCTGTCTCAGCCAGCATGAAGGTTTCAGCGGTTTCTGCTGCAGCAGCTGCTGTGGGACCGAACAACGAACCACACGGGGTCGACCTTTCACCCCGACACAATGTGCTGGATAAATGTTTGCGAAATGCAATGTTTACTCTGGAAAACATCAACCTGCATAATCAGTTAAAGCATAAAATGAAATAAAAATAGACAGAACTTTAACCATTAAAGCCAGCAGTGAAATGTCCCTTTTAGATTTTCACAAAGTACGGCTGCTTATCTTTGTTTGATTTCAATACGGAGGACACTGATTTCTTGTTTGAATAAAGTTTGCTGGACTTGTCCAGAAGTGACTGCAGCCTCTGTGCTGAGCTGCGTTCAGTGACATCCACATTGTGACCAGCTGAAAGGCTGAAGAGAAAAAAACTCAAATAAAAACCACATGGTTTAATAATAATTTTTTTTTTAAAAAGCCGTTCACTGAAATGAAATCAGACATTCTTCTGCCAGAGAGCTTCTACTTCAGCATCATTCAGAACCAGCTCTGTCCTCGCTGGTTCACAGAGGCAGCAGGTACGTGAACTGGATGACGGCACGGCAGGTCAGTCAGGGAGACGGAGGGACATCCTGGATGTCTCACAACCTGGGGACAAAGTGTAAAGTCAAGCCTTCCTGCTCCTCAGTGTGCAGGATGAGGAGGAGGAGGATGAGGAGTAGGACGAGGAGGATGAGGCCAAACAGACATGTTGCCACAACACAGACGGATTAGGCAGCGTTGTAATGGCCGTGATGAAGGACTTGGACCAGAGGTTCTGGTCTGCTGGGTCTCTATGGAAGCGATGCCGTGATGAAGGACTTGGACCAGAGGTTCTGGTCTGCTGGGTCTCTATGGAAGCGATGTCGTGATGAAGGACTTGGACCAGAGGTTCTGGTCTGCTGGGTCTCTATGGAAGCGATGCCGTGATGAAGGACTTGGACCAGAGGTTCTGGTCTGCTGGGTCTCTATGGAAGCGATGCCGTGATGAAGGACTTGGACCAGAGGTTCTGGTCTGCTGGGTCTCTATGGAAGCGATGCCGTGATGAAGGACTTGGACCAGAGGTTGTGGTCTGCTGGGTCTCTATGGAAGCGATGCCGTGATGAAGGACTTGGACCAGAGGTTGTGGTCTGCTGGGTCTCTATGGAAGCGATGCCGTGATGAAGGACTTGGACCAGAGGTTGTGGTCTGCTGGGTCTCTCAGATAACAGCTTGGCTGTGACTAATCTGTCGGCTCAGACGAGTCGTTCCTCTGAGTATCTGACCAGTCATCCTGATAGCAGATTATGACCCCACACACACTGATGGCCAACGTCCCCGCTGGGCGTCAGCTGACCCACAACGCTGGACTTTGGTGCATCTGACAAGCCCGTTGTAAAAGAGTCAGCACGACGTCATCAGATCTGTGTCAGTATAATCAAACTACACTTCTTGAATATAAAACAATTATGAATTTGATAGAGAACACAAATCACTGAAGCAACGAACTCATCTCAAAAGTCAAACCTAATGAATTCTAGTCACCATATAAACTATTGATCTGTTACGTCTTTTTGATAATACGTCCTTCTGTTTACAGTTTCCTGTTTTATTGTCACTCGTGACTTCGTGATTGAATGAACATGAATTAAACAGCATCTAAAGCTCTTATTTAGACAGCTGATGTAGTCCTTGTTTCTATTGTTCTGGAAACATACACAGCTTTTATCATTTTATTTGTAACTTTGAGGCCCGATGGTTCTCTATGTTCAATAAATAAGTTTAAAAAAAAACATTCAAACTAAAATATTTTGTATGTGCAGCATGATTATTACCAAAGGAAGTGATTACATATTTATTCCTTTATCAGGTCGGGCTTACAAAATAAAAAATAAAAAAATAAAAAAAAATGTTCCTACTCAACTTGCAATTTTATTCTAATTCCCACAATTTTCTGCAATTTTTTTGAAAAGCCACCACAAAATCAAACCTTTCTGATCACAACAATAACAGAACAACTCGTGGAGGGACTGTATACTTATTATACTGTTTATTAGAGTACTATAGCAGTGGGCTGCCTGAACACAGTTCAGCTCGTGTTCAGCCTTCAGTCTGCTACCATCTGAATTGTACCTTATTCAAAGTAATTTCACTCCGACTGTATTAAAAGGCATGAAATGGTGTATCACAATAATGTAAATCAAAGTGGGTGAAGGATATAGTGAGATATGAAAATTTTGTTCTCCAAATAAATTCAATGCAATTCTGTCTCTCTCTGTCTCTCTCACTGTCTCTCTCTCTCTCTGTCTCTCTCTCTCTCTCTCTCTCTCTCTCTCTCTCTCTCTCTCTCTCTCTCTCTCTCTCTCTCTCTCTCTCTCTCTCTCTCTCTCTCTCTCTCTCTCTGTCTCTCTCTGTCTCTCTCTCTCTCTCTCTCTCTCTCTCTCTCTCTCTCTCTCTCTCTGTCTCAGGATTACTCCCTTTGACATTTTCCAGCCTGTCTCTTTGAGCTTATAATCTGTGACAGGAATAATTTTTGGCTGATAGTTTTTCTCTCTCTGGCTCGTTTCAGCAGTAAAGAAGTTGAGAGACTCATTTTCACCTGTCATGAATTTATTTCCTCTGGCAGCGCAGCACATTACACCGACCGTCAGAGACACCGGGCTCAACCGGGCTTATAAAACACCTTTATGGCTGACCGGGTCTAATACGGACCTATAAACGTAATTCAAGACATTCACTTACTGAGAAAAACGAAAGCTACGGACAGCCCATAATGCAACACTCTCTGCAGAAGACACTTTCAGTTTTAAAAGAATATCTGACTAGAGTCCTTGAATAAAAAACCCATGTGTCTTAAAACATGACATGTCTAACGTGAAGCTGTAACAGAGCTACCAGTTCATGTTTAAAGAAAACTCCACCTCGAAAATAAAGCAGCTTAAAAAGTCCAGGACACAAACCGGGTTGATTAAAGGAAATCATGGCGGGTTGTTGTTTTTACTCTCAGATGAAGTTTAAATCTGGAGATTCACCGAAAATGAAGAGAAACAGAAACACTATGTTTCATGGAAAAACTCGTCCAAACTCTAAAGAGTGGGAAGAGAGAGAGAGAGAGAGAGAGAGAGAGAGAGAGAGGGAGGGCGAGCAGTGTTTCCATATGTAAACTCAGGCCAGTATGAACAGACTGCTACCAACTCCATGGAGAAAATCAGGGCCAGCAGCAAGCCTTGAAATAAAAGCCAAGGTCGAACAGTCAAACATGGAAGAGGAAGGATTTGGTTTCCTCAAGTTAAAAATACAACAAATAGTAGTGAGGGTTTAAAAAAAAAAAGATGTGAGCAGCGACGGATCAGAGGAGCTTCGTCGAGCGATCTCACCGGTTGATGTCGGGGGGCGCTAACGCGTCAAAATCATGTTTCAGAAGCAGAAACAAATGATAAGTAGGTCCTTCATCTCAGTAAACAACGTGTTGCTATTGATTAGGAAACAGCTTCAGGTGCAGTTAAACGGAGAGGTCGAACTGATCTCTGGAGGAAAAACAGCAAGCAGCTTTCAAAGAAGACAAAAGAAGCAGCCGGCGTCTTTTAACGCACGTTTCTTTCAGCGTTAAATCGCCTGGTTTTGATCAGCGATGTTCAAACCGCAGCGATGCCATGCAGCTCGGTCACTGCTTCAATCAGCCGTTTTAGCAAAGGCTTTTTAGGAGGGGAGGGACAACCGGCATTACAAATCACTGGTGATTAAGGTGAGTAAAGAGGCCTGTAGGTGAGGGAGTGCCCAGACTGATGCCCGAGGCTTTCGGCTAAATTGCCCCAGGCGAAATTGTGAAGGATGAAAACAACATCCATTTCTAAGACGTGAAGCCCATCGCAAAAAAGATTTTTAAGCAACCCTGTCGTTAACAAAACCCAGCCAGCGGCTCCTCATTACTCCCAGAAGAGAGGAAACAAACACACAAAGAAGCTCTCAGTTTGAACAGCGACCATCATTTGGAGCCTGAGACGCTGCTAAACGTGAAGACGCTGTGTAAAGAGACTTTTCTGTTAATATGCAACCGGAACATCAATTTAGCCCACGATACAGCACGTCTACATTTAGATCGGGTAGTTTGAGATCCAGGAAAGAGAAGGAGTTTTATTAGTTATGCTACATCACACACACACGTTAATGACGATGCTAAACAACAGCAAAAGAAAAGAGAATAAAGAATAAAAGAAGACTTTATTTGATTTACTATATTGCACACTGTAAACCAAACGCTCAAAATAATGAAATAGATTAGGTCGAGAAAACTTAACTGAATTTGAGGGACATTTTCCTGCTTTTAGTCAAAATAAACCAATTAACTGGAAACTATTTTGTGGATTAAGAAGCAAAACTTCCAAACTTCAAAGCAACACTGAGCATTAAAACATACAATCATACAATGTACTAAATGTGATTAATAAAAACAATGGAAGAAGAGTTTAAGAGGAGACTTCAGGAACTCGGCTATAAAAGCTTTAATGAACCTCCCAAGTGGGTCGAGGATTAAAAGGCGGAAACTGTCATCTGCCCTCCGAAGCAGAAGGGGGCAGTAATGAGCCGGATGTATTGGTTGCCAACTTTTAAAAGCAAAACAAGTTCCTCCACACTGTGAACACATCGGTGTCGTGTTTCAAAGTTTACATCATGAAGTATGTTGTATCTCAACTAAGTGTAAATATTTCATCACATTTCTATTTTTCAGTATTTTTGCGTACTTCGGTCATTTGCCAGAAAACTGCTCGGTAACGACGGTCTGCACTCGTGTCAGAGATTCACCGACACGCATCAACCATTAGAACTATTATTTGTTAACCCGTAATCTGTGACTGTCGTAAACACAGAAACCTTTGGACTAGTTGGAGCGTTTCCGCCCAGGAGTGTTTGTGTCTAATCCTTTAGCTCGGGATCTGACCTGAACAACACGCTCAGTGGATCCGTTCAATAAAGGTTTGTAGACTCATTGAAGTATTTAGCTCATGACGAGCACGGAGTTAAACGCTGGATCAGCAGTTCTTCATCTACAGGAGAGATTATTTGTAAAAAACAAAAAAATCCTATCAGGATCCTTTTTAGGACGTCAGAGAAAAAAAGATGAGTTTTTCACATCATTTCAGATTTCACTGTTGACTTTTAAAGACACTTCCTAGCCTGTCTTCCTCCTGCTTATCTGACCTGATTGTCTCATACCAGCCGTCCCGTTAGTCAGACAGAAAACTGGTATCGTAAAACTGAAGCTGACGAAGCGTTTTCAGTCGGAGCCGCCGAGTTACGAACGAGCTGCCGGAGGGGAAAAAAAAAAAGGCTGCAGACTCAGTGACATCTTTTAAACCTCTTCTTAAAACAGACTTCTATCGAAGAGACTGAGCTGATTTTAGTGATCAACTCTTATTTGAATTAGTTTTCATGCTTGTTTTATACGATCATTGTGTTGTTAAAGGCTCGTTACAATTGACTTCTTGTTTTGTTTCAATGGCGTATTTTATGTTCGAAAAGTGCTGGACAAATAAAGTTGATTATTATTTATTATTATTATTTGTACGGGGCAGCCGGTCTGCAGGGAGCGACGCGCGGGTAGACCGTCGGGTTCGGAAAACGTATTCCAGAGAATATCGGGACAAAGCAACTCGACCGTTGTTCACAAACTTTCCACTAAACTCCAAACATCTTCTACTCCAGTACACGGATGTTGTGGACATGAGAAAACAACAAGTGTCGGGTTCAGGGGCATTATGGTGCATTAAAAACAGAGGGAATGTGTCTTTAAAGTCTAGTGAAAAAGGAGAATAAAGTCATTCAACAATAATCAGCACATGGAGCCTACTGATCATTGTAAGAACCATCTTGATCTATCCAAGTCTTTCCAGCTGCTCTACACAACAGAGCCCTGAAGGCAAAGTGTAAAAACACTACAGAACCAAATTCTTGTTTGAGGCCATAGATTTAATGTTTCTGCATAAAATGATATTGAATTAACATAAATCTCATCCTGAGGCGCTTCGCTTCCTCCAGAAAGTCTGGTGATCACCAGTGTGATGCGTGGGCAGGTACGACCCCGCAGGGGTTCAAGGAACTAGGAAATGCTCCGTTATTATGACGATATGTGGGAAGAGATGCTCTTAGTTTCTATCTGTCAAACCGACCATTAATCTCAGGAATATTCAGAATGAGATATCTATGGATCTGCTTGATTTTATATGCAGTAATAATCAGCCTTTAGCCAACAAATTAATATGACGACAACAACAGGAGGAGACTCGCGCTCTTCTATTATTAAATCTGTATTAACTTCACAAGTGTGAAATCAATGAAGGTGATGTGATACAACCCAACAGAGACCACGTGACGAGTATTAGACCAATTTCTTATCGGCAACGTCAAACATAAGCAGACATGAGTGCATCCCGGCATTGAATTCATGTTCACGGTCACACAGCTGATACAAATTAAGGGGGAACAATTCAAGTAAATATTTCAACCTGTTCAGTTCACTGGTCACAGTTCAAGGCACGTCTGTATTGTCCGGGTTATTTCAAATCGGCTCTCGGTGCAGAATAAAAATTAAAATAGCTATTAGGAAAGAAAGAAAGAAAGAAAAAAAAAAAAGAGCATTGCGCAAATAACCCAAAGAAACATCCAGCAGAGGCCTGAAAACAAACTGTGTGGAAGCACTGAGCAATACTTGCAATACGAATGATTTCAGAAACCATCACCCCGGTGAGGAGGGAGGAGAGAGCAGCTTCAAGCTCCCTCGCTGCAGCTCAGAGGGAAATACAAAGCCGTTTCACTGGTCAGCATCAGCTGTGAGCAGCTTTCTGTCCTTATGTCTTCAATGTGACCAATTTTACTCAAAAATAATAAAGCTGTGTTCTTTCTTTGCATTTTTAATACAGATTTGACGATGAAAAGTTTGTATGTTTGTTTGCCAGCTACTTTAAAAGCACAATCGCACTGAACGAAACCAAAATCAAACCGTGATATGACGCAGATCGTACGAACAGGTAACGCCCATTAAAATGACACCGCCAAATGGCATGCTGGGTAAACAAGCTCGCTGGCCAGGTAACAAAACAGTCTGTCAACAGCCCGGAGACACAAAACTAGATTTAGCGTCTCAGGGTTGAACAACTCCGTCCCTTTACGTCCCTTTACGTCCATATCTGCCCAGACTGACTAGACACTTCATGTGCTGCATCCTTGCATGAATTCACAGGCTTTCCTCATGAAGCTCCTTCTGTCAGAGCACCAGACGGTGCGTCTGGTCCCTCTCCTCACCCCAAATGCATGAGGCATTTCCCAGCATGCATTAGTTCTTCCTTGGTAAGTTTTAAAACAAGACCATTAATGGGAAATGACTGAAAACCGTAAGCATCCAAGATGGAACAATATATAAATCAAAACACGACTCGCATCAAGAGTCAAATTCAACTGTTACCTCCAGTTGCTTGAATGTGAACAGTCAACACTTCAAAACATGAATTATTTAACACTTACGGAGTTCATCACACTGTGAAGGTTTTAGACAGAAATGACTACAAAATTTAAAAAAATTACAAAACTATACTAAACTACTATATCCAGAGAGACTATATGTATGAATACATGATGCTGCATGAATACTTTGCTTGCGTTAGCAGTGAGAAGCTAACCGGTGTTTATACCACGTTCCTACATTGTTCACTTTTGAATCAGAGCCCCATTTTAAGTATCGTTATGTCTTCGTCGAAATGTTCAAAAACCGCATGTTTCAACAAAAGTCAATATAATTTCTGCCCATCACTTAGATCTAATGCATTTGCTATGTTTTTTAATAGTTATGAAGAAACAACTGAGGCATGCTGGGAAACGATAATACGGCAACAAAGCTGCAGAGTAAACACCGGGAGTAGCGTCGAATCGTGCTTTTCAACACCCAGCGAAAGAACACCGAAATATTAATACCGCCAAAACGTCCGTGAACATAAACCGTAGTTTAACTTGGAAAATAAAATCCCCAAAATCAAAGTCTTCCACTCTGTTTTATGAACTAGTCCAGTGCAGAAATCTGCCGTGTACCCATGTACTTCTCTAAAAATACATTCCCCCCTGCTTGTCCTTTATGAAATCTCACAAGAATTGAACTTGATATAAGCAGCATTGTCTACTTCTATATCCCCAACAGATAAATCAATACAAGTATATGATTAAATCTCAAAACACGGTCCGAAACCGATCCTCCATCTCACCCACGAGCACTGGAAATGGTGTTGCTGTTTGCTGAGTCAGCGGCCGCGTTTCTACGCATCAACATCCCGAAGGTGTTCGTCGCTCACCGCTCGTCCACGGCCGCGTTATTATTCTCTGTGTGCACGATATTAAACATTTGATTTTTGTCTCTAATGCTCACGAACACTTTGAGCTGATGTAAACAGATGTTTACAGATGAGGCCTTGACTGTGTCCGTGAATGAAAGTGAAAGGAGGGCAAACTAAATACGGGCATGTTCTCAAATTCAAGTGTGCTTTTTATTTATTTGTGAGATTCAGGTGAACTCCTGAAGCTACTTCATAACGACAAATGTAGTGTTACACAAATGCCAGATTTAATAAGTTAATCAAAATCATTGCGGGACAGACTTCAGGAAATCAGAGCAGCGACACACGAGGACACGTGACACACGAGGACACGTGACACGTGGACACGTGACAGGTAAGAAGCTGCGTTGTCTTGGTGACTGTTGATGTCCAACACATGAAACACTAAACCGGGCTTTCAGTTTACAGACTCAATCTGTGCAAGGAGCCTTCCTAAAGAAGTCCTTCTGTGTAACGAGCCTGGTGAAGGTCCTGGAGGTTGACGTCAGTCACGTTTGGTGCATTTCAGTGGACGATGTGCTGAAACTCACTTGTTCCTCAGGACCTGCCAGGCCGCCTCGATGTCCGCGTACAGGTTCTTCTCGGACGGCTTGCCGGTGCTGACTCCGTAGCCCGAGTAGTCGTAGGAGAACACGTTGCAGTTGATCCTGGAGCCGAGGCCGATGTAGAAGCTGCACATCTGGCCCAGGTCCACGGCGTTCCCGTGGGAGAACAGCAGCGTGTACCGGCTGTTCGGGGCGCAGCGCACGAACATGCACCCCACCCGGTTCCCGCGGCCGCTCCGGGTGGTGAACACCTCCACGGCGTCCAGCTCGCGCTGGGAGTACTGCCAGTCCGCACGCTCGTTCAAATGTAAGCTCGTGACGCCGTCCGGGTCGGCGTGCACCGAGTAGGTGGGCTCCGGGGGGAGGAACGCCAGCTTGGCCGCGATGCGGCTCGGACAGGGCGGACAGCAGAAGAGCCAGCACAGTTCACCGATAGAAAACCCATTCATCCTGGGGCCTGGTTCGGGCATGGGGACGCGGGCTTACCCGGTGCACGGACGCCCTACCGGAACGAACCGAACTCGGCTGTCTTCCTGCTTCAGATCCGGTTGACCACGAACAGACGGGGATCGAGGACCGGGTCGGACCGGGTCGGACGGGGATCGAGGACCGGGTCGGACCGGGTCGGACGGGGATCGGCTCCGCAGCTAACGCGCTAGCTGTGCGGCAGACATGAAGCTAACAACCAAATCCAACACGTCACGTGAATTACAGGCAAAACTAAAACGCCACATTTACGCTCGTGTTATTTTTCAGCCCGACGCAGCGCCGCCGTCGGTCCCGAAGCAACAGATCCGCCCTTGAAGCACATTACTTGCTGCTCGTCAGGGTTTGTTGCTGCTGCACTGTGAAGAAGTGGGCAGCCATTTCTCCTGGAGGAGACAAGCCGGTCTTCCGGTACAACCGGATGTCCGGTTTGGCTTTTGTCTCGTTTGTTTGGTGTTTTTCTTGTCCATTTATTTTAGTCCTGATTCTTCGTTCATTCTACATTAGGTCAGTTCCTTTACGCACAGATGTCTTTGTTTTTTTAAATAGGTGACAACCCTTCAGGTATATTTAGTTTCTTAACTTCCTCTGTAACTTCTTTGACATCATTTTTGAAAATGTCCCACATTGTTCTCGTTTTGGTAGAATGCAATGTTAAGAAAGATCTGACAAATTATTGTGCTATTTCTGACCTTTCTTTAAGAATAGGTCACCAGTTCTGTCTTTTATTTTGAATATACAAGCTTCCACTGTCACAATAGTTTTGCTTTGCTTGATCGAACACCCTTTTCACGTGTCCCACATCAGGTGGTCCTTGTCTTTCCTGAGATTAGATTTATTTGGTCAGGTTATTTATTTCTTTTTTTTAAACTTGATTTCTTTAAATGCTCTTCCTGAAGTCTCTTCAGTTTACTAACCAAGTTACAACCCCGTTTGCCCAAAAAGTTGGGACGCTGTGTAAAATGTAAATAAAAGCACGATAGGATGATTTGCAAATCATTTAAAACCATATTCAATTGAAAATAGACCAACGACAGCACATCAAATGTTGAAATTTGAGAACGTGTTTTATTTGGAAATGATATGCTCATTTTGAAATTGAAGGCAGCAACACATTTCTAAAAAGTTGGGACAGAAAATACATGTAAACTATTACTTAATTGAAAATAGACCAACGACAACATATCAAATGTTGAAAATTAGAAATTGTATTGTTTTATGAAAAATATGTATTGAAATTTCTCAGTTCAAGAACAACAATTAATATGTTGTCTTTAGTCTATTGTTAATTAAATATGGGTTTACATGATTTGCAAATCATTCCATTCTGTTTTTATTTATATTTTACACATCGTCCCAACCTCTTTGGAAACGGGGTTGTATACAACAATAATGTGTAAACTTACACTTAACAGTGCGCATTTATTTATTTATTTCATTATTCATTTAAAATTGACTAAATTTACAAGTCACAACATTCGCATTGGTTTGTGGTTGGTTAAATGAGCATATCTTCCACCCTGCAGGTACAGGTTGACAGGGTGGGTTGGGATGACGTCCCTGCTGAGTCTGTCTGGGACTCCACAGCCTGATACAGGCCAACAGTCCTCTGTGCCAATGAGCTCCGTTGTTCTGCAGAGAAAGTCACGCTGTTGCACCCTTGATACAGTATGTTCCTTCATCACCATGAACTAACTGTTTTCTCACTCAACACCACATATATCTCGTCCTGCTGCTGGAAAAAAAACACCAAAAGTGCTGAGGACCGTCCAACCAATGCATTATTCCAGGGTTTGGAGAATACTGCTCTCCTCTCCTCTTCCTCACCTCTTCCTCTGTCTGCTGTCCAACCTTTGGCTAGCCAGTGTTACGTAACACCACCTTTCTGAGGTTAAAGACCAGCATGATGATGGCAAATGACGAATTGTTGCAGTGACAATGGAGAAGTAGAAATATATATATGTTGTTGTTTTGTTTTTTTAAACTCCAGCATCATTTAAATATGTGCTTTCTATTGCACAAACACAAAATATCTGGCATCAGCTTTCTGGCAGGGGCTCATATTAGTATTCATACAGCTGAGAGTGCCGATCACTCAGCAACGGCAAACGGCAACCTGTGATCAACACAGTCGACGGTTCGGACTGTTTCTCATTGCTCAAACCACAATCATCAATCATACTTCAGTTGCCACATGCAATTTCTTTGTTATGTTGATAAAAACAAAACCAAACAGAGTCCTGACAGCGTTGCTATTTCGTGAATGCTGATTAGTTTCCTTCACAACACATGACACTCCTATCTCACACGCAGCAGGCAGTTCTCTCCCGACGCACGATGAGAACTTGTATCACAGCTGAAGAACGCTGCAGGCGTGAAAGCAGCAGCAGCAGAAAGCATGTGTCCTCAGATGAAGCACTTCAAATCCACATGAGAGGAAAAGACGATCACATTTTACACATTTCAGGGCCGTCACTAATAACCATATGGAGACAGGAAGTTGGCTGCGTTTGTTGTAGCCTGGAGAGGGATGGCCATTACTAGATAGTCGAATGTGTTCACATCTAACAGACTGCAGACACCGAATCTGGGCCAAGCTGACATTAAAAATACAGCAGAAAAAAGTGGCAATTGCTGAACACCATATGTCTGATAGTTAGAGCAGAGTGAGGTTCTGTTTCTCCACGTTTACGGAGAATATTTCAGTCTCACGTCTTAACGAAGATGTCTCCCCCTTTCAAATGAAATCTGTTCCAGAGACGGGCACGAAGCCTCTGCTCGTTTTTTACGTCTCTCAGAAACACAATTTATTCAGAAGAAAACAAGACAGTGTGGGATCGTGAACCTGCCGATGTGAAGCATCTCATGTCTTAAACTCTCAGATTCACAGTCTGTGGTGTTACAATGTTCAGCATGACAGCAGCTCTCCGCCTCTTAAAGCTGCAATGCTGCGATCCAAACAAACAAACAAAACAAAAGGAAAAGAAGTGGAAAAAGAGGCCACAGGTGTTAAGTTGCTTTTAACAAAACCCATATTAATTTCATCTTTATGGGACTTTTTAAAAGCAGATTAATATAACAAGATAGAAAAAGTGAGACGAGCCAAAGGTAGCACGTTTTAAACAAATGAAAACATTTCTGATCTGGTAACAATTAGTCAACATCAAAGATCATCATTTTTAATTCAGGATTTCATTTTAAGGGTACTTTATTCTGTTTAAAAAAACCTTTTTCTCAATACAGTCTCAAAGCAGTCGTTAGAAAGTATGGAAATGTTCCTGCGTTCCATCAAATCGTGGCACAACAACGTCGAACAAGCTTCACACGAGAAACTGAGACTTTCTTCCTGTTAAAATGGAGTTTTTTCTTTCAGCTGCCGCTCATGCAGGAACTGTCGAGTTGGTCTCTGTAATGTTGTTCAGTTCTGTTGTGAGGACCTTATTATGCTGAATGTCTTGAGCTGACTTGATTTGGCACTATACAATTAGAAAAAAAATTCAAACTGAATTAACCAGAATATTTCTTGATTGTTTCTACTATTTTACTGAACTCTGTAAAGCACTTTGAGTTTTATAATTATTACTAGTAACTAGGGAATTGCAGTGTCTTAGAAGCTAGTTAATGAATTATTGAAGGACAGTTTATGTCTATGAATTTGTAGCATTAAGGATCAAATGATCAAGCTTCTCTTCAGACGGGGAACATGTCGTCATCTGGCGGATTTCATATTGACCCAACTTTTATGTTCCTTATGGCTTCTTCCAGACATGATGTGTGATCTTTGTTATATTTGACAAATGCTGCATGAAAGAGACACACAACACATTTTTTGCCATTTCATTTTCGCTTGTCTGACTTTATCTTGTTGTTTATTTCACTTAATGAAATGTATTTTTTTTGCTCATCTTCTTATTGAATTGTACTCTCTGATCTATTATGTTTAGAGTGGTAAAAGACGAGTACAATGATAACACTGTTATTATTCAGTCCATTATTATCAATGTAAGAGGGGTGTGTATCATTATTGTATATGTATGTCAATATTATTGTGACAATATTGTATATTATCTCATCTATTATTATCGTTGATGCTTTTGCAATATCGTTAACTGGACATTGATTCCAGTAAAGCAGAGCACACAGTCATTGAACTTAACTGAATTGAAATGAATTGCGAGACAGTTTGTGAGGAGCGCTCGCTGATGCGTCTCACCGTGAGTCCACTAATACAATTTATTCACAATTCTACACCAAAATCAATTTCTTCACAAGACCGGAAATAAAAACAGTTTTTTTCCCCCCAATTTGAAGCAGAGAAACTTGGTTGTGCAGTTGCTAAATAACTATTTGTGTGAATTGAGCTTTGGAGACTCTGCTCATCACTTATTGAAGAGGCATGAACTCCAGTTCTTCGGCCTGCTACTGTGTCGAAGCCGGATGGAAACGGTGCAACCGTGGGGGAGATTTGAAACACTTAGGAGAGCGAGGACATTAACCTGAGGCTGTACTACAAAGTAGGTTCAACATAACCAGGATATCGTTTTGTTATCTGGCTTAATTTAATTTAAACTGACAAACTCGATTGAACTAAACGGTCACACGAAGCTCGTTAAAAATTCATTCATCTACCGGCAGCAGAGCGGCATGTTTACGAGAAGCAAATGTTAACGCGAGACAAATATGAAGAAGTTAATTCCCGGCGAAAAGCAACCGAGCTGCAGCTGCGTCAGAGTCGGATTATTCGCAAAGTAAATTTGAACATACGAGAAATTGGTCTTGGATTATGTGTTAAATCTTATAGTTTCCTGCTTGTTTGTGAAACGCGCTGCTCTCCGGTCCATTCGACGCCGCCCGAGTTTCAGCTGTCAGAAAATAAGACTCAAACTGTCCGACACACCGAGTACAGACAACACATGAACGTCTACAATCAGATTTTGCACATCTGTGAACTCGTCACATCTAACAGAGTTACATTCACGCAATTATGCTACGCAGAACTCGGTAGGCGGTAACGTTGTTGTTTTTTGCTTACTTTTTACTTTTTGATTGTTTTGCACCAAGAAAAATTCCTTGCATGTGAAAACTTGGTAACAAATCATATTCTGAGGAATACATCTAACAGCACATTCATTTCATGGAATATACTCGTCAGATCTGTTCATGCTCCGATGGCCGTGATGACGGCTCAACAGAAGACCTAAAGAGCTCCAGAGATAAAAGCAGGAACTGGAATCCGTTGAATCAGCATCTATGATTAACTTTTCACAAGTGGACCTCGTTGTGGAATTATAATCAAACATTTTGCTCTTATCCACGTTCATGTGCTGAACAGGAATCTTTACTGGAGTGCGGCAGAAAAATGATAATTATGATGATTAGCCGTCCATCTCAGGTTCATGTAGTAGAAAAAGAATATAAATACAAAATTAAAACACAAAATTGAATGCATGTTTTGTCCCTCATCAGAGGAAGCACTTAGATGCTGACATTGCTTCGTTTTTTATTTAATGTGTTAAATAATTTGAAGTATTTAGTCACTGCTGAATGTGGTGTTTTATGAAACCGCTGCATTGTTGTATATATTATCTTATTGTGGAGTCAGATAAGATGAGGTTATGGCCATGCGTCTCTCCTGTTGAACACAGGCAGGGAAAATTGAACTCTCTCATGGTCTTTTCTTTATTGCCTCCCACAATCAGACTCGATGTTTTGTGTTTCCTTTATTATTCTTATACATGTTTTCTGTCCTCGACTTTGTCTTGAACCAGACTGATGAAACCCAGGCAGAAAAAGAAAAACACGGGCCGGATCAAATGTCTGCCCGAGCCGTCACTACGGAGACACGCTCTCCATCTGACAATTAAACACAATGTTTTCACATGCTGATATCACAATTGTGGTTCTTCACCCACAGACGCAGCAGCGATGACTCAGGAGATTTATTCTGCAATTCAAATGAGAAGGAAAAATGAAAGCAAGCTGAATATACTGAACATAAGCAAAATGTATTTACATTCCTCTGGAAAAACAATCCGTGACTCTGGGGGTGACGTCTCAGCAGCGCTGCAGTCGGTGTCAGTACAATTACAGGATTTATTAGTATTCAGATTTTCTGCATGAAAATATGAATTGATGCTAATGTTAGGTCTCTTCAGTCCTAAAACGATTCTGATGGTAAATCCACATCAGTACAACAACAACAACAACAAAAACTCTTTAATGTCTGTCACATTTGAACAAATAGAGAACCACATCACAGGAAGAATGCATTTAATGCACTTAAAACCATACTGACAGTAAGTGTCGAGAAATCATACAGCGTCACAACAACTAAATCATCTGCAGCTTCACTTTGCACTTGTTCAATGCAACACTTTTTAAAAATGCCTAACATACTGAAGGGAGCTGCGGAGGAGCACGACTGATTTAACGCATCAGTGTGTTTACAGGTCGGGTGGAATACTGAAGTCAAAACCTCCACGTTACCAACGGAGCATCAGCCTCCTGTAACATTGTTCAGCTGGGAAAAAAAAATAAAAAAAAATAATGGAGTCTTTTTATTTTCCAAGTATTCTGATCATCACATTTACTTTCCTGTTAATATTGATTTCTAAAGTATGAAATCCTTAACGTTATAAGCTCAAAGATGTAGTTTTACATACATGCGTGTTGCTTCCCTCTCTGGTGAGGTACACGGTGCTGATCGAGCACGTGGCAGCCTGATAAAAGCCCTGGCTTTGTGTTTTGGTGACATTTTTTGGGAAGAAAACATCCCAATCAGAGGGTTGGTGAAGCGTTCTCCACCCAGCAGTGTTTCTTCCACCACAGAGAGCTGGTGGCGCTGATGCAGCAGGTTTGGTCCTCTGACTGATGTCCCACTGCTTGGATGTCTGGGAAGTGAAATCTGAAAACAGAAAACAGTTTCTGCTTATTGCCGTGAATGTCTCCAAACAAAACTCAGTGGAGACTTTTAATTCTTTTTCACATTCTTATTGATAGATAACATTCAGAGGTTAGAACATATCAGCAGTATTTGATCAATTTGACCGAATAGTAATTTGCTGACATCCACAGTGAGTGCGAGTTATTATCCTCTCTGAGCCACTGACTGAACTCCAAACATTGTTTGTGAGTAAAGAGACGTATCACTATGTTACATCACTCTCATGATTAGCTGATCTCAGCACGTTAAATACAGAAGAGTCAGATTCAAACTTTTTTTTTATTTTTATGAGCATCAATCAATATTTGGACCTGATTAATCCCATAGTTGTAAATATGGTCCTTCATTATTTAGATCAAGTAGTTTATGAAAAGTCCATCTGTAAAAATCATTATGTAGCAGAACAATCAATTTCAATAACAATCAGCCTATTTTTCCATCTGTTCACTCATTCGGTACATTTCACCACAAAAACTAGAACTTCTGGCTTTTATCCACCAGCAGGTGGTTACAGATATAAACTGAATCTTTGACATGTCAAGATTTATATATTTAGTTGCTTGTTAATGTTGAAAGCTAAAAGTGTTTTTTGTGTGACATCAGACTTCAGCCAGTTGACGAGCAGGTTGATGCGTTAGCGCCACCTAGCCTCCCTGCTGGAATAACCACTGACAGCAGCATGATGTCATCAACAAAGTCAAAATACCAACCTTAAAGGGGATGTGACTAATGTCAGTGTCAGCGGTGGAGAGTTCAGTAGAAATACAAGGAACAGTCCTGTATGACAAACCCTACAGAGTACCAGCAGCTAAATGGCGTTAAAGTATTAAAGCACACGTACTGGTTTGATGGTTGATACACAATATACATGACATCATTATTTTATTAATATTGAAGCATCACTGTGGAGCTAGTTTGAAATACTCTCAGTGGAGGTCGTCAGGTGATCACTGGGAGAAGACAGAAAAAAAACGGTCCTGACCGACAAATCTGTTTTCAGTTTCTGAACAAATTCTGAAGTAATTTCTGAACTCTAAGATTTTATTTTTGTGGATATATTAGATCATCAAGTAAAATGAAACCATGAATTGGACGTTTAGAGGGGGAGACCCTTGTTCGGGGGAGCGGTAAACACCTCAGAGACGTCACTCTGCTGTTTGGAAGACAAGAACCGGGTCGGGCTGCGGAAGCTCGCGCAAAACACATCGTGGTACGAATCACCGCCATGATGGATGCAGGACGACGCAGACAAACTTGTTACTTACAACTTTTCAGGTCAACAGCACATATTCAACCGACTACACTGAGTGGAGATCCACTTTAAATACAGTGTGGACAAAACCAGATCACTTCCTTCACAGAGAGGAAGAGCTTCAGCACTCAGGACATGCACTGACATGGTGGGCAGGAAGTCTGAGAGTAATTATGACAACAAGAGTGTCATGAGCATCATTACCTTTAATCAGCTTATTAAGGTGAGAAGGCCGTTTCGCAAACAGCATCCGTTTTTGAACAACTAATGAAGTTAAGCTTTTTTAAAGCCCTTATTTCCACCAGGGATGAAGTATTTTGTTCTGGTGATGGCTGATCGTTTCATATCGAGCAGGTGCACGACTGAAGATTCATTTCTTTGGACTCCAAACTTCTCAGACTGTGTGTGCATACAGAATAAATATAATGGAGATTGACTCTTGAGCCATTGTCAGAACCTTGTTCTACAAAGTCAGAGAGTAGAAGTTTCATAAGCAAGGAGGGAAAGTTATGTTGGAGCAGTATATCGGAGAAAGACAAGAACAAATCTGTCATGAGCAGCGACTCTTTGACTGCGAGGGCAGAGATTTGAAGGAGAACATTATAATACCTGAACATGAAAACAATAAATCATGTTCTCAAACTGAAAGACCAAACTCAAAAGATATGAATGGGTTTATGACGCTGACCTGAGCCCTCACAGGATGGAACAACAAATCACAGTGTCCTCCTCAGTTATCAAATCCTGCAGCAGGCCGGCCAAAAGAGAAACTCTCAAGTTCTCACAAAGTGCTCTGCTGATGTCAGAAGGGAAAACGCACACACGGGCACGTACAACATCTGGAACAACTGGCGCAACAAGTCTCGCCCAAGGTTGAGAAAAGCTCAGTGACACAATGACAACAACGTGAACTACGAGAGCCCAGATCGTGTTCTCCTCAGAGTCATGACAGACTGGACGCTTCTCAGCATCTTGGTTCTGCAGCAGAAGAGGAGGAACCGAGGGAGCTGCAGCTGATGGACGGACCAGAACACCAAACCAGTGATAGTCGGACACGTCTACATGAGTATATCTTTTACACCGAGTACCAGCATGCTGTTGCCGGGTAGAAACCACCTGTATGTTTACTTCGTGTATGAAACTGATGGCACAAATAAAACATGAATTTTTAAGTTAAATGATGAAACAAAGCAGACGGAAAGATCAGCAGGTGATTCAGTCGACAACTCAGGAGGGAGCAGAACAGCTGGGGGAGGTAGTACACGACACGTAGAGTACTACAGGTAGTTAATGTAGTACACAACATGTACTACATGTAGTTGTTCTTGTGTTCCAGATGTTGTTCTTGTATTCCAGATGTTGTACCGGTGTACTAACTCTCTACTCTGAGTGCATCAGTGTGTTCACCTCATGCTACAAGTGTCCAGGTGTCCAGATGTCCAGGTGTCCAGCTGCAGCACACGCCAGACCCACTCTGCCTCTCAGTGTTTGCTGCATCATCCCCAGAGACTGACGAGCCAGAACTGGATCAGTATTCTTCTGATGCCACATGACATCATCAGTTCCACGGCGCAGGCAAAAGATGAACTCTTTCCTGACGACAGCTTCACAGCTCTGTTTTTAGACGTTTGAGGACCAGTCAGCTGAACAAAAGAGTCCCAAAGCTCTTAAACTGGCATCAGAACAAAATGAACAAGACCAGCCTTTGTTGTTTTTCCTCTCAGAAAGCATCAGTCCTCCGACAGGAGGCCTGTTAATCACAGTCAATTAGCTCCTAAAGCTCTGGGGACACAATGAAAAACAAACAGCGGATGCCGTTTCATGATGCCTTCGGTCTACAGGCTGCTGCACTAAATTAGCTGCACTCGGTAGGAGCATAATTGCCATCAGTCGCATGGAGGCATGTTCAACCCTGCATGCGCAGTCACACAGGGCTCACAGGCTTTTCATGTATAATACAGCTCTCGCTCAACACTAATTGCTGCTGGAGGCAGAAAACACAGAAAAGTTGACTGCAACACCTGTGGATAATTCAGAGGAACCACTTTTTTTTTTTTTTTTTTTTAAATGTAATTCTTTAAGGACCACAAATGTCTGTGCATATAAATAGAACTAAAGATGGCGACAGTCATGCCGGCTCAGATGTTGCATCGATTAGCAAAGTCATTGTCAGAAGTTGGAGGACAAGCTGATGAGAAGTGGACACTGACACGAACATACTTGGACAAGGAATGACAACACTGCATCGATGCTACTTGATCAGGAGGCCCAAGGACATTGACCATAAAACATATGGATCCCCTCCCTGTTTTCTTTCTTGATGGACCAGGTTGCATCTTTAACCCTTTGATTAAATAGTGCATCTACAAAAAAGTCAGAGTGCCAAACTGGATAAAACAAAACACAAAGGAGACGCGTTGAAATCGGAGGCTGAAAAAGAGCCTTCGAGAAGAAGCTGCCAAATGTGGAACAGCCATGTTTGGTCCTTCAGGACCGGTGCTGGTGCCGACGCTGACTCGGCGGGCTCAGAGAGGGAGACCGGACGCAGGGTAGAACTTGTGGTAACTGGCTGCAGCTCTAATCGGCAGTATAAACTGTACATGTATACCACGATCCATATTTTACAATAAAAAGGAGTCACGCAGTCCTCAGACCAAAGTGAGTCTGGATGTAGAGACATGAATGACTTTCAATTTAAAGTTCCAGGAGCAGTAAAGGCGTCTCAGAACTTTTCATCCAGCTCTGGAGGCGCACCGGAAAAAAAGAAGTGCGAGTGAGGCATGCTGCAGTAACTGAGGAGTAACCAGATGCTTCTCTGTGTGCAGCCTCAGCATCTACTGATAGACTGTGAGGCGTTCAGGGGACATCAATAAATTGTAGCATCTACCGATATTCAGAATATGAGGCGTTTAGGGAACGTCTGTAAATTTTAGTGTCTGCATGAGGGGCGTTAAGGGAACATTGTTGAATTGTAGTTTTAAAACACCTGGGTTACACTTGCTTCAACTTCAGGGAACACAAACTTAGAATGTAAAGTTCAAGATCTTCAGTAGAAACAAGGCAAGTTATGAAACAGGCAACTAGATCCAAGAAAACAAAAAGGCTGGAAGACTTACAGGACAGAAGGAAGACGGCCGGGATCGGGTGCATCGAAACGACGACGATCTGACGGGAAGTAAGGAGCACGCATGACTTTATACACATGAGGACGGGGAGGTCATTACACACAGGTGGAGACAATCAAGGCAAAGACACAAGGGCAGGAAGTGACGACAACAGAAACAAGAGAAGAGGTGAGTTACCAAAATAAAACAGGAAATGAACATGAGCCAGAGAGACAAAACCAAACGACGAGGAAAACACAGGAAGACAACGAATCAACGACTGAAATGGACACGAAAAACCGTCAAGACAGGAAGACATAAATGAAGTACAATGCTCTCCCCCTCTGAACGCATGAGTCTCTGCATGTACGTCAATCACATGCTGTGAAACCCACATTACAAAAAGGCTCTCAGCATCGTCTCAATTCCTGCTGCCAGTGTTTAATATCAAGGTCATCATAAATTCATCTATTTATTTATTGATGGGTTTTTATTAATGAATTATTAAGAGTTCATATCTTTATATGTAACGTGTAATTTTGGTCCACAGACAGAAGTTCTTTTGTTCAGGCCGTAAAAGGATGTTTGAATATTTAGGTAAACAATGTCAAAGTATATGTATGTATGTATATAGTATATGTTATGTATGTAGTATACATACATACTACACATGTAGTTATGTAGTATACATAACCCATCATAATAATGAAGCGGTGCCCTCCAGCGTGTTTCTGAATGCTGCAAAGAGCTCCATAGAGGTCAAATTAAAATGTTATCAGCTCAGAAGAAAAAGGAAAAAAAAGAGAAACTTCAGGGAAAATATTAAGGACTCGATTGAAAAATGTAAATCTTTGGAGAAATTTGGAAAAATATGTATTAGTATAATTACATACTTATCATATCCTAGATACAAAGCAAACTCTATATGAAAATGAAGCAGAGAGGAGAGCTCAGCTAATTAAACCACATTTTTATGAGAATGACTGCAAATCTTAAAATTCCTTGAGTGGAGAAGACTTTGAAGGGAAGAGAGTTTAAAGTGAAAGATCCTCACACCATGAAGACTCCACCGTTTGGGAGATGGATGGAATCCCCTTGAAACGTATTACACACATTTACATGCTCAAACTGTACTGCAGCTGTATATAATTTGAACATCCTCAGATTTACCATCTAAAATAATAACCCAAGAGATTACAGGAGAAGAAATAAGCAAAACTGTATCCAGAACAAAATTAAGTCAAATACCAGAGGCAATAATACACGAGGTATGTATATTTAACTACAGGCCTGTTCCCAAAGAAGTCTGGACGCAGTGTGAAATGTAGATAAAAACAGAATGTGATGATTCGCAAAACATGTAAACTAATATTTAATTGAAAATAGACCAAAGACAACTTATTGAATTGTTTCATAAACAATAAATAAAACATATACACATAAAATATATGTGTTTATTTAGAATCTGATGGCAGCAACACGTCTGAAAAACGTTGGGACAGGTTCATGTTCACCGCTGAGCTGCATCACCTCTTCTTTTAACAACACTTTGTAAACGCTGGGGAACTGAGGAGGCTGTCAGCTGGAGTTTTGAAAGTGAAATGTGGTCCCATTCTTACCTCATACAGGATTTCAGCTGCTCAACAGTTCAGGGTCTCCTTTGTCATATTTTTGGCTTCACAATGCTCCAGTGGGTGACGGGTCTGGACTGCAGGCGTTTATTACAAACACTACCAGCAGGAGGAAGCACAGTGGTGCAAACCTAAAGAAGATGGAAGCCAAAGGAGAAAGATGGGCTTTCTGCCTCACCACCTTATATCACCTTATACAGTGGAGCCGAACAGGTGAGCTGAACTTCCATGACGGCCTGACTCCGCCCTCCAGACTCCTGCAGGGATAGGTCGGCTCAGAGGGTCACATCATGAAAAAAACACAAAACACAGGAAATGGTTGAAAAAAAGAAAAGACATGTAACAAACCAATGTGAAAAAGTGAAAATTTGATTTGAATGTGAAGTGATTTCCTGACTAGATATTCACTCTGCTTGGAAAATGTTGTTTTAACTGCTGCTGTGTTAAGACCACCAGAATGCACCTGAAAAACTCCTTCATGAACCCAAGCTGGCTTAAATCTGGATCATAGAAACACAGAAAAATAACTTCATGTAGAGTTCATTTCAAACTGCCGTCTGTTGCATCATTTGTACAAACCAACAATCGGTAGATAACTTTGATTTCATTTATATATTTAAATGTCATCTTGTGACACATTGTCAGCCGTTATTCCCGCAGCTCTCAGGGACATGAACCCCTGACGTGACTTGCTGAGTGTCTTTCGGTCTCCAGAGGTCCTGCGGTTCCAACAGATACACTCCTCTTTTCATATTCAGTCCACTCAACAGTCCCAACATGACGGGAATACAGGGAGGTGGAGAATAATGGAGTCGTGAGTGCTGATAGTGGAGCTGCAGGTAAACAGGCTTGTTGTTCTCTCGCTCTGCTTCCAGTACTGTTGTCAGTGTGTTTGGCGGAGATTCACAGCAGCATGATATAAAATAGACCTGTCAGCATGGAGACACACTGACTGCAGACAAGAATGCAGCTCCGCTCTGCCAACCACAACACACACACACACACACACACACACACACACACACACACACACACACACACACACACACACACACACATCACACACACACGCACGCACACACGCTGCATAACAGTGGCTTATGCAAATTGAACACTATCTTGAACACACACTGCAGCACAGAGTGTCTCAGTGATGCTTCGGGGCTCGAGGCTCTTTAAAGACTCCAGATGTTATTTACAACACTTCACATAAACACCATCACAGCGGTTATCAGCTAATGGCAATCAAGCAGGAGACGGTGGGATGGAGCCCGAGGACAGCAGCATGTAGATGCAACATGAAGACATCCGGAGAATGACACTCCCTCTATCCCCCCGCCCCCCCTCCTCCAGTCCATCACGAATGCTGCAGAGCTTAGCAAATGTCAGAGGGGAATTTAAGAGGCTAATCGGAGTGCATGTCGTGTCAAGAAGGAATGTGGGAAACTATTTATTTTCAAATCACCTACCAGTTTGTTCAAGAGCCGAGACGGAGGAAAGGTGCTAACGTGCCAAAGCAGGAGAGGTGCCAGGAGCTGCAGTTTGTGTTCAGAAAAACACATCTGAGCTTTTGGCATTCCGCACATACTCGTCAGGCTCTGGAGAAGTTTTCTCGACTAACAGAGAGCTGACATGCTTAGTGGGAGGATGAACTGCTACCAGACATATACAATATACCAGCTGTGTTTCAGAGGTGGAATCTAAAGTTAATATAAAACATCTGGATGCTGAAACAGTTTGACCTTTTTGTCATCTTCATTGTATTTTAGCTTCTTTTGTGCAGAGCAGCTTTTAGGACTCTGAATGTTGATCACTACATAACATAATGATTCCGGCATGAGCACTACAAGGCACTCTTGCACTACTTGTCTCACAAACTATATACAAGTGTTCGTAGCTTCAGGTCTGAAAAATGGTTCAGACTCAGAGTTTATTCCAAAGATGTGAATTTGCTGTGTAGTTGAATTCTCTAAATATTTATGAAAGGAGCTTCAATGCTTCCTTCATCTCCTTTAGCGTAGGATAAGTTGGACCATTCTTTATGAAAGGAGATATTGCTGTCCCCCGATTCCTTGTGGCAATAACATTTAAAGTGAAGCATTACCACAGACTGGATATAAAAGTGTTCGTAGCTTCAGGTCTGTAAAATGGTTCAGATACAGAAGTGTCTTCAGCTGCAATACCAGCGAGTGCCACTAGAGGTGGGCTCCAAAAAGCCTCCGGCTCCATAGACTCCCATTCAACTTCTCTCATCAAATCCAAAGTGAATAAAATGTGTCCACCAGTTATCTCGGTGTTGTTAGCTAAAGTCACTCCTTCTTCTTAGTTTTCTGGAGGTCCATCTGAAAATAATCCCTCATTCATTAGAAAAGAAGATTCAAGAAGACCTGGTTTTGGGGGCGTGTCTGTTTGATTGACAGGCCTGTGGTGCAGTCAGCTATCGGTGGGCGGGACGTAGTATCGTCAGGTTTCCAATCAGATCGGTCAGATCCACCGCTGGCTCCTCCCCCAGCTCGTCCAAATATGGTCACTTCCTGCTCCAAACCGCTCCGAACTAGCAAAGATGGTGACGGACAGAATCTGAACTGGAGGATTCATAACGTTCACAAACCAACGATGACATCACTGATGGTTGCTGATTGATATGGACCCAAACATGTAACTAATTATGAAAGATAAAAACACCTTTAAATGTGAAGTGAACCTAAATGATGGAAAACTGAACTTGAATGGAAGCCACGTAACCAATAAGAATTTATTGTCACAAGCACAGTTTGTTACACAAAAATAATGGGTCACATTTACACAATTTATACAGGTCTAGAACTCAATGTACAATTAACCAACTAACTAAATACCAATAGTTAAATACGCACTCACATTGCACACAATATCATTAAAACCTACACAAAAAATGTCCTGCGTGAAAGTAACACGAGTCGACATAAAAATCACATTATTTACAAAAAACATCAACTGGAGATCTTTAGCAAAAGGACTCTGATGTGTGAAGGTTCTCCCGTCTGTCTGTCCAACACATTATACAATCTATCATGTAAAAGCTCCCCCACTAGAAAGTATTATTCAGTCTCTTAGTCGTTGAAAAGATTATAAAGTAATAAAGTCAAGTAGCGAGAGCTGAAGAACACCGAATACACTAGTAAATACTGCGCTTTGCTTGGACGGTATGGCGGTTTTTCCCTTTTAAAGCAGGCTGGTGTGATTAGCAGTTAGCTTCATGAAGTGCACTTTAAGCCTTAGCTTAGCAACTGACTGCAATGAGTTTTTTTTGTGTTTGTTTGTTTGTTTTTTTCTTCTAATTTTGCTTCATTTATACATAGAATCCTTCTATACTTGCATCGGGTATTTTTCTACAGTTCAAGACATCAACACATATAGTTACACAGTAAGGTCGATGCAGCAGCAGGAGAGGGTGGGGGAGGGGGTGGAGGGGAGGGTGGAGGGGGGGGCTCCTCCTCTCCTGCTGCTGGTTAGCGGAGTCAGTGATGGTGTGCAAGAGGCTGCAGACAGATGGAGGGGGACATCTTCAACACACAGGTCAAATGTGTTTGTTGGGGAATGTTGATGCTGATGAAGATGGAGACGAAGATGAAGACCACAGGGCGAACGCTCAGCTGTCCCTTTTGTTCTGAACATGCTGTCTGTGTCTTCTGCTGTGTTTGTTCTCCGTCAGCAGGACTGAACATGAAGCAGACTCGCTCCGTCCGCAGTTTGGCACTGAAAACATTTCCTGGTGAAGTGCTGACTCAGCAGATAGCAGCGGTTCAGATGTGTGACATGTTCGTTGAACCTGCTGTGTCCTCACTACGATATCATGGCTGGAAGGACCGCTGTTTTTATTCTATGCTGTTTAGTTTTATTGTTTCTTTTGCTGGAAAACTCTTTTGCATTTATTTTGTTTTGAAAAAAAAAAAGTCCTTGAATTGATTGTATGATTTTTGTTTTTACCCTTAATGTGAATAGTTTCCTGTGTATGGATGCTTTTATTTTGATAATGTTGCCTGTTTTTGCGCACTGACATTCGGACACGCACACGCGCACACACACACACACACACACACACACGGATAGTGTGTTGCAACAACAGTAATAAAACTTCCTTCATAGATTAATACTGATGACTTGGCAGGTTGTTACTTTCTCTGTTTCCAGTTCCATAAACTGCGTGAGGATATTGTGCAGTAAAACTTTGTGCCAGCTTTATCTCATTATTTAAAATATATATTCCTGTTGAGGTCAATATTTAGGTCAAATTTACTGAAGTGTGTTTCAGCAGTCCAGAGACATTATTGTGATAAAAGAAAGCAGCAGAGGAGTAAATGATCATATAAATGATGCAGAGGTTCCTCGGATGCAGCAGATGCACATTTATCACTGTCATAACTTTCTGTCATCTGCGTTGATACTTGCAGAGATGAACATGTGACATGACGTCATGTGGATGTAGATGTTTGAGGAAAGAGAGGAAGTTCAACATCTCATAATAATACTGACATTAATCTCAGTACAAAACCACCTGACTGACCTCCTCTGGTCCCGATGATGATGATGATGATGACTGCAGAGAGCGTCAGTGTGACGGCACAGACTGCATCATTTTGTTAAGAGAGCTTAAACAACATCCGTTACCGTGGCGACAGATCGAGGACCAAAAGTCCATTTATGTCGCGTTGAAATCCAACTTGTGCTCGTTAAACGGGAGATGATCTGAGTGTGTGACATTCAGACGGGTTGTAACATTAAACATGAAATCAACCAATCAGAGAGTCTCCTCCCACTGCTTTTACAACCAATAATAATCTTTCATATTTCAAAGTGTGTATTAGTAGTATGGATGGTGTTTGTGTGCTGCTGCATAACGAGCAGACAAACAAACAGCGTTGTTGCGTAGATGCATATTGTTGTGTTAATAATAATAACTGATTTCAGACCAGCTCTTTGTTGCTTCTAGACAACAACGTGCATGAAAACATTTCATTTTCAGACCGACACTCATGAGATGACGCAACACGTTCTCTGTAGAAAGATGAAGATGAACATCCATGACGGGTGTGAGATGAAGACGTGGTCAAAGCTGACTGATGTTCCTTCCATCTGACAGCACGGTGCCTCTCCGCAGCGATGAGGTATGTGCATGTTCACAGATACGTACGGCAACATTAGTGTCCTATGTGCTTGTACGTGCGCAAATGACAAGTGCACCCAAACATTCACCAGGCAGCACACAGCTGAGTGTTGGCGATCCAGCTGGACACAAACATGAGACAGAACATGAGAGAGAAATGCAAACATCAGTCCGGGTCGGGGAGGGCCGGCGTTACTCAGAGAAGGGCGGGAACATGCCGAGGTCGGCAAAGTCCTCGATGTTGTAGTTGGCCGTTCCCTGGGTGGGATCTCCCGCCATGGGTAACATGTCCTGCAGACACAGAGAGTGGGGAAGAGGGGGGGGTCAGAGGTCAGGGGTGTGCTGAGGACACACAGCTCTCCAGAGACATGTCACACATCTCTGACACACTAAACATAGTCCTGGTCACTGTGTGTGTGTGTGTGTGTGTTACCTGGAAGACTTCTGTCTGGCTGGGGTTGGGGTGTGTGTGCTGCTCCCCGGCCTGCTGGGAGTGGTGCTGGTTCTGCCACTGGGACCAGACCTCACTGGGCCGACCCTGGAACTGAGCTGCACTTTGACTGCTTTCTCCCGACACATCTGGAAACACACGTTCGTTCGTGAAAACAGCCGCGGGGGAAAAAAGACTTCCTGTTAATGTCTTGGATTATTAACACTTTTATCTGCTGCTTTAGCGAAAGCAACTTCTTCAATCTCTAAATAAATCAAACAATTAAAATCATCTCCTATTTTCAAAACATCCAAGTAGCAGTTTCTCATCTTCAGCCAGAGTTGACTCAGTTTTTGGCTGAAAGACATGTCAGTATTAATGTTCATTGCTCATGTGAGTAACTTGATGAAGAGATCAACAGTGAGGAAGGACACTTCAGTGGAATAAAGGTTCCTCCGGACACTGGCAGGGTTCCTGACTTTTCTCCGACTGGTCCGACTACGAAGCTGAAATTCTGACTTCAAATGAACAGGAAAACAAGCTGCCGTTGTGCCGAGGAGACCAGAAACAGATGGCACATGACGCTCCGTTTACGATGTTATTGAAAGAAATGAAATGTCTAAATACGCATTTCAGAGGCAACGAATTCATCAATAATGGTAATTAGCTCGCAACCTAATAAGCTACATTTTCTGTCAGTGAGCACTAATGCTACGAAACATACACACTGACAATAACCAGATAACCAATGTTACAGCTACAGACATGGAAAATATTGTATTTGGATAAATGGAAACTGAAATGGAAACATGCCAACAAAATTCCCTGATATCCATTGACTGGATGAAATGAACTGATATCCATTGACTGGATGAAATGAACTGATATCCATTGACTGGATGAAATGAACTGATATCCATTGACTGGATGAAACCAGTTCACTGCAGCGTTCCCACAGGTCGGTACCTGTGGGAACTGGTGTTTAACAGAAGAGCCAGCGTTGATGGATCAGAGGTCCAGATGTTGAGACAGATTCTGTGACCACTCTAACTAGTTCACAGCGTCTAAATGAACTGTTTCCCGCTTCTTGTTCTTTCATCTCATATTTTGCTCCAAGATAAATTGTGTTTCCTTGGCGATGTCAGTGAGATCGCGATGGATACATGTGCTGTTTCTCAGTTTAACATCACTGCTGCTGTTCAGATGAACATGAGTTATTGGCATTCATGGATTCTAGAAGAATATGTTAATATATTCATTTAAAATGATTCTTCATTTGCATCGTTATTAAAGAAAATCGAATGTAACAGCTGAGTTTGGGGAGTTGTTTTGGGAGTTCAGCTCATGCATGCTATCTATACATTCCTCAAACAGTTTTTATGGTTCTTCATATGCCCCCCCCGTGTTATTTCATGCAGGGTAAATGTAGACAACACTGTCCATAAAGTCCCATAACTGAATGATAAGGCCACAAATAAATCAATAATCTTAATGAGTTCAAACAGCAGTCAGAAACTGGGCTGTGAGCAGTCAGATGAAGGAGCTGGGATGCTTTCAATTACCTTGTTATTGAAGGTAACAAAAAATTAGATATCCTGCTGTGAGACTGAAAAATCATTTTTTCATAAAAAAATAGTTTTGACCTTCGTAAACAGGTCAGACTTTTACGAACAGTGAAATGAAGACATCCCGACAGCAGCGGTGGAGCTCAGCTCTCGTCCTCCACCTGAGGACGGACAGCTCGTCTGTCTGAAAGGAGGACAGACGGCTACACGTCGTCATCTACTGTCTGATCTACAGATCCTGGTCGGTTCGGTCTGTGTGTCGTGTGTGTGTGTTTTATTCAGTTGTTGTCGTTGTGTGTTAAAGTGTGCACCACTCTTCATCCTGCTGCTGTGTGAAGCTACAGGTCTTTAATAAACTCCAACAAACAGCTGCAAGCAACAAACTGCACTTCAGCTCCGGCAGATTACATATTATCATTTTATTACATTATTTTTGTGGATATTTTTGTTTAAAAAAAAAAGTTGAATGAGCCAACTACAGGGATGCTCACTGATCTGTAGGACCAATATTGGAGCTGAAATGTGGTAAAATCCTGATGTTCACTTTGTCCTGTGTGCGCAAAAATAAATCTTTTTTGAAATGTTTATATAACTGGCTGGATATTTTGTAAAGGAGAGGCTTCGAGGCTTGAGCTTATTTGGCGTGAGATAAGTTTGGGCAGCGTGAGAGAGTCGGAGCCTGAAACAGGTGTCTCACACGCCTCAGTTGGAAACCCTGCTGCTGTTTGCAAAACAAAATCACTCAAGTGAAAGTTCTGCCACAAAATATAATGCTACATGTCGTTGTGCATTTTTAGTGGGTATATGGAAACCCTGCAGCTTTCTTGGTGAGTATACAGCAGATACCTGTATATCGTGTACACTACAGCACTGAATCAAAATAGTAGTATGATGTATGAAAGTAATTGTTGCATGCAAGACAGGCACAACATTAGCCAACAGATCTGCTACATGTTGTCATTCGGTGGAGTAATGATCAAGTATCAACCATCAGTGATGTCATCAACCATCAGTGATATCATCAACCATCAGTGATGTCATCGTTGGTTTGTGAACATTATGAATCCAGTTCAAATCAACTCTTTTTGCTTTGTTACATGTGAGACCATCACATTCACTCTGAAGCAGAGTGGAAGGAACTCTTTTCTATAAGTTGATCTTTTAACTCTTTTCTATAAGTTGATCTTTTAACTCTTTTCAGGAGTTGATCTTTTAACTATTTTCTATAAGTTGATCTTTTAACTCTTTTCAGGAGTTGATCTTTTAACTGTTTTCAGGAGTTGATCTTTTAACTCTTTTCTATAAGTTGATCTTTTAACTCTTTTCAGGAGTTGATCTTTTAACTCTTTTCTAGAAGTTGATCTTTTAACTCTTTTCAGGAGTTGATCTTTTAACTCTTTTCTATAAGTTGATCTTTTAACTCTTTTCAGGAGTTGATCTTTTAACTGTTTTCTAGAAGTTGATATTTTAACTCTTCAGGAGTTTATATTTTAACTATTTTATATAAATTGATATTTTAACTCTTTTCTATAAGTTCATCTTTTAACTCTTTTCAGGAGTTGGTCTTTTAACTATTTTCTAGAAGTTGATGCTTTAACTCTTTTCAGGAGTTGCTCTTTTAACTCTTCTAGAAGTTGATCTGTTCACTCCTTTCTAGAAGTTGATCGTTTAACTATTTTCCGGAGTTGATCTTTTAACTCTTTTCTAGAAGTTGATCTTTTAACTCTTTTCAGGAGTTGAACTTGAACTCTTTGGGAGTTAAAACTCGACTCCCATGAAGAGTAAATTTACCTTAACCTTGAGTTGTTTGAATGTGAAACTCTTTCATAATGTTAACAGTCAACACTTAAAAGTGTGAATTATTTGACATTCATGGAGTTAAAATTCCATCACACTAAAAAGGTTTTAGGTGAAACTGACTTCAAGATAATCACATATTCGTGACAAATTTATATCTAACAATTATATGCAGTGTGATTATATGTAGTGATCAACAACTAATGCTGCATGAGAACTTTGTTTAACAACTTACAAACTAATCAATGTTTTAGTGGTTTATATGCTACATTTCTACCTTGTACATTTATGGTTTTGAATGATAGCCCCATTTTATTTATCATTGTCTTCATTGAAATATTAATAAACAGCATGTTTTAACAAAACTAAATGTAAGTTCTGTCCATCACTTTGATGTAATTGGGTTGCTTTATTCTCAAAAGTTACGAAGAAATATCTAAGGCATGCTGGGAAATGCTAATACATCAACAAAGCTGCTCAGTAAACACTGATTAGTGTTGAATGTTGCTCCTCAACACTCAGCGAATGAACACCAGAATATTACCAAAGAGTCTCTGAACACCAGCTGGAGTCTAACTTAGAAAATAAACTCCCAAAATCCAACTCTTTGTTTAACTCCAGGATCTTCCTCTCCACAAATGTGCTGTGTAGTTCTAATCAAGGTGGACATTTGGATACTTTTGGGTGTCCACGTGGGCAGGACATTGCTCAACACCACAGAGTGGTGACTGCAGACGCAATTTTAAATTAATTTATGCTATCTGTGATTGAATAAATAAAACACCAACACAGATAAACATAAAAATGCTTTTTTGGCTCCGATAATCGGTCGATCCGTAGTTATGAAAACAAAGACATACACGCAGGCATTCACTCCCTCCCAGCATGGCTGTTTTGAGAGTCTGAGTAAATTAAAGCAAGGCAGATTGATAAAGTGTCTGCCTCCCCCTGCAGAGGAGCATCCTTTCTGTTTCACAATAAACAAAATGCTCATCTCATCTCCACACAAATATGCTACAAGCGTGAAGCAGATAAAAAAAGATGTTAGAAAATGCAGTAATTAACCAAACCCAGAGGTGGACACATGATGAGGAATGCAGACAAGATAACGAAAAACAAAAGCTTATCAGAAGTGAATGCTGAATAACATGCAAAAATAGAGCAAATGAATCGCACTGGCTCGGACTGACTTCATCTTTCAGACGGCCTGACAGGCGGGAGAGAATAACAGTAAAAACTGATGAGGACAAAAAGTCAGTGAAAGGAAAAGAGAGGAAATAAAGAAAAATGTAGAGCGCGGTATGAAATACAGTGGCGAGAGCAAATATAATCTATTTGGCTAATGTGCGTGTTCATTAACAGACTGCTGGAGTTGCACCCTGGACAGGCTTTATTCCTGCAGCAATTTGGACAACAGCATGAGCTCTGAGCAGCTGGCTGATGAGCCATCGCTGTCTGGATTCTCAAACTTTCCTGTTCCATGGTCCAATTTTCAGTCACGCCAGTTGAGTGTGTAGCGAAGGCTCCAAAAGAAATAACAAGACATGCTTAAGGAAGCAATATTGTAAGTAGCATGTAGACGGGTGAAGACTGGTGATGTGTACTTGATTGACATTAGTGCCACCTCGCCAACTGATTGGGACTCCTAGTGTTCCTTGCTGGCTGATCTGGAACCTTTTACTGCACAGTTTATAGTTTTGTTGCTTACACTTTGGTTGTATTACTGCTCCGTGTTCAAAAAAAGTTGGACTGGGGTCATGTTTATGTTTACCACTGTGTTGCATCACCTCTTCTTTTTACAACACTCTGCAAACGTCTGGGAACTGAAGAGACCAGTTTCTGGAGTTTTGAGAGTGAAATGTGGTCCCGTTCTTGCCTCATATAGGATTGCAGCTGCTCAACAGTTTGGGTTCTTAGCACCCGGACTCTTCTACTAGAGAACCATGCTGTTGGAATACGTGCAGAATGTGGTTGGACGTTGTTCTGCTGAAATAAACAAGACCTTCCCTGAAAGAGACGTTGTCTGGATGGCAGCATATGTTGCTCCAAAACCTGAATATATCATTCAGCATTAATGCTTCCTTCCAGATGTTCAAGCTACCAATGCCATGTGCACTAATGCATCCCTGTACCATCACAGATGCTGGCATTAGAACTGAGCTGATAACAAGCTGGATGGTCCCTCTCCTCTTTAACCTGGAGGATGCAGCGTCCATGATTTCTAAACAGAATCTCAGATTGTGATCCATCAGACCTCAGGACAGTTTTCCACTTCACCTCAGTCCATCTGATGAAATCCACTAATTCTTTAAAATTGTACAGAGAGGAATATTATTCAGAATTGTTTCACTATTTTCCCACACGGTCCTTCACAGAGAGATGAACCTCTCCCCAACTTCACTGCTGAGAGACTCCGCCTCTCTGAAATGATCTTTTTATACCCAATAATGTTACTGATCTGTTGCCATGGTAACCTGATTAGTTGTGAGATGTCACAACTTGAGACGTGTTGCTGCCCTCACATTCAAAATGAGCATTTATGTTAAAACAATAATGTTGTCTTTGGTCTATTTTCAATCAAATATGGGTTTACATAATTTGCAAATCATTGCATTCTGTTTTTATTTATATTTTACACAGCGTCCGGGTTTGTAGTGTCTGCAGTGTTTGTCTGAACCAGTAGTGTATCATCACTGGACCATCACACCAACTGGGCCGCTATGGCTCAGATCGTAGAGTGGGTTGCCTACTGATTGAAAGGTTTTCAGTTCAATCCCTGGGTCCTGCTACTGAAGTGTCCTTAGGCAAGACACCGAATCCCACGTTGGTGGCTATGGCAACCTTGTATGGCAACACCTCTATTGGTGTGTGTCAATGCGTGAAAAAGATGAAAAGTGTAAAGTGCTTTGAGACCGTTATGGTAAAAAGCCACAATATAAGTGAATACTATTTAACTGATCACATGGGTCAGAAGGATTTTAAAGCAAATTGCAAGGAAACCCGAAAGTATTGTGACTGAAATCAAAACAAAAAAACCAACAGATAAAAAAGCAGACAAAAATAAAGACAACAATGTGGTCTCCCAACAGCACAGACCTCTATTCTGAAACGAGGTGCAGGCAATCTAATACTTCATTTGTGCAGGTGTTCAGAAGCACTCATCAGATGCAACCTTGCTGTGATATTCATCTCATAAAAGGACAGAACATTAACTCAGTGTGAGGTGAGAAAAGTACTGTTGCATATAAACGCTGGTTGGAACAGTTAATGAGTGACTCCAGCTCCGTCTGCTCGGCCTCCACATCCGTGTAATTACCTCGGTGCTGCGACACAAATAAGGCAGGAGAGCTTCAAACAAGGAAATAGCCGTCGCAATAAAACTCGAGGTGTGAAGACACAAACTCGTTCAACTTGTCCGTTTGGTAAGGTGTGATGATTATTCAGTATGTTTTCAACACTTCCGCCACACTTTACAGAGGCAAGAGGTCATAGAAATGGTGGTCAAACTACATCACAGATGTGAGAACCCAAATCCCATTTTTGTCATATCCAGATCGATTCTTTTAAAAGTCTGAACAGCAGAAAACCACAAGAAATGCGATTTTTACAATCTGATTTCTGCCGATGCATCTCAGTCGGGACGCTCTGCTGGCTTTCTAGTGTCACTCGCGACGTGACACATGATAACAACGCCATTTCCAGAGAGACAGAGTGAGCAGAATCTGTAGAATCTATTCTACCACTATCAGAGCGATCACAAAGTGTCGACGACAACAACAGTCAACGAACAGAAGCCAAACGACGTTACTTCGCCCTCATCGCCCTTAACTCCTCCAGAGGAAGACGGTGAGTTCAGTTGGTCTGCTGAATGTCTAAAATAACACCAACACCTTAAAAAAAACACTTCGATTTGCAGCGGGCCGCCCAACACAAAACTAACTTTACATCCCATGCGATGTATGAAATGCCCTTTATTCTGCAGGTAATCCAGATGACAGGTGGAAGTAAACAAACCGGCCTCCCTGCGCTGCGGTGATCAGCACGATGCTGAGGAGAGTTTAATGACTGCGCAGCACTCTCACATGCAGACGTTGAGGATGGACAGAAGCAGCACGTTCATTCTTTTGCTGTAAAAAAAAACCAGCCCAAACAATTTGACTGTTCATTTAGATACAGCAACAGGTGTCACACAGCACCGCAACGAGTTTCTTTTTTGCTTTCGTGGTTTTTCACTACGTTAGACTTTGGCAACAATATTCAGCCACTCTTAAACGTGTTTGGTTTCTGTGGTTTCTTTGCCATCTGCTGTGGATGCAACAACTTTCAACTTCCACTCTGTCCAGTAGAGAGACTGACCACATGGGCACAATGACATATTTCAGCTGTTTTGTTCATTCTCCTTTGTATCAGATTTTTAAATTACTGACACAGTGGTGCAGCCACGTGTCCTCCCAGATTTAGGGATTAATATACAAATACATCTAAGAAGGCACAACACGACCGTATCGAAAGGGTTGAGTGATAATTAGTATTCTTTAAATACTGAGTGAAATCTTGACATCATAATACAATAATATGTCTGATTCCCAGTCTATTACTGTGAGGTTGTTCAAAGTTATGTGTTTCCTATATAAAGATTTGTTGGTTTAATGTATTTAATTACTATGAAAGCATTTTGGGAACACCATACCGTGACATATAGTGAAATGTATTTTAATTTGTATGCCAATAATAATGTCGTGTCGTGTCGTGCCCATCCCTATCTCCTGAGATAGAGCAGTCTCTGTGCTTCAGGTATGTTTCCATCACATGAGGTTCCTTACTCACTTCTAGTTCATTAGATTCTGTTTGCAGACAGAGGGACACTGAGACACACAGACATCAGACCAAACACTGACGTTTCACATGTCAGACCACACAGGTGGGATGTAACAACAGATCGTTCATTCATCAATAAGAGTCACTAATAAAGAGGAGGACTCACCGAAAGCTGTGCTGCGGTTCGTCAGTCCTGAGTAGGCGTTGCCGCTGGGGGAGGAAGTGGCCGGGGAGGACAGGGGACTGTAGGAGGCCGGGTCTGTCTGGTAGCTGTGGCCGGAGCCAATTCCAAATGGACTGGACTGGGCTTTACTGGACTGGAGGACACAGGCGCTGTTTAAATATACAGCATATCTGGGCTGCAACTGTAGTCACTCAATATCTTTAGACAAGTTTCGTGAAAACTAAGTTTTATTACTTATTTATGCCGTCTTTACACATGAAATGTGACAAAACTATATTTTCAAGTTTGAACATTCCTTGTATTTAAGGTAAAAAGGTGAATATCCATTTCAAAAATGATCCAACACTTTATGTCAATGTGCTGAAATGGAACTCAATAACGAGCTTTGATTTGTGTCATCTGTGATGTATTTAAATAAACACCACCCAGAGATGTGTTCAAACCGTTGTGAAGACTAAGAGACTGTCACAAGTGCATTTACCAAAAGGTGAATGTTGCTGAGACCTTAAATATTCCTCCATGAGGAGGTGCAGCAGCAAACCAGCCTGTCTGTTGGGAAATCCCAGAGTTTCATCATGAGGCCTGAGCTATACCTCTAAATGACTGTATTACTGCATGACCCGATAAAGGCTGGGACAAAAGTGTCAGCGCCAGCTATCAGAAGATCACTAACAACAGAGGACGGTGTAGCTGGACTCCTCGACGTCTTGACTAACAAACACAGGAAGGAGCGACTGAACTATTCCTGCAGAGGCTCAGTTCTAACGGTTCGGACACATGGATCAGTAGTTTGTCTGGCATGAGAAAAGTGAGGCGTATGATCAGAGGAATACGATCCACATGGTCGAGCATGGAGGGCAGTCAGTCAGGATGTTTTTTATGGAATCAGATTTGGGTCAACATATTCAAAAACAACCTCTTAAATATTCTAAATATTAGAAATAGCAGAATTAGAATTTACTTCACTTAATATGCAGTTGGGGTTGATAATATTCAAGTTGTGTTTTCCTCCTGTAATACAAGCATCAAGCTGCTGCATAAGTATGGACAACGTATTTGTTTAAAACAGCCTGATGTTGTTTCACAGTTAAATTCCTCTAACACTCATCGTTTCCAATATTGGGAAACGGCACACTGAAGAATGTGGGGTTATTCAGGTTTAGGAAATCCTTCATGATGCTGGTTTATAATGTGTGCCGTGTTTATAGCAGTGACAACATCCGACCTTGTTTTTCCACTCGTATCATCTGGCTGTAGTTACTGTGGTGAATTTAGAGGTAACTGAACAACAAGCCAGTCAGTTTAGTGGAATGACCTGACGACTGCACCGATGTTGGACGACAGAGGAGCCTTTTACGCTCGCTGACTCACAAAATATGGCAACTAAAAACAGGTTAGACTATCTGTTGAGATTGAAAAAAATGAGTTTGGTAGCCATGGAAGCCGAGGACATTGCTGACTTTATTTTGGATTTCAGCAACAAACACTGAACGTGTGTGTGCGTGTGTTTGTGTGTTACCTGTCCAGAGAAGGGGGGTCGGTTGCCTGACCATGCCACCTGGCCTGAGTTAAGTTGTCTGGAGATCTGAGCTAGATTCTGATTGGACGAGCCCGACGGCTGGATGTCGTTCACGCCGGGGACGTGGATTACAGAAGAGCTGCAGACACAAACACACAAACAGTCAAACAACAAGAGCATTGTGGTTTATGAAGTAGAGCTACAACAGTATGGATTTCTTTTCTAACCACATCATTGTGTTGATCCAACATGTGCTCCTCTCCTCCTCTCTGTGCTCACATGTACTGTATATTAATGTAGCACAATTCCTAGTAAAGCTCTCCTTATTTACATATTTATTCTGTTTCTGTTGTCAGAAAACAGGGCGAGTATGAATGAAATGTGATCCATCCATACTACATATGAACCAGCGGCCACTTGGCTTCTGCTCTGCACTGCTAAACATCTGATTTTTATAACTATGTATGTTAATATAAAACGATAACTCAGAGAAAAGGTTAGAGGTGAGGTGACAGGTCTGGACTGCAGGAGGCCAGTTTATCAGCGGACTCTTCTACTACGGATAATCTCAGATTGTGATCCATCAGACCTCAGGACAGTTGTCCACTTCACCTCAGTCCATCTTCAATGATCTCGGTCCAGAGAAGGCGGCGGTGTTTCTGGATCATGTTTCTATCTGGTTTCTTCTTTGGAGAGTTTTAACCTGCATTTGTGGACGCAGCGATGAACTGTGTTCACAGATGATGGTTTTCACAAGTGTTCCTGAGCCCATGCAGTGACAGAATAGTGTCTGTTTAATGCAGTGACGTCTTAGGGACAGTTTGGTTTGTTATCATTAATAGATTCTCTGAATCTTTTAAAATATTTCTATGATATTATGTACCATAGAAGAAAGATGAAATCCCCAAATTCTTTTAAATTTTACATTGAAGAACATTATTTTTTAGATTGATGCATGATTTGCCCAGTTATTTACAGAGTGATGAACCTCTCACATCTTCACTACTGAGAGACTCTGCCTCTCTGAAATGATCTTTTTATACCCAATCATGATCTAATTCATTTTGAGATGTTCAACCAGGTGTTTCTTTTAGAGTTGCACAACGTTCAGTCTTTCGTTGCCCCAGTCCCAACTTTTTTGAGACGTGGCTGGCTTCAAATTCAAGATTTTCCAGAAAAGCATAAAAAACAATAAAATGACTCAGTTTCGTGTATGTTTTTCCACAGAGTCCAAAAGTTTTTGGAAACAGGGTTGTACATAAGTACGCAAACAGAGACACAGCCAAGCACTTATGACCAGAAATAATCCCAAAAATTGGACACACAAGAAATAAATCCCCCTTATGTTTAATGGACAGTCCCTCCCCTTGCTCACAAAGCTGAACCAATTGTGTTTATATTTGATATCACATCATATGCACTCCTGTAACCTTCCCAAGCAATAAAAAGACAGTAATGAGCTCAGCGTCACAGACCGAGTATGAAAGTCAATCAGGCTTCACTTTTCTGTACAGAGACACATTTGGGACACAAAAGATGGCGAACCAAGTGAGTTGTGGATGTAACCATCACGTGCACTAACACATATCCCTTACATGTACCTGAAACTTTTGCCAGAGTGTCCCTGCTGGAAGGGAGAGCTCTGGGAGTAGAGCTGCTGTCCTCCGGCTGTAGAGGAGGGAACCATCATCTTCTTCTCCCCCGCTACACACACACACACACACACACACACACACACACACACACACACACACACACACACACACACACACACACACACACACACACACACACACACACACACCAGGGTCAGTCAGTGGAACAAAACAACAGAACAGAGACAGCAGGTCTTAAAAAGAAACAGTTAAATACTGTATATACAGATGTGTGTGTGTGTGATTGTGTTTGCGTGTGTGTGTGTGTGTGTGTGTGTGTGTGTTTATGTGTGTGTTTATGTGTGTGTCGTACAGCCAGAGATGCCGGTGTACATCTCAGCGAAGCGTGGGTCTCTCTCCTGGGAGAACAGGGCTTCTGTCTTGTCGATGTTCTTCCCGGCCTCGTGGACTCCACCGCTGACGCTCGCCACAGGTACCTGAGGGGGGAGAAGGGGGTACATGTTGATGATGATTTGACAAAAAATAACATACATGCACAAAGATACAAGTAAAACAGACGTCTCTCACTCCGGGCTCACATCCAAATATTCTTCAAGTGACTCAGCTTGAAGCCATGAAGTCAAGCAAAAGGACAAAAGGAGAGCAGAGGATTTTGTTGGACTTCACTGAGGATGTTTCCATCATCAAACCGGGATTTTCTGATCTGCTTCTTACTGCTGCTATTAAATAACTTTTTTACAACCAGTGAACTCAGAGACTATTTTGTCTTCCTACTTCGGGATGTCTGATACAATCTGTATTTGAGGTAAAAAGCTTTTTTTCATTCAGCATTTAACTCCTACAATATCAATGTTTCATTAAGGTATATAAATGTATTATTAACTATTTAATATACAACCATGACAGTCATGATGCAACGGAAAGCTTTTCATGAATACCATAAACTTTACTGTGTTAAAAAGTGCACAGTCCCTCACCTCCAAATTTAAAGATTATTTTTTTTAATGACGTCCAATTAGTGAAACAAAAATTCCATCGATTCTGGAAGCTTCTTCCGAAGCAGCAGAGTGGGATCATGAAGCAGCAGGTTACCTGGGACAGATCGTAGGCAGTCAGTCCATCCCTCTGGTGAACCTCCAGCTCTGCCTGCTGCTGCTGTAACTGCCTGCAAAACACAACACACACAATAATCCATCAGCACACGGGGCCAATATTTACAGTAGCAGTTTTTCTTGAATTGCCCATTCCTAGTTTAAAAACAAACTATTTAAAATATTTAACAGTGGGATGAAGTCCCTGCTGTCTTTCAGAGAGATCCAGGAGGAGCGATGTTTCAGCACGCTCGCAGGCATAAAGTCATTGAATTCAGCAGGTGTGATAACACAACCTGTGCTGTTGGAATATGATACGCATGTGTTGTATTAAAATGATGTAGGTGTGTCTCGTCTCTTCGATCTTTTAGCTGCAGGCCTCAACATGGTGTTACAATGTAGAAAACACAGACGACGCATCACAAGACCAAGAGGAAAACACATTCTGGAAATGTGTTTTTCTTTCTTGTCTAACAAACCCTTGAAGATGACTCCACTGCTGTGATGTCAGTTGAGTGTGTGTGTATGTAGATGTAAATGAACAGAAAGCACTGAAGAGCATGAGGAACATTACAGGTTCATCAAATCATGCTGCACACCTCCCTCATCCACAGGTCTGCATCAGCTGGAAAGCAGCGACTGCACAGGCTTATTTTATGATGGGATGCGGCACCGTGTGTTTGCCAGTCGTGGCTGGAGATGAGCTGTGATCAGCTGCAGCGCAGAGATAAAACAGAAGAGGCGCCGCAGCGACCGGCTGCCCCGAGTCCAAGCTTCCAAATCAGCAGCTAGCTACTCGCCAGTTCACTCGTCAGACTGGCTCGGCGCCGTCGGGGGAAACTGTCCCGTTTTGGCAAACAGATCTATTCCCTCTTTCACCGTTTCTGACTGAGTAGAAGGCAGCGAAAGTGACAAGTGGAATAAAGAGGCAGCGAGAGAAAAGCTGGGGCCAAATAACTGATTCTTCTTCAGAGCAGGAGGGACTTGCAGGAAGCTCTCTGAGCCTGTGATGAATTCATTTCAATTTAGAGTTCAGTTAACTATCAAGTGAAATGCTAGCGAGTAAAAACTGAAGATACATGACAACATTTGTCACTGAAAGGACCAGATGGAGCATCTGAAAAAATCCTTCAGGGGAGTTTAGAAAATGAAACCAATTACGGCAAATGTGATGAAACTTGACGCAATTATATTTAATTTCTCTTAAATCAGAATGATTGTTTTCACTTCCACACATATGATGTGCACTGACTATGAATTGTGATGCATCGGACTACCTGCTAATATGACGTTTTTTCATGTTCATGTTTCTGTTCATCAGATTGTAAATTCTTTACTGATTCAGCTTTTACTTAAATTTAGTAGAATTCATGTGAAAATCAAACAAAATTCAACAAACACGTCATTCTTGTACGCTTTCAACAGCATAAAGAAACGACCTGCTCGAGCACAACACAGTTTATCTATGGAGGCATCTACACCGGCATACACAGAGGTGACACACGGGTATTCATTTCAGCAATATTACACGAGAGGGTGATGCTTTAACGTCATTATTCACGCTACAGTGTCACTTGCTCGACTGTAATATTGCAATTATATAACAAGTTACCAACTAAATAAAATACGTAATGCAAATGTATTTATATTCTTAAAATATTAAACTTTTTGTCAGTGATCTCTGTTTCCATGGCAACACACGAGGTATGATTAACAACTGGAAAACAATCAGTCTCGTCAGTAGACTCTTATGTAACGTATGCAATGTTCACTACTCCAGGAAGTAGTCCGATCCTTAGCAACCACCTAGCAACAGAGAGGACTTCTAGTCTCCAACTGAATAAATACAGAACATAGAAACACTAAACTGATCAGCTAGCTCAGTCTGGTTGGAACAAAGATATCGGATGAACAAAGATATCCATGGACTCATGTGGTTCTATAAGATCTGTCAGGATGATGAAGAGAAGCTAAAACTGGAGAAATACAGTGCATCCGGAAAGTATTCACAGCGCTTCACTTTTTCCACATTTTGTTATGTTACAGCTTTATTCCCAAATGGATTAAATTCATTTTTTTCCTCAAAATTCTACACACAATATCCCATAATGACAAAGTGAAAATAATTTGTTTAAAATTTTTTGCAAATCTATTAAAAATAAAGAACAAAAATATAACACGTACATAAGTATTCACAGCCTTTGCTCAATACTTTGTTGAAGCACCTTTGGCAGCAATTACAGCCTCAAGTCTTTTTGAGTATGATGCTATAAGCTTGGCTCCTATTCTTGGGCAGTTTCTCCCGTTCTTCTTTGCAGGACCTCTCAAGCTCCATCAAGTTGGATGAGGAGCGTCGGTGCTCAGACATCTTCAGATCTCTCCAGAGATGTTCAATCGGGTTCAAGTCTGGGCTCTGCCTGGGCCTCTCAAAGACATTCACAGAGTTGTCCCGAAGACACTCCTTTGTTATCTTGGCTGTGTGCTTCGGGTCGTTGTCCTGTTGGAAGATGAACCTTCGCCCCAGTCTGAGGTCCAGAGCGCTCTGGAGAAGGTTTTCATCAAGGATGTCTCTGTACATTGCTGCATTCATCTTTCCCTCCATCCTGACTAGTCTCCCAGTTCCTGCTGCTGAAAATCATCCCCACAGCATGATGCTGCCACCACCATGCTTCACCGTAGAGATGGTGTTGGCCAGGTGATGAGAAGTGCCTGGTTTCCTCCAGACATGATGCTTGGCATTCAGGCCAAAGAGTTCAATCTTTGTTTCATCAGACCAGAGAATTTAGTTTCTCATGGTCTGAGAGTCCTTCAGGTGCCTTTTGGTAAACTCCAGGTGGGCTGTCATGAGCCTTTTACTGAGGAGTGTCTTCCGTCTGGCCACTCTACCATACAGGCCTGCTTGGTGGAGTGCTGCAGAGATGGTTGTCCTTCTGGAAGGTTCTCCTCTCTTCATAGAGCAACGTTGGAGCTCTGTCAGAGTGACCATCGGGTTCTTGGTCACCTCCCTGACTAAGGCCCTTCTCCCCCGATCGCTCAGTTTGGCCGGGCGGCCGACTCTTGGAAGAGTCCTGGTGGTTCAAACTTCTTCCATTTACAGATGATGGAGGTCATTGTGCTCATTGGGACCTTCAATGCTGCAGAAATGTTTCTGTACTCTTCCCCAGATCTGAGCCTCCATACAATCCTGTCTCAGAGGTCTACAGACGATGCTTTGGACTTCATGGCTTGGTTTGTGCTCTGACATGCACTGTCAACTGTGGGACCTTATATAGACGGTGTGTGTCTTTCCAAATCATGTCCAATCAACTGAATTTACCAGGTGGACTCCAATCAAGTTGTAGAAACATCTCAAGGATGATCAGTGGAAACAGGATGCACCTGAGCTCAATTTTGAGTGTCATGGCAAAGGCTGTGAATACTTATGTACATGTGATTTTTTTCGTTTTTGATTTTCAATAGATTTGCAAAAATTTCAAAAAAAAAATTATTTCACGTTGTCATTATGGGGTATTGTGTGTAGAATTTTGAGGGGAAAAAAAATGAATTTAATCCATTTTGGAATAAAGCTGTAATATAACAAAATGTGGAAAAAGTGAAGCACTGTATGATCTCTAAATCCCGTCAGTACTCTTGCTGCAGCATTTTGGATCAGCTGCAGGTTTTTAATGAATAATTTGAACATCCTAACAACAAGGAATTGCAATAATCTAGTCTAGAAGTAACAAACACATGAATGAGTTTTTCTGCGTCACGCTGAGGAAGGATTTTCCTGATTTTATTAATACTACGTTGATGAAAGAAGGCAGTTCTGGAGATTTGCTTTATCTGGTGGCTAAAGGACAAATCCTCATCAAAGATGACTCCAAGGTTCCTCACAGTTTTGCTGGAGTCCAAGACAACGTCATCTAGAGTAACTAAGTGATTACAGAAATAGTTTCTGAGGTGTTTAGGACCAAGTACAAGAACTTCTGTTTTGTCTGAATTTAGAAGCAGGAAGTTTTTGGTCATCCAGGCCTTTATGTCTTTTAGACAGGCTTCAAGTTTTACTAGCTGATTAGTTTCATCTGGTTTTATAGAAAGATATAGCTGAGTGTCATCGGCATAACATTGGAAGTTTAGTCAGGGCTTCCTGATGTTATCTCCTAATGGAATGTTTTTAAGCTCTCTCAGATGCTTTCATGCAGAAACATCATTATGGCAGAAATGCATGTCTTTCTCACCGGTTCTAATGTGAGCTGAGGGCTTGTTCATTTGCTTGTGTTGCTTGTTACATGCAGTGAACTGGACTCGTGTTTTTAACATTTTAGCTCCGTGTCGTGTGTTCAAACCAAACCGGTCCAGCTAGCCTCCTCTAGGATTGTAAGTGCGTGACTATCCGTGGTGTTACGGTACGGGTGCTCGGAGCGACCAAAAGAGACCCGACTTCACCAAATGGGTCATTTAATAGAACTATAACAAGTAGAAACTACATTAGATTACATATTATATGAAATTCAATTCCAAATATATATTCCCATTGAGAAAGTGGAGTGATATTTTTAGTGTTGAGCAGGGTGTTGATTCATTTGTTCCAAATGTTCAGTTGACCAATCAGATATCTGGGGGCGGAGCTACATGCGTATGATGTAGCCTTAAATGTTGAATAAATCAACAGTGACTCCACTGCCGATTCAGGAACCGGCCACAACAATTCCACAATAAATTTCTCAAGTGAATGTACAGCTGTAATGCAGAAATACTGTTCTGTTCCTTTATGATTTAAACCGCAATGCTCACTAACCTTCTTGCTTCCTATCAAGATGCTCCTGCAGACTTCATTCGACCGTGACGTCAACTCTGCTAAAATGTGTTTTTTAGCATTGTTTCACTCATACAAGGTCATATAATAAACCTCAACTGATTCTATCCACTGTATATTTTCCATCTTATTGTACAACATTGTTTTCAACAAATCCAAATAACATTTAGAAAGTTTATTGTGCAAACACAAAAGTCACAAACTGATCAGCGCAAAGCCTTCAAAACCTAATTATCAAACTAAAATGATGCTCCTTTCTTGGCAGTTCTATCGTTTTATCTCCACCACTGCAGCCGTTTTTATTTGCCGATATTAATATTTTTGATATTCATCAAAAGAGATATGATGAAACTTAACTCTGGGATTTAATGTGTGTCTGGCATAGTAAAAATCTGATGTCAAAAACAAACTCAATAGTTAATATTAATGTGTGTACATTTATTCTTTACCCAGCAGTTTAAAGCCGTGATAAAAACACAATTAAAACAATAAAACTGTGATGTATGAAGAACCTACTTGACGTTGGTGTTGGTGCAGATGATGTACTCTATCTCATCAGAGTACGGGTTCTGGAAGGTGAAGCTGCTGGTTCGGATCAGCATCCACTCCCTGTTTTTCATCCGGAAACGATACATCACCGAGAGGACCTGACCCTTCAGCTTCACCACCTGCACGGGAGGAAATCACAATTAATACTGCTCTCAGCCGAATTGCTCTGCTGACTGTCAGTCTGTCTAATTAAAGCACGACACTTCTTCTCAATGTAAAATGACTCTGAAATGTACTGCTGAGGAAGGCTGGAGGACTTTATGGGCATTTTTTTTTTTTTATCTCTGCATGCTGTGCAGAGAGCACATAGCGGACATGGAGGAGGAGGAAGGAGAGGAACCATCTCATCCAGGAAAATTCAGTAAAACAGTCAGATGAAGCTGTTTACTGATAAATACAGCAGATAGTGAGGTCTCTGACAAAAACACAAACAGCCTGATCAAATATACCAGACAATCAGATCAAATACTGATCAAATGAATAAGATAAATCAAATAAAGTAGATATCCACATTAAATATAGGTACCCAAATCAAATAAACCCAGCGCCTGAAATCTAATAAAACTGTTGCAGAGATTTAATAAACTCAGAGATACCAATCCCACAAAAAGCCGATACCAACATATCCAGCCCAGTATTACACCACTGGAAGATTTCAATTAAATTTTATTTATATAGCGCCAAATCAAAACACAGTAACACATTCAAGTTCTGAAAAACTCTCTTTTAACAGGAAGAAACCTCCAACAGAACCAGGACACTGTTAGTTGCCTTGATGCTAAAATGACATGCACGTATGAAGAAGATCATGTGATGGTGGTCATGTGACTGAGCTTAGTTAATGAAGTATAAAAGTTCTAAATCCAAGTAGAGAAATAGTTTGGGATGGATGGATCAAAACAGGACTTTCAATCAGGAGACAAAGGTTCAAGTTTTAACGTGTAAATTGCTTCAACAAATCTTTTCCTAACCATGTATTTTTCATAACTAACAACATATGCGGTAGTGGACTGACGAATGTATGATACTCTTTGAAGTGACACCGAGTTAAGATCCTCTCTCTCACCCTCAATATTATGGGCTGCATCTAGAATTGAAAGTCTTTGTATAACTAACTGTATGAACTGTTTGTCTGTGTTCCAAATGTAACTGGATCTTTAGCAGATGCACCCAGAGACATGAACAAATGAAAATATGAACACATGCAAACATGAAAACATGAAAATATGAACACATGAAAACAAACCGAAGGACAAAGTCCATCACATCCATGTCTGTTTAAATTTCTATGAACATGTGAAATGAATCAGAGGCGGTGGACTGTGAGAGGTATGTGACATGTAATCAAATTACAGAGGGATCACATATGATTAGAATCAACTTCATTCATGACTGAGAAGTTGAAATACTTGAAGACAAATTGAAACAGTATCATCAGTGAACCCGGTCGTTCAGCCTGCAGCCAGTCCAACACAACTGAAGCATGCTGGATGAAGAGGAGTTTGTCCGCTGAGACAAGAGACCTTCCTGTTACCTTACTGTGACAGAGAGGTTGATGGATGGTGTGTATGTATGGATGTATATGTGTGTGTGCGTGTGTGTGTTAGCTGGATGAAAGCCAGATGTTTCTGCACTGAACAGAAACAGGTAACATTCCTGCTGTTGGTGAAATTCAGTGAGTTTTTTTTTCCAAGAAAGATTTCTTCAGTCACTTTACAACTAAATAGTTATCCTATAAAGCATAATCTTGCTTTTTTTTTTTAAATATCTGACAGTGCTCACATTACTGGTCATGAACTCAGAACTTTTAAGATTTGGCTGCCATCAAGATAAACATAGGCGTGTTTTAGAAAGCAGGAGTTCTCCAACACTCAGATTTCTACAGGGGTTTGGAAAAGTCAAAATTTCCCCCGATGAGGTTGAAGGCCAACAGGATGCTAAGTTTCTTTGTTTCTACATACATGTAAGCAAACATTTCTTTTTCTTACGACAGTGAACAAGAACAGATAACTATCAGTCATCTGCGGTTAATCTCCACTAGAAGACGCAGACGTGACCTGACAGCATTTCTTCAGCTGGCTTTATGTTTTTTTCATTTGATCCTGTTTTAACCCCGTTTACACCTGACACAGAAACAAACCTTCAGGTTTCAGCTTCCTACCTGTTGGAAACTTTCTCTGAGGTGACTCTGGTCCTCAGGATGGCAGAACTCCAGAATATCTTTCCCCAGCAAGTCCTGCAGGACAAAGAAAAGGTCAAATAAAGGGTTTCATATGATACATGATATTAATTATACCAAATAAATACACAAACAAAAAATATGTATATTTCATAATGTACATTCCATCCTATAGTCAGATGGTTGAGTTATTTAATCATTGATCTGAACACGTCCTTACATAGGTGGATCGTTAATCCTTTTGTCATGTCATGTCATAACTCTTGTTATCATATGTAATGTGATCTCCAGCCCGTCGGCTTCACCGATTCACTGGTGCAACTGGTTGGTGGCCTCCAACCCGATGACCGTAAATCACATCACTGCTTCGTATTCCAACACGATTTTTTTAAAACCCCAAAAACGTCCAAACATCAGCCACTGCTCCTCTCTAGGGCACAAGTCTTTCCTCATTCTCCAGCTCTATTTTATTCTTCAATTTACTGTAGAGACGGAACCTCTCCCAGCCGTTAAAAGACTTGTTATGCTTCCTGGCTAGCTAGCTAGTGTACCCAGCATCCTGCTTGATGTTTTGCCCCATTGAAGAGTTCCCATTAGTAAGAAGGATACACATCAAAAAGGGGTCTCTTCAAACACTCACTACATCGCTGGGTAGCAATCAGCGGAGCAATATGTTGGTTACGTGGCTAAAACTTCAGTTCTGTGAATACATACATGTTGTTGCCCAAAGATGAGTTACAGCAACACACGAGTATGGAGTTGTATGAGAAATTCATATTATGCATGACATTTATACTGGTTGTAATACCGGAACACACCACTGGGAGTGCACACAGCTAATTCCTAATGTGTATCTACTGTGATCAATATCGGCAACTTACTGTGAATATGTTGCAAGGACAAAGAATATTTCCCCTAAAAACTTAAAAACTAGAGAATACTCTTATATCTCCATTACAAGTTTTCATGACATTCACAGTACGAAGTCCCTTTAATGTTCTTGGCTGACCTGAGGCTGATAACCGATGACATTGATGCAACGCGGGTCGACGAAAGTGATGACACCATCGGAGTTGTGACGTGACAGGAACTCTGTGGGAACCGAAAGGCCGTTCATATCCATAGAGACTGGAGAGCTGGTTACCTGAGGGACACATACATATTTCAGATGTATCATTGAGGCATATGGATGAGGATATTTACAAACTTCATAATATTATTTATCAAGTATGGCAGAGAATCAAAAATATTAAAATATTGAGAAATGATTCAAATAAGATGCAAAAAAGTGTCAAACAATGAGGAAGTCTAACCAAAAGTGTAACAATTGACAATTAACACTTGACTTGTGTGTTTTAAAACTTTAAAATATGCCGAATTCAGCAGAGGTATCAAAGAAGACACCATCATTAAGAACTTTAAGGTCCATGGGACTGAGGCTAAACTGGACGCAGTCACGTGAGGAAAATCCACCCAGAGCCACATCACTAATATATCTGTGTCTGATAGCACCATGAGTCCTTTTCTGAGCGACAGTGGGCTCCATGGAAGAAAACACCAGGGGACTCCACTATGGGAAGAAAAACAGACTGGAATTTTCTAAAATGCATATTGACGAGCCACAATGCTTCTGGGAGCATGTCCATTGGACAGATGAGACCAATCTAGAGCTGTTTGGCATGTCACATCAGTTCATAGACAAAACAATGAAGCTTTCCAACAAAACAACACCATACCTACTCTGAGACATGGAGGAGGCTCGGGTCTGTTTTAAGGGCAGCTTTGCTGTGTCTAAATCAGGGTGTCCTGAACCTTGAAGTCTCCAGACTGTCGGGGCTTTCTGCAGTGAAACGTGCTGCCCAGTGTCGCAGAGCTCCGTGTGAGTCACAGGTCCAACAGGACAATGAGCCAAAACACACAGCTGACATCACCCACAATGACTCAACTAAATACTGGACTGTTCTGAAGTGACCTTCTATGACTCCCGATCTGAATCCTATCAAATATCTGTGGAAAGAGCTGAAACATTCAGCTGGAGCGGTTTGTTCTGGACGAATGGACCCAACTAAGTCTCATTAAGAGCCACAAATAACCCGTTTACAGCGACTGCCGCTAAAAGTAGTTTGATGGTCCCACCATTTTGTCCATGCCACTTTTAATTTATATTCTTATATTAAATATTCTGTTGAATCAAAAATCAAAAGTAAAGTCTGATTTTTCAATTATGTGGAATAAACAGTGATGGATTTGAATTACTTTCAAGTAGGAAATCGTGGGTTTGTTGTTATTTTGTGGAAGGGTACCAACAAAATGTGTCTGAATCTCCCTCCTTGAAGCTCAAAGCCTCTGATGGAAGTAGCACATCTAGCCATGATTAGTTGAAATGATTACGGTTAGAAATGTAATGAGCCTACAAAGGGATGTTTGAAAGCACCGTTAATACAAAAATAATAAATACAAAACTCCAGACTAGAAGAAATGACTGGTTTGTGTTTTAGGTGTAACTCAGACTTGTGATTCCTGACCTGACTCGAGGTTCACTCGAAGCCAGGTACTATTGTGATCTTACACATCCACAAAAATCTTAATTATAGAGTCCGTCAACCGGGTTCAGTCGTCACCTCTATTATACAAGAATCCGTACCACAACAATCTGACTGAATCACGTTCTTTCCTCTGCTGCAGCATCATTTGTCAAACTAAATCTTCTCTGTGTGATGTGTTGGTTGTTACATGTGACAGGCTTTTGCTGAAAGCCCTGAAAGCCTGTTCCTGTAAGGAGACAGAAATGCAGGTGTGAATGAATCCACCTGACATGTAGGAGGGTCATCGCTTCTTCACACAGTCCGTGACAAACAGTCTCGCGTCAAGGAAACTTCTTTAATGCCTGTTGTCATCTTCATACGGTCACCTGGTTGTTGCAATACTACCATCAGAAGGTGGTAATGCACCTAAAAGCTGTCTTCCAGGCGCCATTAAACACATTGCGACCAGGATTTGACAGGTTTAACTGTGTGGTGCTGTCAGATTAGATGCCACGAAGAAAACAGAAGAAACCTGCAAAGATGACGACAGCCAGCATGACGTCACCCGTTGGTTTGTGAACATTATGAATCCTCCAGTTCAGATTCTGTCTGTCACCATCTTTGCTAGTTCGGAGTGGTTTGGAGCAGGAAGTGACCATATTTAGACGAGCTGGGGGAGGAGCCAGCGGTGGAGTTGACCGATCTGATTGGAAACCTGACGATACTACGTCCCGCCCACCGATAGCTGTAACCTGACTGCACCACAGGCCTGTCAATCAAACAGACACGCCCCCAAAAACAGGTCTTCTTGAATCTTCTTTTCTAATGAATGAGGGATTATTTTCAGATGGACCTCCAGAAAACTAATAAGAAGGAGTGACTTTAGCTAACAACATCGAGATAACTGATGGACACATTTTATTCACTTTGGATTTGATGAGAGAAGTTGAATGGGAGTCTATGAAGCCGGAGGCTTTTTGGAGCCGACCTCGCTGATATTGCAGCTGAAGACACTTCTGCATCGGAACCATTCATCAGACCCGAAAGCTACGTCCACTTACAGATTATGTTCACGATATATAAGAGAATGAGGGGCAGTCTGCAGGTAAAGCTAACAGATAATTCGTCTACCAGAGCTGTGGGCAGTCATTACAGAGCAAAGTCAGAGCGTTGAAATATTACCAAGCGACGGTCCATCCACTGATCCACAAACAATTGCCAGACGAAGTGAGTTTGATGTTGGACATGCCGTGCAAACATTGATCTTTATCTCAAAGATGAAACTTAAGACATGCTTTTCATCAGCTCTGTCCAAGGTGAGGGTTTCAGAAGTAGGATACCAGACTTCATGACGTAAGTGACTTTCTTCTTCTCTTCATGTGGACGTTGGCGGCGAGCGGTCGACTAACAGTCCAATAGTTCAGAGCAATTTTTGCCTTGAAAAGCCCAATTATAATACATACTATAGACCCTCATGCTGTCTCTCCATGTGAACCTGTCTTAATAAACCTCATACTTTAATGGATGAACAGGCCAGACACGACTAATATTTTTTTCAACACCGTCTGTCAAACAGCTCCTTCACAATAAATCAAAAAGGAGACGAGCCCCCATAAAGCATGTGGCAACGCTACAACGTGCCAAATGAGAGTCAAGAGACCAGCGGGGCGAGTCGACCCAGCGCTATCACAAAGTGAGTTGTTTTTGTTCAGGTTTGGGCTGCGGTGTTGCGTCAATCAATCAATGACTGACTTTCCTACAAAACTCCACCCCACTCGAGAGTACTATACGTCGAGCAGGGACGTTCTGTTTCCAGAAAGCTTTGTAGAGCAACTCGCATCTTTTTCTTTAGTTCCTTGGGAAATAAATAAAGTCTGTTTTTTTTTTTCTTTTCTGGCAACGTCTGCTTCTACTATATGAGTAAAGACAAAGACAGATAATTCAGCAAGAGATGGGACAACAAAGGTCCCAAGCTGGACTCAAAACCTTCGATGATGCAGTTTACAGAGAGTACCTTCAACCCAATGGGAGGGGGGGGGGGATTATTGACCGCCTTCAAATCATCAATCCAATAATTATTGGAGTTTCAGCAGCAAACAACCGAAAGAAAATTGGGGATTCAGCTTTTGTCAGTTCTGCTTCAAAGCTGTGGGACAAACTAACTGTTAGATATCAGGAAGCTGCTCAGCTAATAATTTCAAAAGAAAGCTCAAAACACATCTCTTTACACCAGCCTTTAATCAGCTACTCTTCAAGCTCTGTTGCACTTGAACTACTGTGCCTTTGAAATGGATATTGCATATGTTACAGTGGGGCAAAAAAGTATTCAGTCAGCCACCAATTGTGCAAGTTCTCCCACTTAAAAAGATGAGAGACGCCTGTAATTTTCATCATAGGTATACCTAAACTATGAGAGACAAAATGAGAAAAAAAAATTCCTGAAAATCACTTTGTCTGATTTTTAAAGAATATATTTGCAAATTATGGTGGAAAATAAGTATTTGGTCAATAACAAAAGTTCATCTCAATACCTTGTTATATACCCTTTGTTGGCAATGACAGAGGTCAAACGTTTTCTGTAAGTCTTCAGAAGCTTTTCACACACTGTTGCTGGTATTTTGGCCCATTCCTCCATGCAGATCTCCTCTAGAGCAGTGATGTTTTGGGGCTGTCGCTGGGCAACACGGACTTTCAACTCCCTCCACAGATTTTCTATGGGGTTGAGATCTGGAGACTGGCTAGGCCACTCCAGGACCTTGAAATGCTTCTTACGAAGCCACTCCTTCGTTGCCCGGGCGGTGTGTTTGGGATCATTGTCACGCTGAAAGACCCAGCCACGTTTCATCTTCAATGCCCTTGCTGATGGAAGGAGGTTTTCACTCAAAATCTCACGATACATGGCCCCATTCATTCTTTCCTTTACACGGATCAGTCGTCCTGGTCCCCTTGCAGAAAAACAGCCCCAAAGCATGATGTTTCCACCCCCATGCTTCACAGTAGGTATGGTGTTCTTTGGATGCAACTCGGCATTCTTTCTCCTCCAAACACGACGAGTTGAGTTTTTACCAAAAAGTTCTATTTTGGTTTCATCTGACCATATGACATTCTCCCAATCCTCTTCTGGATCATCCAAATGCTCTCTAGCAAACTTCAGACGGGCCTGGACATGTACTGGCTGAAGCAGGGGGACACGTCTGGCACTGCAGGATTTGAGTCCCTGGCGGCGTAGTGTGTTACTGATGGTAGCCTTTGTTACTTTGGTCCCAGCTCTCTGCAGGTCATTCACCAGGTCCCCCCGTGTGGTTCTGGGATTTTTGTTCACCGTTCTTGTGATCATTTTGGCCCCACGGGGTGAGATCTTGCGTGGAGCCCCAGATCGAGGGAGATTATCAGTGGTCTTGTATGTCTTCCATTTTCTAATAATTGCTCCCACAGTTGATTTCTTCACACCAAGCTGCTTACCTATTGCAGATTCAGTCTTCCCAGCCTGGTGCAGGTCTACAATTTTGTTTCTGGTGTCCTTTGACAGCTCTTTGGTCTTGGCCATAGCAGAGTTTGGAGTGTGACTGTTTGAGGTTGTGGACAGGTGTCTTTTATACTGATAACAAGTTCAAACAGGTGCCATTAATACAGGTAACGAGTGGAGGACAGAGGAGCCTCTTAAAGAAGAAGTTACAGGTCTGTGAGAGCCAGAAATCTTGCTTGTTTGTAGGTGACCAAATACTTATTTTACCGAGGAATTTACCAATTAATTCATTCAAAATCCTACAATGTGATTTCCTGGATTCTTTCCCCCCCATTCTGTCTCTCATAGTTGAAGTGTACCTATGATGAAAATTACAGGCATCTCTCATCTTTTTAAGTGGGAGAACTTGCACAATTGGTGGCTGACTAAATACTTTTTTGCCCCACTGTATATTTCAACTCTGTGTTTAATTTTATGCATTTAAGCTGTTCTTATGCATTTGATCTGTTCTTATGCATTTCATTTGTTTCTTATGCATTTTACTTTTTTATTTATTTTTATGGTACTACGAGTCAGCGTCCACGCACTGATGATGTTGAATCGGCTTGGAGAGGCGTGACTAATTACTCTAAATACATTTTCCGCTGTTCTTATGAGAACCGCTGCCCAGTGGAGGAAGCCGAAGGAGACGAAGGAGGAAGACGAAGGGCCAAACAAAAACGTGTTTTAATTGTGCATAATTCACTTCCCCATCATTAATGAAACAGCCTGAGGTGTGTTAGGGAGTGTGGTGTTGCACAGATTACTAAACCAGATGAGTAGATGAAACAGCTTTTGAATTTTTACCCCTTTATGTGTAATTTAATTGCAGTTCATTCTTAGTTCATCAGTTTCCTTTTATATTTGATGGCAGTGATTGATTACCTCGTTATGACTCACATCTAATTCAATAGATGAGACTCAGCTTTATTTTTTTATATGATTAACTGAATCAGAGAGTTGCGTGCAAAAAAAAAAAATCTTGTTTTTATAATTGATATAAGTGGGTTGCGCAGATACGCAGAACATCTGTGGGATTTTAGATCAGATAGTTTGACCTCCAAATTGAAACTGATAATTGCACTGCACCGGTGCATCTTCACTGAAACACCCCTCGTTGCACTTTTCCGCCCATCTCAGCTCAGCTGGGCTCAACGATGAGCCACGAAAGTTCCAACTCGCCACAAGTGTGGAAAAAAAGCCCGTTGCGCTGCACCAACATGCCAACTGGATCTGCATCTGGGCCGCGTCAGGTAGGAAAATACGGCCCATTAACTCCACCTGCTCACCTGCGCTGATCCAATACATTTCTTCTGTCAGCAAAAGAAGTAAACACATACATACACAAACACACTCTGAGATGTTTTGTTCTTATTTGTGTCACCACCCACCTGCAGTCGTCCGATGGCCACTAGGCAGTATTTCCCCGTCTGACCTGCCTCTGTGTCTTCATCCGGTATCGTCATGCCTGAGCAAAAGAGCAGAGTGTGAAACAAGAAGGGGCCGTGAGTATCATTTAATAGGAATTTATCATATTGTGTAAACACTTATTTTCCAGTTTGCTACTTGAACTTTGCAGCGGTGAGAAGTAATCTACAGGCTGACACGGACATTGATTTATACACTCGTTTCACCATGAAGTCTCCACAGTGCACGATAGATTTCAGCCACAACCCCAGATTCTGCTGACATATTTCATTTCAACTCGCTCCACTCCGTCTGGTACAAATAATTCAGTCACAGGGAGGAGGAGCGGACAAACACAAAAACAGACAAATCAATACCATTTCGATGGCACTTCTCCAAGCATAACTTTTCCACTGTTTGTTTTGTGCCAAATCAACTATCTCAGCGTTTATCTCACCGTGTCACTTTTCTCTCAACCAAACAAAACAAAGCTGAGTGGGGAGACCTGCTATCCTTCCCTTAAGTTACATTAAATCAAATTGCTCACATAATCATATTGGAATATGATTGTATTTACTAAGTAAAAACAAAACAAAAATACATCTTTTATTGATAAGTGGTTTGCAATCCAAATTGTTCTTTGGTCTGACAGCACGAGTTAAACTTGAAACGGTCCAGATAATTTGCAGCTCGACACACGTTAATGTGATAGTTGCTCACAAGTGTCGCAGCGCAAACTGTAGCTGCACATGTCGCTGAGCTGGTGTGACTGTCTGCTTCTGCCGAATGCATCTTCAGCCACCACAATCACAACCTGTGAGGAGTTACATCAGCATCCTTCAGGAGCCTTTTATAATATTGGAGATCTATTAAAAGACCTAAATCTGAATAACACTTTGGATATTTTAACCAGCTGATTCACACTTTTCATAAATCAGCAATAAAGCTGCAGTTACTGGCCGTGTGTGTATTAGTTTCATTCTCGGTTAAAGGTCACCTATGGAGGTGTTTGTGAACCATGTTTTCTCGAGTCTGTTCATGAGATATTTCATCTACAGTGACGAGACCTCCTGGATAAACACATCGTTCTGGTATCACTAAATATAAACAAACTCCACACGACACTTTTCCAATAACAAAATCAACACAGTTCAGCATTTTGTTGCAGGTTTTTTTTTCCTGTTAAAAAGCAGGTTTAAAGGGGAGTTTTTTCCTCCCAGCTTACGTGGGAAGTGTTCTTCTGTATAATTATGTAACGTTCTGTTCTAAGGAGTTTACTGTGTTAAGTGCCATGAAATAACCTGTTTTGTGATGTAGTGCTATTTAAATTAAATTCCTCTATAATAATCTAAACCAGGGGTCTCCAACATTTTTCCCTCAGAGCTAAACTTCAGGAGGAAGGCGACGGCTCCACAACCGCTGAGAGTTCTGGGAGAGGAGGTGGACATGGTGGAGGAGTACAAGTACCTGGTGTCTCCATGACAACAGACTGAACTGGAAGACCAACATCAACGCTGTCTACAAGAAGGGGATGAGTCGACTCTTTTTCTTGAGGAAACTTCGATCCTTCAATGTGTGCAGCGAGATGTTGGAGATGTTCTACCAGTCTGTTGTGGCCAGTGCGCAGCATTGGAGCCGGTGACACCAACAAACTTAACAAGCTGGTCATCGGCTACAAACTAGATAGTCTGGAAAAGGTGGTGGAGAGGAGGACGCTGAACAAACTATTGTCCATCTTGGATAATCCTGTCCACCCTCTCAACCACCTGCTGCAGGGACAGCGGAGCACTTTCTCTAAAAGGTTCCTCCAGCTCCGCTGTCACAAGGACAGATACAGGAGATCATTCCTGATACAGGAGATCATTCCTGATACAGGAGATCATTCCAGATACAGGAGATCATTCCTGATACAGGAGATCATTTCTGCCCACTGCCATAAGACTTTACAATAACTCACCTCTGGCAAAATCCATCACAGTACAATAACACTGTTGACTGTGTTTCTTGGTTGCTTGTATATTATATATATAGATATATACTGTACTGTATGTATATATATACATATATATGTATATGTTGACTGTGTTTATTGGTTTGTTGTATATAATATATATAGATATATAATGTACTGTATATATACTGTATATACTGTGCATTTTATATTTATATTTTTTACTGCTATTTTATTTTATTACTTTTCTATTATATTATTCTATTCTATTATTTTATTCTATTGTTTCTATTATTGCTTCTGTATGTACGCTGCTGTGGCGAAAAAATTTCCCCTCGGGGATTAATAAAGTATATACCTACCTACCTACCTACCTAAATGTCTTTGGCGCCACCAAACTAGCTATATAAGTTTCTTTTATGTGAACAATAACAAACTGATACTCATGATCTATGTATTGTCAGGTGGTTTTCACTAATCTTACAATGACCTTGAAAAAATGTTAAACATCACAACATCCATCTGAATGCCATGTGGAAGAATCTATAAAAAGACATGTCTGTAATCACATCCAGATTTATGTCTGTGCTGATTATCACGCAGGAATCACAGAGCACATGTTTTATTTACCCAAGAAATGAGCCTCCTCTCCACAATTAAGATAAAAACATCATCCCGATCACTTTCCTCATTCTTCCCTCGAGGACTCTTCAGTCAGCGCCAAACTCTCTGGTGCTTGATGTGCAACATATTTGCGATGCGTGCCTGTTATCCATCTGCACTTTATGAGTTTGTGTGCGTGTGTCGCCCGACGGCCGTTTCCAGCAGAACCGAGTCCAAAACATTCCAGAGGAGTATTTTTAGCACGAGGAAGTCAACCATGTGCCAGTGATTTATAAAACACACATGGTGTTTGTTCTACCTGGAACGAGTCCAGTGTGACCTCAAAGTTCTGTGGGGGTGTAGTTGTGTTTACGTGATGTTGAGTTTCATCATCCCACTTAGAAACCAGTGTGAACACACAAAAATGTGTGTGTGCGTGCGTGCGTGCGTGTGTGTGTGTGTGTGTGTCTACTATCCTCATGTACTGCTGGATTTATATACATCAATAGATGTTTGAAGAATTCTTCAGTCAGGTCTTCTAAAGTTCAATTTGTGAAAACATTTTTTCATGCAGGACATCTGGAATAATGTTTCTGACTTGTTTTAGGTTTTCTTATTTTCAACAAATCCTATTAATAAATCTGAAACAAAAATGTGTTGGTCTGTCTATTAATATTTTCGAACTTCCTTTCCTCCTCAGGTAAGGAAGCCAATTGGCTCCTGATGGAAACGTAAATCTGTGGTTAAAAAACATTACAGACATATACAAGCCATTACTCAATTCATAGGGAATATAGTGTTTCTACAACGGATGAATCCACATTTGGTGATCTAGTGACTCTGGTGGGTTTTCCAACAGTAGGATGTATGATCCCAATCATTGTGGAATTGAGTCACAATAAACTACACTGTGTGCTCGTGGGGATGAAGAACAATGAAACTATAAAGCACATAAGAATGAGCTGGATCAGGCTCAGGATACACATATGTGATATCACGTATAATTCATGGTGGTTCGGGCCGACACAGAGTCCATAACGGGCCCCTTTCCTGTCCAATCATCATAAAGGCTTCAGTCCACCCTCCCAGCTTTAAATCTGTGTACATCGCTCTTCAACAACAACAAATATGGAACCGCTGCAGATCTCCTCCACCTCCCCGGCCTCCTTCCTCATTAACACATTTCTCTGTTGGTGTCCATTCATTCAGAAGTTGTGAAGTTCGTTCAAAAGTTGTGAAGTTCGTTCAGAAGTTGTGAAGTTCGTTCAGAAGTTGTGAAGTTCGTTCAAAAGTTGTGAAGTTCGTTCAAAAGTTGTGAAGTTCATTCAAAAGTTGTGAAGTTCGTTCAGAAGTTGTGAAGTTCGTTCAAAAGTTGTGAAGTTCGTTCAAAAGTTGTGAAGTTCGTTCAGAAGTTGTGAAGTTCGTTCAAAAGTTGTGAAGTTCGTTCAAAAGTTGTGAAGTTCGTTCAGAAGTTGTGAAGTTCGTTCAAAAGTTGTGAAGTTCGTTCAGAAGTTGTGAAGTTCGTTCAGAAGTTGTGAAGTTCGTTCAAAAGTTGTGAAGTTCGTTCAAAAGTTGTGAAGTTCGTTCAGAAGTTGTGAAGTTCGTTCAGAGGTTGTGAAGTTCGTTCAAAAGTTGTGAAGTTCGTTCAGAAGTTGTGAAGTTCGTTCAAAAGTTGTGAAGTTCGTTCAGAAGTTGTGAAGTTCGTTCAGAAGTTGTGAAGTTCGTTCAAAAGTTGTGAAGTTCGTTCAGAAGTTGTGAAGTTCGTTCAGAAGTTGTGAAGTTCGTTCAGAAGTTGTGAAGTTCGTTCAAAAGTTGTGAAGTTCGTTCAGAAGTTGTGAAGTTCGTTCAAAAGTTGTGAAGTTCGTTCAGAAGTTGTGAAGTTCGTTCAGAAGTTGTGAAGTTCGTTCAAAAGTTGTGAAGTTCGTTCAAAAGTTGTGAAGTTCGTTCAGAAGTTGTGAAGTTCATTCAGAGGTTGTGAAGTTCGTTCAGAAGTTGTGAAGTTCATTCAGAGGTTATGAAGTTCGTTCAGAAGTTGTGAAGTTCGTTCAAAAGTTGTGAAGTTCGTTCAAAAGTTGTGAAGTTCGTTCAGAAGTTGTGAAGTTCGTTCAAAAGTTGTGAAGTTCGTTCAGAAGTTGTGAAGTTCGTTCAAAAGTTGTGAAGTTCGTTCAGAAGTTGTGAAGTTCATTCAGAGGTTATGAAGTTCGTTCAGAAGTTGTGAAGTTCGTTCAAAAGTTGTGAAGTTCATTCAGAGGTTATGAAGTTCATTCAGAAGTTGTGAAGTTCATTCTTGTGAAGTTCATGCTCTGCCGGGGGGTCTTGTGATCTCAGGAATGGTCGGTGTCACGCTCGCTCAGATTTTTATTTAAACATCCCTCGTGCAGAGTCACCGCCAAACAAAAATGTAGGCGTCTTTAATAAATGGTTAAAATCTGACACACTGTCCTGACTGAAATTGATATTTTCAATCCTTCATGTGATGCTTCACTTTGGATTTTTCATGGGAGTTCCACAGAAAGTGATGTGGCCTGAACGTCAGTTCACCAATATGAGACTCAATTCAAGCCAACAACAGCAAGAAAAATCCACTTTTTGTCCAAGACTTCAGGTAGTTGAGGGATGAAGTCAGTTGTACTGGGACCTCGAGACCTTTGACAAACATCTTTAGACATTTTGTATTACAGTGAAGCAGCCTGGCTAACAATGACCACTGTTCTTCATCCTGCAGCAAACTACAAACCTTTAACGTCCCTGTTTATCTCCGAGTCAGATTTAATGCTTCAAACATGGTTTAACTGGGATGTCTCCAGATCTAGTTAAATGGCTGAGACGTTTGGTGATGAGTTGAAGAGAGCAGCAATTTCCACAAAATCTACTCCAGTTTTATTCCATAATGAATGTGATAAAGGCTGCAGCTGCACTTTACAACATGGGGCAATATTTAGAAGAACCACAAAGACAAAGTTAAATCTGGAAACGGTTCATGGCGAGCTGCATGACAGACAGGAGAGAGCAGGGAGAGGAACACCTGGAGTTCCTGGGAAGGTCCTGTCGGACACACTGCACAGACAAGCTTGTTGTTACTGCAAACATCCGACTGTCAGAGGGGAAATCCATCAGCCAGCAGACAGACAGCGAAAACACTCCAGCTGTCAGACGTCCCGCGAAGACAAAGAGATGTTTCATGTTTGCTTTGCAGTGAATCTGAACACAGAATGGAACGAGCCAAGTCTGGTGCCAAAATACAGGTTTAAGAAACGTCGCACCAGAAGCGCAAAGGCCGAAGCCAGAGCTCAGCAGAGCCAACAGCTGCTTCAGGTTACACCAGACCACATTTCTTCTGGGAAGGGACCCATGCAGGGGAGTGCACTTTGGGTGAAGCAGTGAAAAACACGAGAGCACCGAGTGGAAATACGATGTGTGTGTGTGTGTGTGTGTGTGTGTGTGTGTGTGTGTGTGTGTGTGTGTGTGTGTGTGTGTGTGTGTGTGTGTGTGTGTGTGTGTGTGTGTGTGTGTGTGTGTGTGTGTTTGATTACCTGCAGGGGGCCACGCTTTGATGTAGCCGGTGCAATGCACCACGGAGTACTGAGCCTCTCCTTCTTTAGAGGGTCCGAGGCCGTTCCTGACCACCGGAGACACACACACACACACACACACACACACACACACACACACACACACACACACACACACACACACACACACACACACACACACACACACACACACACACACACACACACACACACACACACACAAGCATGTTAGGTTCACAATCGCAGAAAGCTCAACAACAATAAAAGCATCAGTCATTCAGTCCGTAACACTGCAGAACTTCATCTCTGTTTAAGGAGGAGGTTTTACACTTCAAATCACATGTTCGTACATATTTAGGGGTCTAATGCAAAGCTGAAATCTAGATTTTCATCTGTGTTTATCACAAAAATATTTGGTATGCAGAAGAAACTGTGTAGCACCTCAGTAAATATCTTAGTATCACATTTATACCAAATTTCACATGAAGACAAAAACAGCATGAAGTTGTGGGTCTGGTTTGCTCACATGTTGCATGTCAAACATTTCACTGGATAACATCTGACTGTTTGCAGCTGGCCTGGTTACAAATTTACACTTAAAAAAGACTATTGATCTGATGATTACACAGTTGTTGTTGTTTTTTCCTCTGACTAGAGAAGACAGCATGAGAGGAATCCTCTTTACAATTTCATAGTGGCTCATTCACGTGATTTGTGTGTTCATTAAATAGATTTTATTGTCTTTGTGCATGAAAATTAAATCTTCTGTGTATTGAAGCTTTTACATGAATTTGGTGGCATTTAATTTTTTCTTGAAATGTTTAAATGTTTGGTAGAAGTGAAAAATACAAATGACCTGTCTGGAGCATCTTTTATTTCAGCTAACTAAAACCACAACACTATTGTTGGTCTGGTATTAAACTGTGTTTATCAATCGTTATCAAAAATAATAGTGTAACAAAAACAGGAAATGCTACTTGAGTTGCTGTTAATGGAAATCACATATTAGTTTATTTATAGAGACTTTATACTTAATGAAAGATTGTCTTGGATTTGAATCTTCACAAAAAAAAAAGTCTGTCAAACTTTATAACAGATTTTTCATCGATTTTAAACTGCAGCATCAACCTTGAAATTACATGACACAGTAAAGTGTTCAGCTACTGCAGTTCTTCTAGTCTTCTAGTCCTCACGTGACTATTCATCCTGGAAACAGTCACTAAACCACCGACACCGTCAGCGCTGTGGGTTGATGGAGAAGAACTTCATGTACCTGTATCTCTTCCTCATGTTGGACAGACGGTTTAGAGAGATGTGATCCAGCGGCGCGCTGCCACACCTACACACACACACACACACGCGCGCGCGCGCACACGCACACACACGCACACGCACACAAAACACAAACAGCAGATATTAAATTCCAGCAGTGCATGAAGATAGTACACATATATATACACACACAAACACACACACACACACACACACACACACACACACACACACACACACACACACACACACACACACACACACACACACACACACACACAAACAAAAACAGCAGATATTAAATTCCAGCAGTGCATGAAGATAGTACACACACACATATATATACACACACACACACACACACACACACACACACACACACACACACACACACACACACACACACACACACGTCTCTCTTGAAATTATTATAAATTGTAAAACGTGTCAACAGTGTGACCAAAGTGTCAGAAAACAGATTTATGAACTTTTTAAAATCCTCAACTAAAACAAATCCAGATTTCTCAGTTTGTGACCATCTGATGTGAATTTCAGAGATGACGTTGACTCGCTCCCTGGGAAGAATTATGATTGTGCTTATTTGTCAACAATTAAACAAAAATGTCAGCTACGAGGTTGTGGAAGGATGTCGGTCAAGGTTCAATTTTGGGGGCCCAGTCATGATTTACTGCCGAGCAAAAACCTTTCAGAAACCTCAAGGAAAAAAATAGAACAGCACAGATATTTTATCCAGACTATAAATATCCATCAAAGAACTTCTGCTTTTGCAAAAGTAAAGATATAGCTGGTACATGTCGTTGTATATTTGGGTCAGGTCTGAAACAGGACAGTCAGTGAAGGGAGAAATCAGAGCGTCTGCACGCCGGATTACAGCTTCCACAACTGGAGGACGGGATGTTTTTCTGTCTATTTAAATGTCGGGGGCTGCCATCCAGACGGTGGACACCTGGGACTGGTTTCTTAATACTGCACGATTCTGCTGAGCTCAGCAGAACTGTACAGAAAGTAAGAGAGTTTTACTGAACTGATATAAATCAGATGATCACTGAATAAAAACAGTGGATCCTACCTGATGCTTGTTTCTCTAAAGCCTGCTGAAGGTTTAGTTTGGTTTTTGATTAATTTACTCGAATTTATCATTTCTGACAGACATCACAGCAACAGCTGTATAAAAGGCTCCGCCCCTTGCAGTTTATTCATCCCCTGCAGTGCAGAGCTCGACCCTCTCAAACCTGCTGCAATAGTGAAATAATCTGAGCCTGATTGTTGACGTCCCAAATGTGAAAGATGTCATAAATTACTAATAGATGGTGCATTAAAATGAGGCTCAACTTAACAACTTGTCATTTTGTTAACTGCCTGCTGCTAAATATTGATCGTTTTATCAAAAGGACGAATCTTTCAAAGTAAAAACATCTTTGGAAAGGTGATATTTACCACAAAGCTTCACTCTAAAACTCCCCCCATGCTGAGAGCTGCAGATTTTTTTGAAGTCATTCATTGTTGCTCTATAAGTCAATGGCTGTTGACTTGTAGCTTAACTGCTGACTAGTGGTGTGTCACATCATATTGTTCATATCTTAATTCAATAAAAATGTCATATCACAATATGAACAATATTGGGACATATTTGCTTATTTATGTCACACTGGCTGGAATCAGCAGCAGGGAGATGTGAGGTTTTGCCAGATTGCACAAGTCTACATTTTACAACAGCAACAAACACGGATGAAAAAGTCATTCAGCTGACTTTTGGTGGTATGTCAGTGGTGTAAGAAATACAACAAAGGCCCGACACTACCCAACAAAGATGACATCACTACCATCTAGTAACTAAATTGACCCCTTAAGTCCAATCAGCATCCATCAGTGATGTCATCGTTGGTTTGTGAACGTTATGAATCCTCCAGTTCAGATTTTGTCCGTCACCATCTTTACTAGTTCGGAGCGGTTTGGAGCAGGAAGTGACCATATTTGGACGAGCTGGGGGAGGAGCCAGCGGTGGATCTGACCGATCTGATCGGAAACCTGACGATACTACGTCCCGCCCACCGATAGCTGTAACCTGACTGCACCACAGGCCTGTCAATCAAACAGACACGCCCCCAAAACAGGTCTTCTTGAATCTTCTTTTCTAATGAATGAGGGATTATTTTCAGATGGACCTCCAGAAAACTAATAAGAAGGAGTGACTTTAGCTAACAACACCGAGATAACTGATGGACACATTTTATTCACTTTGGATTTGATGAGAGAAGTTGAATGGGAGTCTATGGAGCCGGAGGCTTTTTGGAGTCGACCTCTAGTGGCACTCGCTGGTATTGCAGCTGAAGACACTTCTGCATCGGCCTCAATTATCAGACCTGGAAGCTACAAACACTTTTATATACAGTTAAAGCTTAAGCCTTTGGTTTTCCTAAAATATATGCCAAGGAAACTCTATTGTTTAGGCCTGACAAAATTTGAGACTCCTCTGATTCCCTGAATGTGGGGTATAATCCCATAAAGGACACCCCGACCTCATGAACCAACTGTCCATGATGAGTGTTGATCGTGGTCACATTGGAGACAACATGTCTCACTGTCTGTCTGGCAGTAATCAGCCAAGAACACATTATTGTCCTTATCGGAACCAATGTGTTCATATAGTTGAGACCTTGTGAGAGTTCAGAGGTTTAGCAACAGGGAATGGCCACATGGTGTGGCCTCTCTCCTCCATCGAGCTGCCGCCAATAAACACCCAGAACGGTCTCCTCTGCCTTCTTCACCTCATCTCCACCATTTCCATCAGAAACTGCCGTCCATAACACCTAACTTCCTAACATTAACTAAACTTCTCTTCGGTGAACATGCCGAGCTTGCAAACATAGATAGAGATACAGCGTGGTCCCGGCACAGGAACCTCTTGGGTAGAAAGGGTTAACCAAGACAAGATGCATCAGGATATTGATTCAGGAAAAAGTCCCCTCACAAGCAGCGAGAACAAGACCCCAAAGTTAAACACAAGGCTGATGATTAGCAGCTGGATGTCTTTTAAACAATGTGGTCTGAATTATGTTGAATCTGCGGGTCACTTTTAACAAGTGCTCCGTCTGCTGCTCCTAAACATCCTGCAGACAGACAGAAGACAGACGCGGAACAAATAGTTGCAGGACTGAAACAGCTGGAACACGAAGGATCTTGTGTTCTTCCACCATAATTAGGATTGTAACTGCAACCGTTATTTTCATTGTTCGATCAATCTTCGGATTAGTTTCTTGATTCATCGTTGTTTCTATTAAATTACAGCAAATTAAAAGTCCACAGTGGTGAATTAAAATGAATTATTTTATCAGAACTTCAGTCCAAATCTTGACAATACAGTATTTAATTTATTAAACTATTGTATTATTGTGCTATAAAATAAGACAAAGAAAATGTACTGATTGCTGAATTGGCGAATCAACCAGTTTGTCTCAACTCCTCGGTGGAATATTTAGTCCCTTCAAGATCTCGCTGAGTTTTTTGGTGATCAAAAATTTTTGATTTTGCTGCAGAGTTTTAAGAGGTTTTTTTCAGTAAAATTGCAGAAATTACAAAAACTTGCAAGTGGTGAAAAAATAAATGTGATTTTTTTTTTTTTTTTTTTTATATAGCACTACCTGATAAACAATGATATGTAATCAAATCCTGTGACACTAATCATGATGAACATCGAATGAATATTTGAGTTTTAATCATTTATTTAATCTTGTATTAAACTTAGAGAAGCATGAGGCTAAAAGCTCCTAAATGGCAAGATGGCGCCGCGCTAGCTGCAGCCTGTTACAGCAGCTCCCCCCGAGTGTGTTTTGTTTTAAGTATTTGTCTTTCTTTCTCCTCTCTTCGGAGTGGTTTTTTTTTTTTCTTCACGTGTGTTAAGTGAACGGTCAGACAATGGACCGTAATTTTTCCACTTTTCTAGTTGGGGGCATTGTTATTGTTTACTCGCGTGATCAGCTGATCGCGCTGAGTAGACCTCTACTGCTGCTGCCCGGAGCGAGGCCTGAGATCCCCGTCGAACTTCTGAGAAGACGTCGGGGTTGCAGAGCTGGAGCTAAGCTGAAGGCGGAAAGGAGGAAATACAAACCAGCGGTACCGGCGATCTTAATGGGGAACGTGAGGTCGTTGGCCAACAAGACGGACGAGCTCGGCGCGCTGGTAAAGACCCAGAGAGAGTACCGGGAGTGCAGCATCATGTGTTTCACCGAGACATGGCTGCACTCACATCTCCCGGACCACAGCGCGGCCGTACCCGGCTTCAGGACTGTTCGGGGGGACGGAGACGTTGTTCGGAGCGGTAAGAAGAAAGGTGGAGAGATTGCAGTCTATGTGAACGAGAGGTGGTGCAATCCCGACCACGTGTGTGTGAAGGAACGTTTTTGTAGCCCGGACATTGAACTTCTAGCCCTGGGGATGCGCCCTTATTATTTACCGAGGGAGTTCACGTCCGCCATTGTTATCGCTGTGTACGTTCCTCCATCAGCTGACGTAGAGGCAGCAGTGGACACCATCTACTCCACTGTGGCTAAACTTCAGACTCAGCATCCCGGTGCATTTTTGGCAGTTACTGGAGACTTTAACCAGTCTGGATAAAGTACTGCCAACTTTTCACCAGTATGTGAACTGCCCCACAAGGAACAATAAAACTCTGGTAGGTCTGATCACAACCTGGTCCTGCTGACTCCCAGGTATGTTCCTCTGGTGCAGAGGCAGCCTGTGACCACCAGGACTGTGAGGAGGTGGACACAGGAGGCTGAAGACGCCCTGCAGGACTGCTTTGAGTCCACAGACTGGGACGTGCTGTGTGGACCACATGGGGAGGACATCAACAGCATGACGGACTGTATCACAGAACACATCAAATTCTGTGAACACACCACCGTACCAGTGTTGGGGACACTGCTTCCCCAACAATAAGCCGTGGATCACCAGTGACCTGAAAGTTCTTCTTATTAAGAAGAAAGCAGCCTTCAGGTCTGGGGACAGGGACGAGCTCCGGAGAGTGCAGCGCCTCCTGAAGGAGAAGATGAGGGAGTGCAAGGACTCCTACAGGAGGAAGCTGGAGGCCAAACTCCAGCAGAACAACGTGAGGGAGGTGTGGACCGGTATGAAGGAGATTACTGGGTTCAAGGGGAGAGAGAGACAACCAGGGGGAACCTGGAGAGGACCAACCAGGGGGAACCTGGAGAGGAACAACCAGGGGCAACCTGGAGAGGAACAACCAGGGGCAACCTGGAGAGGAACAACCAGGGGCAACCTGGAGAGGAACAACCAGGGGGAACCTGGAGAGGAACAATGAGCTAAACTGTTTCTTCAACAGGTTTAGTTCACCACCCTCATCTGTCTCCTCCACACCTTACACCTCCCAAACACCTCTGCTGCCTCCCCCATCCCCTCTCTGGTGAGCTGCATAGAGCCCTCAATCTCAAAGGGCTCTTCCTCCATCGACACCTTGACCCCCTCCACCCCCCTCTCTGTGACGACTGGCCAGGTTAGGAGACAGCTGGAGAGAATCCACCAGTGCAAGGCTGCAGGACCTGACGGCATCGGCCCCGGGGTCCTGAAGACCGGCGCCGTCCAGCTGGCTGAGGTCCTACAACACCTCTTCAACCTGAGCCTGAAGCAGGAGGAAGTCCCGGTGCTGTGGAAGACATCCTGCCTGGTTCCTGTCCCTAAGAAGACGACTCCATCTGGCCTCAGCGACTACTGACCGGTTGCCCTCACATCTCATGTGATGAAGGTGCTGGAGAGGCTGGTCTTGGCCCACCTCAGGCCGCTGGTGAAATCTTCTCTGGACCCTCTGCAATTTGCGTACCAGCCTCATGTGGGAGTGGACGATGACATCATCTACCTGCTGCAACGAGCTCAGTCTCACCTGGATGGAACCGGTGACTCTGTGAGAATCACTTTCTTTGATTTCTCCAGTGCATTCAACACCATCCAACCACTGCTACTGAGTGAGAAGCTGCGGGTGGTGGGGGTGGACACGTCCACCGTCTCCTGGATCAATGACTACCTGACAGGCAGACCACAGTTTGTCCGTCTGGGCAGTGTGCTGTCTGATACGGTGGTCAGTGGTACTGGAGCTCCTCAGGGAACTGTTCTGTCTCCTTCCTGTTCACCTTCTACACAACTGACTTCTAGTACAACTCAGAGTCCTGCCATCTGCAGAAGTTCTCTGACGACTCTGCAGTGGTAGGATGTATAAGGGATGGACGGGAGGACGAGTACAGGGCAGTAGTGGAGGACTTTGTGAAGTGGGCGGGAAGAAATCACCTGCTCCTGAACGTGGCCAAGACCAGAGAGATGGTGGTCGACTTCAGGAGGAAGACAACGGCTCCACAACCGCTGAGAGTTCGGGGAGAGGAGGTGGACATGGTGGAGGAGTACAAGTACCTGGGTGTGTTCATCGACAACAGACTGAACTGGAAGACCAACATCAACGCTGTCTACAAGAAGGTGATGAGTCGACTCTTTTTCTTGAGGAAACTTCGATCCTTCAATGTGTGCAGCGAGATGTTGGAGATGTTCTACCAGTCTGTTGTGGCCAGTGAACTGTACTTCTCTGTGGTCTGCTGGGGGAGCAGCATTGGAGCCGGAGACACCAACAGACTTAACAAACTGGTGAAGAAGGCCGGCTCCATCATCGGCTACAAACTGGACAGTCTGGAAAAGGTGGTGGAGAGGAGGACGCTGAACAAACTATTATCCATATTGGATAATCCTGACCACCCTCTCCACCACCTGCTGCAGGGACAGAGGAGGACGTTCTCCAAAAGACTCCTCCAGCTCCGCTGTCACAAGGACAGATACAGGAGATCATTCCAGATACAGGAGATCATTCCTGATACAGGAGATCATTCCTGATACATGAGATCATTCCAGATACAGGAGATCATTCCTGATACAGGAGATCATTCCTGATACATGAGATCATTCCAGATACAGGAGATCATTCCAGATAAAAGAGATCATTCCAGATACAGGAGATCATTCCAGATACAGGAGATCATTCCAGATACAGGAGATCATTCCAGATACAGGAGATCATTCCAGATAAAAGAGATCATTCCAGATACAGGAGATCATTCCAGATACAGGAGATCATTCCAGATACAGGAGATCATTCCAGATACAGGAGATCATTCCTGATACAGGAGATTATTCCAGATACAGGAGATCATTCCTGATACAGGAGATCATTCCAGATAAAAGAGATCATTCCAGATACAGGAGATCATTCCAGATACAGGAGATCATTCCAGATACAGGAGATCATTCCAGATACAGGAGATCATTCCTGATACAGGAGATTATTCCAGATACAGGAGATCATTCCTGATACAGGAGATCATTCCAGATAAAAGAGATCATTCCAGATACAGGAGATCATTCCAGATACAGGAGATCATTCCAGATACAGGAGATCATTCCTGCCGACCGCAATAAGACTGTATAGTAACTCACCTCTGGCAAAATCCATCACATAACAATAACACTGTTGTCTGTGTTTCTTGGTTGTTTGTATATAATATATATAGATATATACTGTACTGTATATACCAGGGGTGGGCAAACTACGGCCCGCGGGCCACATCCGGCCTGTTGGTCTTTTTAATCCGGCCCACCAAAGATTGGTGCAGAATTGCCCAAATCAAATCATATCATAATTATGACTGCATTCATTGGACCTTGTCCTGTAATACCTGGCGGTCCACCAGGTGGCGCCGCACTAGGCGCAGTGATACATTGACTTGATTTTGCGGAGGCCGGGCTGCTCTCTGTTGTTACTCTGCTGCTGCTCTGAACACATCTGCAACAATGAACGGGCCAAAGAAAAGAAAAGTCGACAGCGAGCACCGAGTGTTTAATAAGGAACGGACGACTGAATACTTTTTCACTGAAGTCCGGTCGAAGGCTGTGTGTCTTATTTACCAAGAAACCGTTGCGGTTTTAAAGGAATACAACATCAGCTGTCACTTTTCCACCAAGCATGCTAATTGCGCTAACAACCAGTCAACGCGGGAACGGACGGCGACCGCTCGGAGGTCGGCAGATCGTTTGCAGCAAAACACCTTCATCTGACAAACTGCCATCCAAGAATCAAGCACCAAGGCAAGCTACTTGCTGGCATTCAAATTAGCAAAGACCAGCAAGCCTTTCTCCGAAGGGGAGTTTGTCAAAGAGTGCTGGTAGAGACAGCAGGTGTCTTGTGTCCTGAGAGAAGAACAAACTAGAAAACATGAGCTCATCACACAGGACGGTGACTCGCCGTGTTGAGATGATTGACGAAGACTTGGCTAGCAAGCTAAACAAAAAAAACGGAGTCATTTACATGATATTTCTTGGCACTGGATGAAAGTCACGACATAAAGGACACCGCTCAGCTTTTAATTTTTATCAGAGGGATTAATGACAATTTTGAGATAAGGAGGAGTTTTTGGCCGTGGAATCCCTGAAGGGGACACCGTGGGGAGAGGACTCGTATGACGGCGTGTCGGGGGTCATCGAGAGGCTCCAGCTACCTCGGAGTAGCTCGCCAACGTTACCACAGAAGGATCGACAAATCTGACTGGAAAAAACGTCGGGTTGCTCAAAAGAATCCAGGAGAGGGTGAAAGAGGACAACCCTGAGCAGGAGGACATTTTCTTACACTGTGTAAATCCGTCCTGCAGCTCGACCACGTGGTGAAGCCGGTTGTAGAAGTGGTGAACTTTATTGGAGCGAGGGGACTTCACCGTCGTCAGGTTATTAAGTTTCTAGAAGAAACTGACTCTGATCACCAGGACTTGCTTCACCACTCCAACGTCCGCTAGTTAAGTTTGGGGAAAGTATGTCAACGAGTGTTGGAGCTCAAACGGGAGATTATCTCATTTTTGGAGCTACTTGAGAAAGCTGACGATGTTCCTGAGCTGAGTGACACAGATTGTCTTTGTGATTTGTCTTTTGCTGAGGACATACTGACACACATGAATGAGCTGAACGTGAAGCTACAAGGGAAAGACCAGTTTATTCATGAAATGTACACAAACGTCAGAGCCTTCAAAACCAAGCTAGCTTTATTCTCAAAGCAAATGTCAAACAAGTCATTTGCTCATTTCCCCACGCTGGCTACGCTGAAAGACGTCCTGGACATGAAGACATACAGGACTTCACTGGACAACCTGCACGGAGGACTCTGCCATCGGTTCTCTGATTTTGGAAAAATTGACAAGTCACTTCAGCTGGTGTCATGTCCCTTTAGCTGGTCTCATGTCCCTTCAGCTGGTCTCATGTCCCTTCAGCTGGTGTCCTGTCCCTCCAGCTGGTGTCCTGTCCTTTCAGCTGGTCTCATGTCCCTTCAGCTGGTGTCCTGTCCCTTCACACAAGACCCTGAAACGGCGCCACAGGAGTTTCAGTGTGAACTGATTGATCTCCAATGTGACACCGTCTTCAAGGAGAAGTTCAACTCTCTTAAACTGGATGAGTTTTCTGCTTCATTAAAGCAGCCAAATGTCCAAACATCCAGAAGATGTCCCAGAAGATGCTGGTGTTGTTTGTCTCTACTGTGTGTGAACAGACTTTTAGTGTGATGAACACCAACAAAGCACCTCACAGATCCCAGTTGAGTGACGAACACCTCAGATCTGTTCTGAGCACACAACAAAACTAACAGCAGACTTCGATGCTCTGACAGAGAAGGTGATCAACAACACTGTTCCCACTAAAAGTGAATGTACGTATTAACACTGTGATGCCTTTTTTATGTTTATGTTTGATATGTATGCATCTGGTGCTGGCCCGGCCCGTCTGTCAAATTGTAAAAGTCAATGTGGCCCCTGAGCCAAAAAGTTTGCCCACCCCTGGTGTAGACTGTATATACTGTGCATTTTATATTTTATATTTAATATTTTTTACTGCTATTTTATTGCTTTCTATTATTCTCTTATTGCTTCTGTAGCGGAAAAAAATTCCCCTCGGGGATTAATAAAGTAACTACCTAACCTAACCTAACCTAACCTAAAAGCTCCTAAAAGGTCCTAAAAGCTGCGTATGTTTCCAGAACAGAGCATCTGTGACTGGAATATAGAAACAAGGACTACATCAGCTGTCAAAATAAGAGCTTTAGATGCTGTTTAATTCATGTTCATTCAACACATAGACCTGCTGGATGAAACAAAACCATGCATATGAAAACCACATTTAAGCAAATCCTGTCACTTCCTGTTTCAGAGTTTTATTTGGTGAAGAAAACAGGAGCAGAACCTCTGATTGGAAACAAGGAGTTATTTGTGTTAATAAAGAGAGTTTTGTTTAAAAAGATTTACTTTATGCCGTCAATACTTTCAGCACAGATTCTGATGATGACATTTTTTGTGGAAAAATTACGGAAATATAAAAAAATTGCAAACTCCCACAAATATTAGAGATTTCTTGAATGTGTGTTAATTATTGCGATGGGCAAATGGTGATTTCCTGGAGGGACTGAATGATGTTTACATCGATGTACGTTTGTATAGTAGTCGAGACAGTTGCAACAATAATTAATACACTGGAATAAGGTCCTAATAAACGGTTGTACAGCTTCCCTGACTCATGTCTGTCCATAGCAGCAGGTCCGTTTTGTATAACAGCCAGAAGGACGTGTCCCATGTTTCCGGATTGAAACAGCCAAATGGAAACAAGGCAATTCTCCGTATATACATTGAACAAACTCCCAAATCCAACAGGTTAGAGCCCCCAGCTGAGCTTCCTGCTACGTAGACAGTGGGTGTTGTTCTCCAGGAGGTTTTTCTGGTGACTGAACATTACATAAGGCAGCCTGAATGTAATAACGGCTTCCCTGAAACGTTGGCCTGCTGATCGCGCTGTGCTCTTCCCGGCCGTGTTTATGTACGTGTCACAGAAGGAGCTGCTTTTTACTGTTTGCTTGCACTCCTCTTTCAGACCGCCTCGGGAGCAGCATGTTGTTTGAATTATGCAGCCTGAATAGCAACAGAAAGAGATGTCACTTCAAAAGATTGAACAACATAACACGCGGCTTTCGTGGAACTCTCGCGCCTTTGTGACAGATCCAGATGAAACCAGGCTCTCGCAGCCTCGACGCTTCCTCACACGCTGGCACCGACATGACCGTAAAACATTGGAAAAGTGTCTTATTTTCTGGAACTAAAATATGAGCTCGTCCAAGCCCTCCAAGTAGTCAAAGCTGCTTTGATATATTTTGCAGCCAATGAGTAATGAGGGCTGAGGGACAAACTGTCACATCCTGACAGGGAACACGAGCAAACAGACAAACTTAGCAAGAAACTCGGTTAGTGTGAAGCTACGGAGCGGAGATACAGAGATACCCAACAGATGGCAATCATTATTAGAATATACATAGATGGCAAGTCTAGTTATCTGTGAAGTATGGAAACATCAGCTGTGTAAGCAGCAACCTCTGGGGAGCCAAAACATGAATGCTGCTACGTCAGGACAGAAAGGCATACGGCTGGAGGTTCATGCGGTGTGAAATAGGTTACGGGTCCATGAACAGCCCAATTTAAAAAGCAGGCACGAGTCATTTATTGTACTTTTTTCTTTATGGTATTAAGGAGCCCGATGAGTGCACACTGTCACAGCTGTCTAGTTTCAAAGCCAACGTTACACAACAATAATTTACCCATCAAGCACATTTGACCTCCATCGATTCTACAATATGTTGTTGACAAAATACAGGTTTCCTTTAAAAAGGTTTAACGGAAAGAAAAAAAATGCAGCCATCTGTCATATTGAACAAACAGATTCCTACCATGGTACAGTCATATTGTATGTAATCAATCAAAATCTAAATATACAAAATTTAATTATTAAAAGTTGCTCGGACTTTTAAGCTGAACAGAGCAGATCTACTGGGCAGGAAGTCAGTCGGAGAAAATCCAGTCGATTTTCAAAATAAAACACCTGTGTGCAAACTCCTGGTCGTAACGCACATCACTACATCAGCATCTAACCCCGAAGTCCGTCAGTCTGGACAGGAAATGTGTTCTCATCCTGCCACAGACACAGGATGTGAAATAGTTCCACAACAAACAGGAGGATTCATGTTTTTAATGATAAAACTCAGCAGCTGTTTTAACTCTGTCTGCAGCACAAAGTAGAAAACGACAACAAACACACAATGGACAAAAAAAGAAGCCGTTTAACAACGTTTACCTGATAGAAGAACAGAAATCAAGGAAACAAGATCTAATCAGGAAGTAAGATCAAAAAAATACTTCTGACATGCTCCAGAAAAACTGCAGTGCAGACGCAACATGACGGACCGTCTTCAGTGGAATAATCTTCAGCTCAGTCTGGACTCTGGAAACAGCAGTTAGTGCATTAATCTCACCACTCAGTCCATTTGAAGCTGTTTTGAATGTTTTTTCTGAGCACCTCTGTGGTAAACAGGTGTAGCGCACCTCAACCACGCTTTACTACTAAAAACAACATAATTAAAGTTCTTGATCTGTTGGAAATTAATTTATCTCTTAAGTGCCTGAAGATCCAATCATCTATAAAGTGTGTGTCATGTAAGAGAGAACCAAAACAAATGGTGAATTTAAGGTGTATTGATTGTTTCATGACGTCAACGGGAAGACTTTTTGATCTGCTACTGTTTGCTCAGTCAGTTACTGCATTAATACAAACTCAACATGTCCTGTATCCATTTCAATTGTAAAAACCTGCTGACGTGTTGATAGAAAGAAACTCTTCATTCCTTAACGAGACCTTTTTTTTGGAAACATTTTGAATTTCGTTCCAGTAATTCAGACAATCATTGACAATAGCATGATCACTGCAACAGATAACGCAGCACTGATGTTTAGCCAATAAAGAAGGAGGTTCTTATAGGTCTGTAATAAATATTTCATAATAATGCATCACATTATTTGACGACAACGTGTCAGCGTGAAAGAGGTCATTGGATTTAATTCACCCTCAGGGTTTCCTCTCATTGTTTAGCTCACAGCTTTACTAATGTGGTTAAATATGCCGTGTTGTCTTGACAACTAATGCATCAAGTGTTTGGAGAGTGATTCATGAAAAGGGTTTATCTATTTTTTATGTTTATTTCCCGTCATTGCTAATTGAGTTTGCTCTTGTCGAGAGGCAGACGAGCTTTCAGCAGAAAGTCTCAGACCCAGTTTCTGCTTTCTGCCAAAACACCACTCAGACAGGCAACGTTAACTTCAAGGTCCAAACGGGCGAAGCGCCGCTCGACTTGACCAAAAGACGGCTTTGAGTTTTGTAGTTCCCACAACAGAGTGATACAGATTCAAGGGGAAAGATACATTTATAAACTTCATATTTTTGAATATTCTCCAGTATTTGTATCATGTAGCTCCTGAAATTTAAAGTGTGAGAGATTTATGAACTGTTAAGTATATAATCACCATTTAGGTGAATGTGTGTGCTGAATTTGGACTTTATATTGAAAGATACCAAGTAATAAAGTGGTGATCAGAATTGGGCATCCTCACATTTGTTGTATTGTTTTATGTATTCACTTTTATTTTTGACTTTAATCCTATCGGTCTAACCAATGCTTCACCTAATAATTTTATATAGAGCTGCATATGAGCTATATATGACTTTAGGAACAATCACAGTCCTTATATATATGACCTTTATTTAACCAGGTAAAATCAATTGAGAACCAATTCTCATTTACAATGATGACCTGTCAACACAGTCCTTCACGTATGAAACACTGTTGTAAAAGCGTCTGTGCAGCTAACTGGAAGCAGTTCAGCAGAACTCTTCAATGTTCTGTGCAGCTGAAAGGAAGGAAATTGCCATTTGTTTCTTTGTAAAAGTCTGATGTCACCGTGTGCCTTTCACATCCCAACAACTCCTGCTGCTGACCATTGGGTACCATTTCAGCTTGTTTGCATGTCATTTAATTCCCATTTACAAAGCAGAGGTGACCTCTATTTAACCACATCTAGATAAATATACGGTCATTATGTTAAAACATCGCTGATTCATAAAAAGTTCTTTTAAATAATTAAATCTCAAACAATTCTGCAAGCTCCATCAAGATACAGGAATTTGAAGGAATTGTTAGGTTTATGCACTTAAACTACAATAATTTATACAACTACAAAATAAATTCATCTGAAATTAAAATTAGTCAAATAAAAATAACTATTGAAATGAAATAGTGACAACACCAGGGGTCTCCTACCAGTAGCCCGCGACCCGGTTCTGGGTAGATTATGAAAGGTTGAAACAATATACATGGTTTCCCACACATTGACTTATTTGGGACGGCGACTCAGGTATATTTGTTGATCAATTGCAGCATTTTTTATTTTTTTATTTTTTTTGAACCTGTCCGAGCGATCGATTAACGAGTTGACGATCTCCCCTCGCTCCCTCCACCTGTGCGTCAGTGCTGCAGAGGTGGAGCTCTGCCCACAGTGTGACACACAGAAATCAGAGGACAGAAACACAGCAGAGACTCTCACACCGAGCTGAAAACAAAAGGTGCTCGGAATTTGGATAAATAACATAAATATCATATTTTTGGCTGGATCACAACAGCGGGGCGGAGCTATAAAGAGTGTCTGTCACTGAGTGAGTGAGAGATCAACGTTACACCGCAGGTCGGCTGAACGCTGCAACTTTTCAAATTAAAAGCCCTCCAGTTTCCCACAGGGTCCAGACATATACTCAGTTTTGACTATGGGTTTCTTTCAGGAGGGGCAGGAGGTCCCAATTGAAGGGAAACACTGGATTTTCCTGTTAAATCTTGTTTGGCCATGCACGGGTTGCGGTAGGCATTTAGGGAGCATCTGTATAATTGTAGATACAGAAAATAAATAGGTTTAACTATTCTGGAGAGGAAGCAACAGAAAGTAAAACATCGGTAACACACCTCATGCGGCAGATGAAGGAGCGTCGGGATCCCATGCACATCCTCATGGAGGACTGCTGTCCCTCCTTCTTCACTGTTCCCGTCTTCAGGTCCAGAATCCGTCCTGTTGACACACAAACAGCACCAATTAAAAATAGGGCGACAACAAGTGCAGGACATCAACAAACAAACAAACAAAGACCAATTAACAACAAACAGCCTGATACTTCTTCTACATACAACTTGTGCTTAGATGGCAGCTCTGGTGAGCTATATAATAATAATAATAATAATAATAATAATAATAATAACAATACCATTAATAAATAAAAACACAATTGGCAGTTAGTGTAATTCCTAGTTATCAAAGTTAAAACAAAACAAAAAAATCCATCTACGACTCATCATCTCTGGAGTCTCACTTCTAATGTATGTTGTAATTTTTTAACTGAAGTTAATCTTTTTTTAATTAAAAAAAAAACCTAATTTGGATTTGTACAACTAAAGAGAGCTGGAAAACAATGTTTAATTCAGACGTATCTTAAAGCCTTTTTGATTGTGCTAGGTTTATGTTTTTCATTTTGTTAACAACAAAAAAATAAAATCAAGGTCATGAGAATTGTTTTTGAAATCATATCCATAGAATTGTAATTTGGCAGCAGTTGTTGAAAACTTAATGTAAAGCGCAACGAAATGTTAATCATCACAACTCATTAAAGAAGTCGTTAGTTTAAGCCAGTTGCCAACACGTCTTAGCAAGTTTAAAATATGTATTTAATTATCTAAATATGTTTACGGTTTAAGTTCACATTGTTCACACTGCTACATTACAGTGAAACAAAAAAAGGTAATGATGAGTTTTCAAAATAAAACATTTACGAGAGCATCAACACGGAGCCACCTGTTAATGACGATGCTCACGGCAGAAGTGGTGATAATTCCTAATGTGTTGGAACAACAGGCAAGGTGACTGAACATATTGTTCATGTATTTCAGTGTGTGTGTGTGTGTGTGTGTGTGTGTGTGTGAGACAGAGAGAGGAATAGAATGTGCAGACAATTTGCGAAGCCTTCGACACCCAATGTGTTGCGAGATCCGTGGCTGCTGACCGACTTAGCTTCCTCCCTAGCCTGACTTGTAGCTGGTAACCTTCCTTTATTCTGCAGTGATGAGGCAGGCAGAGACAACAAGAGTAACATTGCGTGAAAAAAAAAGAGGCACAAATTAAGCTATCAAAGGACAAACCTCGACCTCAAACTGCTGAAAACCAGACCAGAATATCAGCCTTTTTAAAACGCACCCTACCCTAAGGATGCTAATGTTCGCAGCTCTGTTGCTGATCAATCTAAGCTGCACCACCCGTGGGGCCCACTGGACTGGACATACATCAGCCCCAGGTTACCCAGAAGGCCATGCTCCCTCAGGGGACGGCTCTGCCACTAACAAATGTTTCTGAAAGTTATTCATAACATCGCTGACAGGTCGCAGCTTTGAGGGTTTTATTTTCCTTCCTGCGACTGAACCACTAATGACAACTTGTTCTTGGACTCTAACCATGAACTGAGGTTTAGTCAACTATGTGGAGGAAGCACTGGTAATTGTGACAACCAATTTGATTTACTAGCAATGACTTCATGCGATAGACCGCTGATCACTGGAAGAGGCCTCAACAACACAGGAGGTTCAGAATGACTCTCGAGGTCTCCACTTGATGTTCGATTATAAGAACTGTCAACACAGTTGTGAAAGCAAAATGAGATGAATCCTTCTGAGACCGAGACTTCTCGTGAATTCAGTTCCGTCAAACTTTCTCCTTTTCCCGGACCTCGTCCGATGAGCCCTGAGGGTCCCTGATCACATACAGTGCTTTAGTGAAGGATTACGGGTTGATAGGACACGTAGTTTGTGAAAGATCCACGAGAAAAGGAATGCGAGACCCCACAGCTGGGCTTTGTTACTTTATTCTGCACAATCAGTCTCCACCGAAGTCGACTTTATTATCATTCCTTCTCACCACAGATGTATTGAAAGGGGAAGGAAATGTAATTACAAGGACAGCGTGCTATATTTAACATAGAAAAACAGCAGACAATAGTGAGAATGGACAATAAATACAAAAGACTATAAAACGTTTGAAAAACTATCACTATTGCACATGAATAAGACTTTAAGGAAGTAGACCAGCTGTAGCACTGCAGGAGAGGATCCATCTTGAAGCCGGCGGCTCTCCTTTCACACCACTTGGTGTGGATGTCCTTGAAACCCAACGATGCACTGGGTCGTCTTAACCACCGGCTGCAATGCCGAGGACGTGCCGTCATCACTGGGACGGTGGTGTTAGGGACAAGGACAGTTCATCTGTGACATGAAGCCCTCTGAACTTAAAGCTGGGCACCGATGGAACATAAAGAAGCAGAAGGGAACCAAATCTGCCGATTCGGGGTGGTGAGCAACGGTTGTGTTGTTGTGGGAAGGAAACTTGTGCGTTTTCAACGGCCTGTGTCATGTTAGAGAATTCACAGTGACATCGCGCCACAGTTCAGGTCATTTGCACTGAATGTGTTTTCATTAAAGCCTCAGAAGGTCCCAGGAGAACTCGGTGCTGACAGTCTGACCCTGGGGAACGCATTCATGGTGCACAACCCAGCAAATGTCAAACAAAACCCACCCGGTTGAACTCCTGACCTGATGCGTCTTTTTCAGTATCGGACAGTGATGTTCTGCCTCTCGGAAATGCAAATGTCACTCAAAACACCTCTCCAGGCTCATTGCTTCTTTACAAAAGGCTTCCTAAAGCATTTAAAAGGTCTCTGTTGCCGATTTTCAGAGTTTGATCCAAATTTAGATGTGCGGCCTCTGGTCATGTCCACGGAGAAATCACAGACGCACCCGGTCATCTGCTCACAAAACCATGTGCAACTCAGCTGCTGAACTTAAAGTACTTTCCCTGGAAGGTTGTAGCTTCTCTGTTCTCTGTGCATGTCATGGTGCTGCACACATTTGTCGTGCAACAAGAGCAGTCTCTGAAGTTTCTGATCCACCCTGAGCACCCAGCCATGAGGAGTTTCCAGTGCTCAGAGGGATGGAGAAGGACATCCTGGTCCGGATGCTGGCTGCCTGAGGCCTGTTGCTCTGGTGCTGTAAAACCCAGCTACACAGTGGGGTTTTCAAGCAGATGGAGTTTTCTGGATTGTGATGATGTTGAATGCTGAGCTGAAGTCGATGAAAAGGGACATAATGTCTGTCCCTATTTTCCATGTGTGTTGCGGCCAGGTGGATGGCGGTGCTTCTGGAGTCCTTGTTGGAGTGGTTGTGGGTTTGTGTTTACTTTGAAGGGGATCCAGGGTCAACAGAATGGAATCCTGCATGTGTGCCATGACCAGCCTCTCTGAGCTCTTCCTGCTGATGGGGGTGAATGCAACAGGACGTCATTAGCACAGGATTGATCCTTTCCAGCTGGAGAAGGAATTCTCAGTATCTGGTAAATATGAAACTGACTGGAACTTCACACGCAAACACGCAACTGTAATGATGCGTGGAAAGGGAGAAGGCTGAACACGAGGGTGCACGCACATCAGACCAGATTACACCCTCAACTATTTGTCCAACATTCGTGTCTGTCCTCTGTTAAGTTCTTTCTCACACGAGCTGTTTTCTACCTGCATGCTGCGTATCAGCACCAGTTTACTGGTAACAGTTTGTACAGCTCAGCCTGTAAGAGCAGTTGGATAAAGTCTTCTGGGACTGAACTATGTCTAACTGCAACTGCTTAACAAGACTGTAATTGTAACTTGAATTTTTTCATGCTTGCTATTTCAGGTAATAATGGAAAACCACTGTTGGATATCAGATTGCTGACTCTGCACATCTTTTAAGTTCATGAAGTGAAGATTCAGACATTTTCAAACCACCATCTGTAGATCTCCTTCTGCACAGATAAAATAACACGATGTTTTTTTCTCTTTTGGACTGGATAGATAGAAAGTATATCCATAAATACATGCATAACACAAAATGTAGTTTTGGTTTTGACCACTAGTTTTGTATTAGCAAATCTTGCAAAGCAGTGGCATACACAAGTATTTGGTACCATCTGTGTTATATCATATGCAGAGCACGCAGCCACGCTTAGCTGCATCACAAGAACCACAGACTTTTAACAACAAACCGTTTGGTTACTTATATAACTCACAAACAGAGTCTTCTGCACCTTGGTTTGTTGAGCAAGCAACCAAACAAACATTTGCTTGAGGAACATTGCAGAACGTGGCAGCGAATGTCACTTCAGTCCAGTTAGATGGGCGTCATTACTCTTCATTATACAACAAGTAGTTCCAAAAGATCTGATTGGTCAATTAAACATTTGGAACGTGTTCAAATCATCATGACATCACACCGTGCTCATCATTAGAAATATCCCTCCACCTCCTTAATGGGAATATAGAATTATAATAGAGTTTCATATAATATGTAATATAATGTAGTTTCTACTTGTTATAGTTCTATTAAATGACCCATTTGGTGAAGTCGGGTCTCTTTTGGTCCTTTTTGGTCACTCTGAGCACCCGTACCGTAACACCACGGATAGTCACGCACTTACAGTCCTAGAGGAGGCTAGCTGGACCGGTTTGGTTTGAACACATGACACGGAGCTAAAATGTTAAAAACACGAGTCCAGTTCACTGCATGTAACAAGCAACACAAGCAAATGAACAAGCCCTCAGCTCACATTAGAACCGGTGAGAAAGACATGCATTTCTGCCATAATGATGTTTCTGCATGAAAGCATCTGAGAGAGCTTAAAAACATTCCATTAGGAGATAACATCAGGAAGCCCTGACTAAACTTCCAATGTTATGCCGATGACACTCAGCTATATTTTTCTATAAAACCAGATGAAACTAATCAGCTAGTAAAACTTGAAGCCTGTCTAAAAGACATAAAGGCCTGGATGACCAAAAACTTCCTGCTTCTAAATTCAGACAAAACAGAAGTTCTTGTACTTGGTCCTAAACACCTCAGAAACTCTTTCTGTAATCACTTAGTTACTCTAGATGACGTTGTCTTGGCCTCCAGCAAAACTGTGAGGAACCTTGGAGTCATCTTTGATGAGGATTTGTCCTTTAGACACCACATAAAGCAAATCTCCAGAACTGCCTTCTTTCATCTACGTAATATTAATGAAATCAGGAAAATCCTTCCTCAGCGTGACACAGAAAAACTCATTCATGTGTTTGTTACTTCCAGGCTGGATTATTGTAATTCCTTGTTGTTAGGATGTTCAAATTATTCATTAAAAACCTGCAGCTGATCCAAAATGCTGCAGCAAGAGTACTGACGGGATTTAGAGATCATATTTCTCCAGTTTTAGCTTCTCTTCATCGATTTCCTGTTAAATCAAGAATAGAATTTAAAATTCTCCTGCTGACTGACAAAGTTCTTCATGACCAGGTTCCATCTTATCTCAGAGATCTTATAGAACCACATCATCCTGACAGATCTTATAGAACCACATCATCCTGACAGATCTAATAGAACCACATCATCCTGACAGATCTTATAGAACCACATCATCCTGACAGATCTTATAGAACCACATCATCCTGACAGATCTAATAGAACCACATCATCCTGACAGATCTTATAGAACCACATCATCCTGACAGATCTTATAGAACCACATCATCCTGACAGATCTTATAGAACCACATCATCCTGACAGATCTTATAGAACCACATCATCCTGACAGATCTTATAGAACCACATCATCCTGACAGATCTTATAGAACCACATCATCCTGACAGATCTTATAGTACCACATCATCCTGACAGATCTTATAGAACCACATCATCCTGACAGATCTTATAGTACCACATCATCCTGACAGATCTTATAGAACCACATCATCCTGACAGATCTTATAGAACCACATCATCCTGACAGATCTAATAGAACCACATCATCCTGACAGATTTTATAGAACCACATCATCCTGACAGATCTTATAGAACCACATCATCCTGACAGATCTTATAGTACCACATCATCCTGACAGATCTTATAGAACCACATCATCCTGACAGATCTTATAGAACCACATCATCCTGACAGAGATCTTTTCTCTCAGTCTGCTTTTGGTTCCCAGAGTTTCCAAAAGTAGAATGGGAGGCAGAGCTTCAGTTTTCAGGCTCCCAGTTTGTGTTCAGGAGCAGAAACCCTCTCTAGCTTTAAGATTAGACTCAAAACTTTCCTTTTTGATACAATTTTTAGTTGGAGGTGCTCAGGTGAATCTGAACCATCGTGCAGTGATTATAGTTACTGGCCGAGGCTGCTGGGGCACCTCGTTATACACTGAGCTTCTTTCCTCTCACTTTTTAACTCTCTATAACTCATATTTTACCAACATCTCATTAACTTCATGTATTTTTCTCTCCCATAGTTTCTTCTTATTATCTGTTGTCTCCATTCAGTTCCTTCGCTCGTGTAGTTTCTCTTCTTTCTTTTGCAGATGTCCCGTCATGGAGCTGCATGTCTCTGCTCTGTGATTGTCGACCCACCAACAGTTCATGTCTTATATTTCTATGCTGTCCTTTTCTCTTTCTGGTCTCCTCTTACCTCCAACCAGTGGAGACAGATGTTCTCCATCTCTGAGCCTAGTTTTGTTAACAGATGCTCCACCCACCTCTGAGTCTGGTTCTGTTAGCAGATGCTCCGCCCACCTCTGATCCTGGTTCTGTTAACAGATGCTCCACCCACCTCTGAGACTGGTTCTGTTAACAGATGCTCCGCCCACCTCTGAGTCTGGTTCTGTTAACAGATGCTCCGCCCACCTCTGAGCCTGATTCTGTTAACAGATGCTCCGCGCACCTCTGAGTCTGGTTCTGTTAACAGATGCTCCGCCCACCTCTGATCCTGGTTCTGTTAACAGATGCTCCGCCCACCTCTGAGTCTGGTTCTTTTAACAGATGCTCCTCGCACCTCTGAGTCTGGTTCTGTTAACAGATGCTCCGCCCACCTCTGAGCCTGATTCTGTTAACAGATGCTCCGCCCACCTCTGAGTCTGGTTCTGTTAACAGATGCTCCGCCCACCTCTGATCCTGGTTCTGTTAACAGATGCTCCGCCCACCTCTGAGTCTGGTTCTTTTAACAGATGCTCCTCCCACCTCTGAGTCTGGTTCTGTTAACAGATGCTCCGACCCACCTCTGATCCTGGTTCTGTTAACAGATGCTCCGCCTACCTCTGAGACTGGTTTTGTTACCAGATGCTCCACCCACCTCTGAGTCTGGTTCTTTTAACAGATGCTCCTCCCACCTCTGAGCCTGATTCTGTTAACAGATGCTCCGCCCACCTCTGAGAGTGGTTCTGTTAACAGATGCTCCGCCCACCTCTGAGCCTGGTTCTGTTAGCAGATGGCTCCTCCCACCTCTGAGTCTGGTTCTGTTAACAGATGCTCCGCCCACCTCTGAGTCTGGTTCTTTTGACAGATGCTCCTCCCACCTCTGAGCCTGATTCTGTTAACAGATGCTCCGCCCACCTCTGAGCCTGGTTCTGTTAGCAGATGGCTCCTCCCACCTCTGAGTCTGGTTCTGTTAACAGATGCTCCGCCCACCTCTGAGTCTGGTTCTTTTGACAGATGCTCCTCCCACCTCTGAGCCTGATTCTGTTAACAGATGCTCCGCCCACCTCTGAGCCTGATTCTGTCAACAGATGCTCCGCCCACCTCTGAGTCCAGTTCTGTCTGAGGTTTCTTCCTGTTAAAGGGAGTTTTTATTTCCCTCTGTTGGAGGTTTTTCTCCCTTAAAGAGGAGTTTTTCCCTCCGAGCACTAAATATCGCTGAAGAGGACAAATAGCTTGAAACACGTTCTGCTAGGATTCATCCATCTTTCTCCACATCACAGACCAGAGACGGAGGTTGAATCGACAGCCGGAGGACACGAGACAAGAGGTGCTCCAAGCCAACTCTATAATTTATGGACACACAGCAACCGTTTGAACACATTGATGCAAACAGCAGTCGTTCCAAACAAACCTAAGTTCCAAACATGAAAACATGTGGTGATGGTGACTGGTGATGGATACTGGCTCAACTTTATTATCGGCCATCTAAAGAAAGTGAGGACCATCTTGATCGAGGTTGCTCTCTCTGGTTCAACCTTTTGGGAAATATATTTGGCTTTGCTTGCTGTCAGAGAGATGTGAAGATGAATGTCATTCTCATGTCTCTTCAGTACAGAGCTGGAGTCTTAGGATAAAGACCAACTATGGAAAAAGAAAATTAAAAAATACACCGACTAACACCTCTAAAGCTCATTGAACAACATGTTGTATCTTGAAATGATCATTTGTGGTTTGTGGGTGAGTTTATGTGCTGGATTCATGGCTTGTTGAACGAGAGCCAGAAGGTTTGGAACCATCATACCTGTTTAGAGACCACCAACGATCCAGAGACTCACAACATAAGTAGCAGGTGAACACTGGGCCTAAACTGTTGTCATCTAAGCTGGCCTGACCACATCTTTAAGCTCACCAGCCTGGCTTTAAAACCTGCCTACCTTGCTGAAAGCAATGTTTCGAACACAAAGACTTTACTTGGTGGGGCTGCTCAGGAATATTAACAGCCACACAAGCATTTCTGAGCCTTTTATTTGTATCCATACACATGAATGATACCATTTGTGCTTGATTAACTACTAGACATCCTACACATGAGGCTTTCAGGGAACATGGTAAAATGTAGCGTTTACTGATAGTAACGCATTTAGGATCTATAAATTGTAGCTACAGAAAATAAACTCTCCCCCTCTTAACTGCATGAGTCTCTGCATGCAGAGTGCTCACATGAATACATTCTCAATTGGTTGGAAACACTGAAAGGAGTCCAACGAAATAATGTCATCAAGTGTTTGAATGTTTCATACCGAACACCCTATGAACTCCACCCCCTCCACCTCCCACCACACAAAAAAACCCTCTAAACCAGTACCGACTGGTGTGAGGGATCAATCACTCCTTCTAATTTTGTATGATAATATTGTTTTGTCCTTCCACGTCAGCAAGCCAGAAAAACGTGGCCGTCACGCATGGGCACATACTTTAACAAAGTTCAAACACTGTGAGCAGCGGAGGACGGAGCGAGAGCCTCCAAAACATGCTGCTTTAGTTCCACTGAATGAAAATGAAGTCCGGTACATCAAAGGCTGTGTGCGCGCTCGTGTGTGCGTTTGCATCTGCCACAGCTCTACATGGAGATTTACTGTGTTATGTGGATTACATGGCACTGTTGGGTATTCAGTGTGGTTCGGAGGGCCTCTGAGGTCAAACGGACTGACTCACAAACACAAATTCAGAGGCTTCACTGGGACACTGTGGAGCCTCCAGGTGGCCAGCAGGAGGAGGAGATTCAACAAGACAAGGTTGCCCTCTAGTGAGCACTGGGAGAACTGTCTGACATTTTAACAGTTAAGTGTTACTCTCACCCTCAGAGCCTTAAAACACAGACTTTTGTAACTATATTTAACATGTAACACAACACAAGACAGAAGATATAAAGGAGTGGATTAAACATAGTCAAAAAACTTGGTGAGAAGAAGATGCTTGTTATAATGTCAGAAACATACAATGGTTGTTAGTTACATCAATCTTAAATAAATTCATTAAAGTAATTTAGTACTGTACTTGAGACACAAAAAAATAAGAATTGAAGCAGATTCTGAGATATTTAGACTTTTAGCTTCACAAAACGCAAAATGTTCCATTTCCAAAATGCAACTTTATAACGTCACCAACGTCATCAAAGTAATATCCTCGTTTTTAGAGTCAGTTAGGACAAAATTGGAGGATAAGTTTGACTTATATTTTACATTGAACAAAGCAAGTCGCACCAAACTGCACAACTTGTTGAAATAAACACACCATTGATTTAGCACCAACCAATCTGTCTCCATCTAAACTAAAGACAGATTTGCGAGCGCTGGATGGTTTTCTGCTGCCAGGATTCCAATCTCAACCCGCATCACTTCACTAAACATGGACGACAGCACGGAGACGACCGGAGGACAGAAGACGAGCGGGTGAGAAAACGGCGTCACTGGTATTTTGGCATGTGACTCGTCTTTGGAGAGAACAACACGGCTGAGGTTGAGAACCTGTATTTCAAACTTTATAGTTATGTGTCGAGTATTTCAAACCTTTCTACAGGAAGCAAACATCTTCAGGTTCTCCAAAGCCACAGGAGACATCTCAACGACTGACCTGATGTGTGAAACTAGTCAAGACTTTTAATAAAATTCATCTGTGTTAAGAAGTATCATATTATTTTTAATTACATGTGATTGGACTATTATGTACACTATTTAGACTGGACAAGCCTACGAGGATATTTACTGGTCCAATCAGGAGTCAGTTTATCAGTGATTGATTCATCTTCACATTGATCAAGAACACCCATCAGACCAGTGAAATCCATTCTACTGGGGGTATTTAATGTTGTCCCGACTACCTAAAATGTCCTGATTTAAACTGTCCATCATCTGTCCAGATCATTCTAAACCAGCAGATTCAACTCAAAGGCTCAACATTATCATGTTCGATGCTGCATCATACGGTGGTATAATGCATTTTTTTAATCATCCTTTGGGCTGCTATTTTGGTGGACGGCTTGAGGCCGATGTCTCCAACCTGCAGATCTACCCAGTGGATCAAAGGAGCTCTCAGAGGAAAAAGGTTGGACACCCCTGATTTAAGGCAACATTGCAGAGCTATAAGTCCTAAAAGCTCCTTTCAAACAAGTCAATTTGCAATAACCATGAAGATTTTTTATTTTGTTGAACATTAAATTAAAACCCACCTAAAGAAATATCATTCTGATTTTACACTGCAGTTGATATTTTGGTCTGGTTGGGTTTTTTTGGGAGTTTTAGAGGCACATTGTGAATTAATAGAGCATTTTTGTATTTTCTTTTTACAACATTTCCATGAACAAGTAAATCAAAAGAAATGTTGTCAAAGGTTTATCCCTTTTTTTGGCTTAGATTTTTTTGCTAAACACAAAATCAAAAGCAAAATTAATGCCTAACTGGACGTTCATGAGCAAGAGGATAGAATTGATTCATTCATTAAGTCCAATTAATATCCGAAAAATATTGGTTATGCTGGCACCAGAATCTGACCACAGACAAGTGGTAGAAAATGGATGAAAGTACAGAGTGAAAAGAAAACAATTTAAAATACAGAGGGTCATGTCAGATGTGAAGTTTTATCAAATAGGAACTAACAGAAAACTCTGATGAATGTTTGGTATTATGAATTTAAAAAGGTCTAAATGGTGGTGCTCGTGTGAGTGTGAGTGTGAGTGTGTGTGTGTGTGTGTGTGTGTGTGTGTGTGTGTGTGTGTGTGTGTGTGTGTGTGTTTGTGACTCCTTTTGCAAACAAATAATGAGCAGAAGCAGAAAGGTTTGAGCTGAGTGAACTTCCTCTACCTGTCATGGAGTTTTCGGTGGTGCTGAGTTGTTCCCGCAGCTTGTCCACGTCGTCGGGGTGGACCTGTTCGTACAGAGTGCTGCCGAACCACTCGGACTGGGGATGATTCAGCACTGGCGTCACAGAGTCAGACACGTAGATGACCCGGCCGGTCTCCGCGGCAACCACAAACAGGAAGCCGTCCGCTGCCTCCAGGATCAGGTGCTTCAGCTCCTGCAGGGAGAGGAAAGGTCCATGAAAACTACATGAAATCGGTAGCCTCTGCACAATCAGCTGTGTGCTGCACTACATTCTGAAAACGCTGAACGAGCACTCCACTACAGTTATCTTCTATAAATGCATATAGTAAGCTTGTTAAATGTCGGTGTATAATTTGACAGCCACAGACTGTAGTTTTATATAATCATGACAAATGTGGACATCAGCCTCTGATTATTCTGAGCATGTGTTTCAAACCTTCCTGGATGACTGGAAAGTTTATCAATGTCAAAAATGTTCCTGTTTTTTTTGTTTTTTTTTTTTTAGTTCTCAAGTTGCACAACAAAACACAGTCAGCGGTTCAGTTGAAACATGTACAACACGGGAGTCATGTTTGCATTATGGAAAAAGACAGAGCTGCACTGAGTATGTGTTTCTGATTGGCCAGAGATATACTGGTTATAAACTACGCGTTTGCATGCGCATGGTGGCTGCTTCGTTTATCCTGCGTCTGTTTGGAGCGTTGGTTGTGCACATGCTCAAATATTAACACAACACGTAAGAAAGATACAATAGATGCGGTGTAGGGGCAGTATGAAGACTTGACAGTGTCAAGGACCCGAAAAAGCTAAATGGAAACCAGTCTGAGACGGTTGCGTCCGTGCACGGCAAGAAATGCTGAAAAGCCAGAGTGGGGGAGGAGCCATCAACGTGTGTCATACTAGAATCAGCATACATTATTATATATATATGTATTTTTGCTGTAATCACCCTTTATAACGAGGCGGTGGCTCTCTGCCGCTACGGTACCTGTTCGGTGAGGAAGGAGGGCTTATAGGCGCCATCAGTGGAGGTGTTGCCGGTGCCCCTCATGGACTTCATGTGGGAGACGGCCATACGGAGGATGGTGAGCTTGTCGGGTTTGCGGGCCAGGGCGCTGCAGGTGGGGACCATGTCCGACAGCTCAGTGATGTACTGGGTCATTTTGTTGCGCCTGCGTCGCTCGATCTCACTGTGGTTTTCCCTTCAAACAGAGAAGAGGGCAATTAGACACTCAGAGGATACAGACTGGGAACCACTTACGAGCCTGTTTTTAGATTCTATAGGAAGGATTTCATCGTTGCACCTCACTGTTGACGAGCGTCAGAACATTTGTCTGGAATCTGTGATAGATTTCTTATCACCGGTTATTTACATTTTTAAAGATGCATTTTTTACGATATCCTCGAAGTAAAACGAAGTGCTGACATCAGCACAGGTCAGCCAGCAAGGTCTCATACGAGGAGTTTTATATAAAAATAAAATGCCCTTATTTGTTTCAGTCTGAGACGTAACCTCCTGCCACCAGAATATATTTAATAATTTAATAGAGAAATTCAAAACAACACTTTTTGTTCCGTTTCAGCTCCATCAAACATGATGCAGCACTTTCCACAGACCCATTGAGATATTATAAAAATAATTGATTTAATTAAATTAACTGAAAATTGAAATCTGTATATTTCCACATCATGAAATGTTTACAGCTACATTAGTGGGAATGTTCATCAGTTTGACTCAGAAAGTACATAAAATAAATATGTTTTACCATAAAAAATAAGTTGTATTTATTCTATTTTATAATTGTATTGAATAATCAGTTAGATATTGGGTCTTCAAAATGTCACAAAATGGTGAAAAATGTCTGTCAATGTTTCCCAAAACCCAAGGAGCAGTTAAAATGTCTTATTTTAAAAAGACACAAAATTATTGATCAGTTTTCAGAATAGTAGGCAAATCATTTTCCTTCAATTAACTAATTGACTAATCAGTGCAGCTCTAATATATTTATTCATTGCACATTGAGTTTCACTCAACTCTGAGTGATGTTGTTGCCTTCCTGTTTGTTGAAAGGTCGGTGTCTCATGAACAGTGTTTGACACTGCGAGTACGTTCTATTCTAGTTAAAAGTACATCATTGTTCATTCTTTTAGGACTTCCTCATCCACTTTGGGGTTTTAAGTAGCCTCAGTATCACCACACCAGCATCATCTCTGTTTCCTGGTTTATCTGACACCGCTGTTGTTTCCTGGCATTTCATTGGTTAGAAAGAGCAGAGTGTCAGACATCTGTTAGTACATCGTCAAGCAATCGAACAATCAATCCATCTGTGTTTCTGTAGATCTGCAACCCCGTCCTGCTGCCGTCTGCTTCCAACAACGACCCAATCCGCTCATATACAAACCCTATGCTGATATTTTATGGCCCCTCTTGTTAGTATTTCCCTTTGATGGGATCAACAGGTTGTACAGTCTGTTGACCCCTGAGTCAGTGGAACATCCTCTGTGTCCCCAGCTAGCGAGGCCTACCTGGCGTATCTCTCCTTATCCCCACCAGGAATCTGATCATCATCATACCTACAGAAACAGAGGACGCAGCATGTAACACAACGTGCATACACACAGCAGCTTCACTATCCACGTTCATCGCATGCAACGGTCACCACGTAATAATGTATGACTGGGATGGTTCAAAGTTTGATGGTAACATCACGAATAAAAACAGGCCGGGACGACTTGTGCAGTAATGAAAGTATTCTGCTGGAGGCTCACATGTTGTCGGGGTGGTTTTTACTCTAAATTTATTTTCAAGTTTTTGGCTTCGTTCATATTATTTACTTGGACTCACAAACTTTAACTGTTGACATCAGTAGACTGGGTGAGCTGAGTAAGGCAGCAACACGGGGGTGGAGGGAGAAAATGTAATAGCAGAATGGACATTTTAGAAAATATGTGGTTTAAATATGAGCGGTAAACCGGTTTAAACAAATAAGGTTTGTGTCCAACTTGTCTGACTGTCTCAGATTTAAATTTCACAAGTAGCTGAATATCCAGTTGTAAAATTTACACAGTTGGGTACATAAAAACTCACTTTTTTTTGTTGCATTCACAATTCAGAAAAAATTGTAGAGAACCTATAAGTACCCAGTGTTTGTAAAACTATTAAATTAAATTAAATAACAAGTAAAGCTGTGTATATAAGAGTCTCTAAACGTGTCCCTCTTAGCTGCCATCATACTTTACAGTAATTATAGCCTACAAAGTAGACCCCCCCCCACACACACACACACACACACACACACAAACACCATTCAATTGGCTCAACTCATCTTCTTTTACACTTTAGTCTCTGTGCAGCTTCACAACACTGATGCAGAATCAGCTGAAGCTCTTTGCTATGAGAGAGAGCAGGAAATGACCTATTTCATTGGAATAGTATATATACAACATGTATACACAGTGGAAAGTGGAAACCCTTTCAACGTGCGAGTATGACGTTTTCCTTGTAGCCACATGAATCACACATGCGGCATAATGCTACTGTCCATTATTAAGAGTGCAGTTCCTGGTGTGGTCAGCAGAGGGCAGCTCCTCCTCCCCACTGTCACCACTCAACTTAGCTGCCAAAAGCACTTACTGTGCGTCCTACACACTTACACACTACATGATGTGAGAAGGAAGAAAAGGAAAAACAAGTTGAGATAAATCAAACGTGAGAGGACAGTTGAAATGCAGTGACAGAGAAAGACTTGAGTTCCTCTTAAAAAAAAAAAAAAAATATATATATATATATATATATATACAGAGCATTGCATTTTTGATTTTTGATGGAGGGAAATAAAAAAATAAATAAAGTCATGGGATGTCCATGCAACAGCTAATGTTACAAACAGAGCATCTGCAGGGTTCTCCAAAACAAACGTGGACGTTTTGATAGAACCTGAAATTTAGGAAGCAATTTAAAACTAGTGTAGCTGAAACCTGGGTCCAGTAAGCTATACATAATGTAGACTAAACAAAAAAGATTTTCATCTCTTTGTTTTCAACATTTTTATTTATTGTACCCGCTGATACCCTGAAACAAGAGCTGCGTGATCTTATGAAGTCGTCCTCAAACATTTCAAACAGGACCAGAGACATCTCCTTTTAGCGTTCTCACCTTGAAAATTTGCTCGGCCCCTCTCCGTCTTCATCGTCGAAGTCCATTCTGAGGAACAACAACAGGAAACACCATTACTGCTTCTGTTACCCTGAGAGCAACACTCATAAATACATTTTAAACATTTATGTATATTCACAATGTAAACAGGACATGAGTTTGGAGCGATGCTTCTTCCTCATATGTTACTGCTGCTGTAACAGTAGTGTTGATGGCTCCCCATTACAGAGCTGATGTTTCACCTCAGGCACAAGTGATGAGACCTCTGGGATCAAATCACTGTGGCCCGACCTCTGAAATGCATCATGTGTAGCAGGAGTTAGCGACGGCATCATGATGAAGAGTTAAGAAGCCAACATCAATGCATCTGAGATAAAAAAAAAAAAAACCTAAAGGTGACAAATCCTTTTACTGCAATCGCCCACTGCGCTCAGCCACAGTGATAAATTATGAAACTAATCAACTAAAGAAACGATTTTGTCCCCTAGGAAAGTCAAGTTTATTTATGCAGCACATTTATAATATTATTTTTCACTTAACATATATTATTAAGCAAAACAACACATCATTAAACACAACATAAATGAGCAGTAATTAGAGCTCAAATGTATTAATACTGCCCGTCCGGCCAAACTGACGCAAGTCCGTCCTCGGTCAGGCATGTGATCAGGGACACAGTGGTCACAAGTTCTCTGGAGACATGGTAGAAAGTTCTGGAAGGACAACCATCTGAGCAGAAGCCCACTAATCAGCCCACTAATCAGCCCATTAACCAGCCCATTAATCAGACCTGGCGAGACAGAAGCCACTCTGGAAGAAGAGGAAACTGACAGACCGCTTGGAGTTTGCCAAACTGCAATTCAAGAACTCTGAGAGCACGAGGAAAAGATGACCTGCTCTAATGAGGCCAAAAAACTGAACTATGTGGGCAGAAGTCAGAGCATTATAACTTGTGAACACCAGGCGCTGCTCTTCACCTGACTAACGGCACCTTTACAGTAAAACAAGAGGACGGCAGCATGCAGCTGCAGTACAGGGAGAATGGTCCGAATTTAAAGGAGGATCAAACACAGCTGAATACAGAGACATCCTTAAAGAAAAGCTCCAGGCCTGGACTGAGGCAACAGGGAGTAGTGGAGTAGTTCCAGGACAATGAAATTAAAACAAACATTAAAACGGAAGCTGAGATATAAGGGCCCTCGTATGCTGCATGGCCCCGAGCCGCCGCCGCCCCCCCGACCCGCCGGGTCCCCGACCCCCCGACGGCCTGCATATCCCACCTTGCAGTTTCAATTTTTGTTTTAATTTTATTGTTAGAGCGATTTGTGACAAATAAAGCCATGATATTGGAGAAAGGGAGTTCGAGGGTTTTTTTGTGGTTCTGTAAAAAGGAAAAGGGTGATACATTTGCGTTATACAACCGTCTTTACTGCCAATTGAGATGTTGTTTTTTTTATTAACAGGAGTAATCACCGCTGCAAAACAACTTCAAACAACTGTCTATTCTTGACATTTTTTTATGCAAGAGTTTGGCCTGAAAGAAAACTTATCAGAGATTTTAATAAGCAGATAAGCAGGAATTCAATTGTAAAGTTGAATTTGTATACCTGTCTCCTGGATCCCGTCCCAACTAAACTCCTCAAGGAAGTCTTCCCTTTAATTAGTACTTCCATATTAGAACAGATCAACCTATCTATTGTAACCAGCTATGTACCGCAGGCTTTTAAAGTGGCTGTAATTAAACCTTTACTTAAAAAGTTGACTCTTGATCAGCTGTTTTAGGAAACCACAGACCAATTTCCAACCTAACTTTCATTTCTAAAATCCTTGAAAAAGTTGTTGCAAATCAACTTTGTGATCATTTACAAAGGAATGATCTGTTTGAAGATGTTCAGTCTTTAGAGTTCATCATAGCACAGAAACAGCTCTGGTGAAAGTTACTGAGAACCTTTTATTAGCCTCAGATAATGGACTCGTCTCTGTACTTGTTCTTCTGGACCTCAGTGCTGCTTTTGATACAATTGAGCATACGATCTTATTACAGAGATTAGAAGACGTTACGAGGATTAAAGGAACTGCATTAGACTGGTTCAAATCCTACTTATCAGATAGATTCCAGTTTGTCCATGTCAACAATGAGTCTTCCAGACAAACAAGAGTTAGTCATGGAGTTCCACAAGGCTCAGTGTTAGGCCCAATACTTTTTACTTTCGACATGCTTCCATTAGGAGATGTCATCAGGAAGCACTGCATCAACTTCCATTGTTATGCCGATGACACTCAGCTATATCTTTCTATAAAACCAGATGAAACTAATCAGTTAGTAAAACTTGAAGCCTGTCTAATAGACATAAAGGCCTGGATGACCAAGAACTTCCTGCTTCTAAATTCAGACAAAACAGAAGTTCTTGTACTTGGTCCTAAACACCTCAGAAACTCTTTCTGTAATCACTTAGTTACTCTAGATGACGTTGTCTTGGCCTCCAGCAAAACTATGAGGAACCTTGGAGTCATCTTTGATGATGATTTGTCCTTTAGACACCATATAAAGCAAATCTCCAGAACTGCCTTCTTTCATCTACATAATATTAATGAAATCAGGAAAATCCTTCCTCAGCGTGACACAGAAAAACTCATTCATGTGTTTGTTACTTCCAGGCTGGATTATTGTAATTCCTTGTTGTTAGGATGTTCAAATTATTCATTAAAAAACCTGCAGCTGATCCAAAATGCTGCAGCAAGAGTACTGACGGGATTTAGAGATCATATTTCTCCAGTTTTAGCTTCTCTTCATCGATTTCCTGTTAAATCAAGAATAGAATTTAAAATTCTCCTGCTGACTGACAAAGTTCTTCATGACCAGGTTCCATCTTATCTCAGAGATCTTATAGAACCACATCATCCTGACAGATCTTATAGAACCACATCATCCTGACAGATCTTATAGAACCACATCATCCTGACAGATCTTATAGAACCACATCATCCTGACAGATCTTATAGAACCACATCATCCTGACAGATCTTATAGAACCACATCATCCTGACAGATCTTATAGAACCACATCATCCTGACAGATCTTATAGAACCACATCATCCTGACAGATCTTATAGAACCACATCATCCTGACAGATCTTATAGAACCACATCATCCTGACAGATCTTATAGAACCACATCATCCTGACAGATCTTATAGAACCACATCGTCCTGACAGATCTTATAGAACCACATCATCCTGATAGATTTCATAGAACATCGTCCTCCTGACAGATCTTATAGAACCACATCATCCTGACAGATTTTATAGAACCACATCATCCTGACAGATCTTATAGAACCACATCATCCTGACAGATCTTATAGAACCACATCATCCTGACAGAGATCTTTTCTCTCAGTCTGCTTTTGTTTCCCAGAGTTTCCAAAAGTAGAATGGGAGGCAGAGCTTCAGTTTTCAGGCTCCCAGTTTGTGTTCAGGAGCAGAAACCCTCTCTAGCTTTAAGATTAGACTCAAAACTTTCCTTTTTGATACAATTTTTAGTTGGAGGTGCTCAGGTGAATCTGAACCATCGTGCATTGATTATAGTTACTGGCCGAGGCTGCTGGGGCACCTCGTTATACACTGAGCTTCTTTCCTCTCACTTTTTAACTCTCTATAACTCATATTTTACCAACATCTCATTAACTTCATGTATTTTTCTCTCCCATAGTTTCTTCTTATTATCTGTTGTCTCCATTCAGTTCCTTCGCTCGCTTAGTTTCTGTTCTTTCTTTTCCAGATGTCCCGTCATGGAGCTGCATGTCTCTGCTCTGTGATTGTCGACCCACCAACAGTTCATGTCTTATATCTCTATGCTGTCCTTTTCTCTCTCTGCTCTCCTCTCACCCCAACCGGTCGAGGCAGATGATTCCGCCCACCTCTGATCCTGGTTCTGTTAACAGATGCTCCGCCCACCTCTGAGTCTGGTTCTGTTAACAGATGCTCCGCCCACCTCTGATCCTGGTTCTGTTAACAGATGCTCCGCCCACCTCTGAGTCTGGTTCTGTTAACAGATGTTCTCCACCTCTGATCCTGGTTCTGTTAACAGATGCTCCGCCCACCTCTGATCCTGGTTCTGTTAACAGATGTTCTCCACCTCTGATCCTGGTTCTGTCGGAGGTTTCTTCCTGTTAAAGGGAGTTTTTTCTTCCCTCTGTTGGAGGTTTTTCTCCCTTAAAAAGGAGGTTTTCCCTCCTAGCTTATGTGGGAATTGTTGGGTTTCTCTGTATAATGTTGTAAAGTTCTGCTGTCAAGACTTTAATGTGTTAAGGGCCATGAAATAACCTGTGTTGTGATTTGGCGCTATATAAATAACATTTAATTGAATTGAAATTTGACTATTTCCTAAATTATTATGAGCGGTTCGTTTAGAGAGGGGAGGTTGGTTTTTTTTGTGTATGGGAGGAAACCGGGGCACCCGGAGAACTCAAATCCTGACCCGTATCCAGGTTCAAGTCCTGCTCCGCTGGTCAAAACCCACAAACAGGTCAAGAAGGAGGAAGTATCCCCACGTGCAGGTGACCTCATCCTGCACTGCCAGCACAGTAAAAGGTGTCCCCACATGTAGGTAACCTCCCGCTTGAGCTTCTCATTGCCTTCGTTTGAAAGCTAGTTATCCTCTGAACGCCGACTCCACCTGTGCAGCTGAAGGGCTTGCGGATGGTTTCCCCCACAGCCGAGAAGAATCTCCTGACAGGACCAGGTTTCTTTTGTTCGGCCCTCAGGAGCCGTCTGATAATATGTTAACGTACGATAAACGCAGAATAATTTCTGGAGAGACAAAACTATTTGTAAGGTCCTTGTAAATGGCCTTGTTGAACTTTTTAAACTTTCTTTGGGGGATATAAAGATGTTCTCTTGATTTTTGCTCAGAGTTTGGTCACGAGCTTCGAACTAACGGCATTGATTTTTTTTTACAAGGGGAGTCTCGAGCCCGCATCTGTAACGATTTGCGTAATCAGTTGGTCCATAACAACCTTCACGGACATTTCAAATTGTTCTTCTGACTTTGCCTTCATCAGGTGATCTCTGACTGAACGAACAATGAGGAGGGAAGTGTCTTCGTTGTTCAACTCGATGTAAGGAAGCACCGTATGTGGAGAGAGAAACCTCGGGCGAAGGTCCTCATAAATGGCCTTGTTGAGGCCGACTAACTTTTCTCGGGACATAAAAGATTTTCACTCTGAACATCAGGTCAGACTTTGTCCACCAGTCGTGCACTGATGTCATCAATTTGTGTTTCAGTGAGGCTCCTGCTAGCGACCCGCAGAACCAGCGTCCGAACAAGAGTCCTCACGGCGAATTGGTGAATTGGTCCGTCTCCGCTGGTGCTTTCTGTTCACGTTTGTCCACAGATGTAGAAGAAACTTTTGCCTCAGTTGTCAGAGTCGCGATGACCTCGACCTCAGGGACATCTGGTGACGGTCCGACTACCATATCTGAATTGCCACTGTGAAGACTCAGTTCGTCCTCGTCTTCAGACTGAGCCGTGTCAGCGCCAGCTACTTTTGTTGTGCTCATTTTGGCCACCAGTGATTTTGAAATGACTTCGATCGCGTCGGACACAAGCTGCCCCAGCAGCTGTTTGGTGTCGTCATCGGGTTTACCTGTAGTCAAAAGCGTTACCTGTTGTGATGTGATGTTGTCAAAAAAAAAGATTCGTACAGTGGACGAAATGTCTCCACTGTAACTTCCAAGATCTCTTTCTGAAACATGTTTTTTCCGTTCTGTTGCAGACCAATAAGAACGACGTTGGTTTCCAGGTCGTCCTGCTCAGAACTTGATTCTGGTTCTGGTGGCTCAAACACATCAGGCTGAACATGTCCTGTTCAACGGCTTGCCGTAGCATCCATTGTCCGGGTCGTACGTACTTGAGAGAGGCGGCGCAGTCCAGCCAGTGGGCGGAGCTTCAGGGCCTCCAGGTGACACGCCCCCCCAGTCTCAGAGCAGAGAACACTGCTGATTTTCAAACTTGCCAGTGTTTTTTTTTTTTTTTTTTTTTTTTTTCAAATTTGGATGGGTAGTTAACAACACATTGTTCTGTGGTGTGATGAACTTAAAACTAATTTTCATTTCTACTTTACACGATCTTTAAACCCAACATCATGTAATAAGAAACCAACATGGACAAAAATGTAAATTCTATTTATTTCAAATTAATTTGACAACTCTTTAAAGAGTGCAATAAGATAAAGGGTCCAGATACTTTATACTGAGTACTATGTTGTCATCCTGTTCCCCTAAATTACCCCCGTTGCCCTCGAAAAGCAGCGTCACCCTCTTTTCTAGCAGCCACAGCTCTGTGAGTCCTACAGGAAGAAATAAAATGCCTCCATCTCTCAAGAACAGTCGAGATCTCATTATCCGTTTCCTCAATGTTTGCAAAAACCCATTTGAGTAATGCTCATTATTAAATGATCATTACATACATGAAACCAGAGCAATTTCATTATTAAAAGATTCCTGTTGGGTCTGTTGAGTGCAACTAAAGCATTTCTGTGCTTATTTTAAATATAGTGAAGCATCGGTTCTCCTCTTTACATGCAGCAGATCAGTAATCAGATTTTTCCCGCCCCACTGACCCGAAGCCCAGTTTTCATTTTGGGTTCAGTTTTGGGAATTCAGTGTAATGCACATGCATACAAGTGAGGAGCAGCTTGGAAACCTTTCAAAGAAATGAAAGTGCTCCAGGAGAAATCTAGCTGGGGTTTCCTTAATCCCCGACCATGATAACAGAAACCAAGAAGTCATCTTCCTGCAGAACGCAGACTGTAGTGTAAACATACGATACTCTACTGTATGTACGATGTATGGCAGCTCGGTGCACTCTGGAAGCATCTCTGGAAGCAACAGAGGATTGTGCATCTGTTGTTATCTTGGGATGTTCTTAAAACGTGGCCAATACACACACACACACACACACACACACACACACACACACACACACACACACACACACACACACACACACACACACACACACACACACACACACACACACACACTCAGCTGAATAAATAAAGAAAACAACAATGGCACAGACAAGACGAGTCCCCGTTGCATCCTTGTGCCATGTTCGTGTGCCACACGGCCGATATCTAGGTGTGTATTATTTATTCGTGTTTGTGTGGGCCGACTGCCTGTGCATGGATTTAATGCACTGCTGTGGACCCTGAGGATTATATTCACATGGTACACAAACACAGAAATCAAGCAGTCCCTCATTTTCCTACCTCAGTCCTTTGCTGCCGTCTTTCCGAACCAATGCAGAATATGCAAATGCATTTTGCATGTCACGTGTGGTTTCATCTATTATAGACATTTCAGATCATTTTTTTTTAAAGCACTCCATCCAAACTGAAACACCAAAACAACAGATAGATGGTTATATCACTTTTGTTTCCCTCTCTTTCTTCATTCAGTGGAAAATATACTCTATGCATCAGTGTTTCATAAAAAGAGAAATCCTAAATATCCCAAGAAATTGGATCACTCAGAAAAGACAGAGATTGTTGGAATCTGCACTTCCTGTTGTTATGTGGCAGGAAATAATAATGCAGGAATGTCCCACAGGTTTCTGGGGGCCTGATTACAATCTGGGTGCATTATGAAATGCATAAATTACATAATTGCATTTTGCAACAAGTTTCTGACCATTACACAAAATCTTTTTTTTTTTAATTATTATTTCCATTAAGACAAGTGCATTAAGCTTAAAGTCAGCAGAGAAAGCTCAGCTTGAAAACATGTAATTGAAACTTTCAGTGGAAAAGCAACTGTGGACTCGGTGCTCACGTTTAGTGAGCTGAACATGATCACGCTGAATTTGTCACTCAATGGACTCGTAAAGTGTGAGCAGAGAGGTTGGAGGTTCAGGCTGTGCAGGAAGGCCAATGACAACTTGAAATGGGAGTTAACACATCACACGTAAACTAATGCTGACAAACTGGAACATTTCAGGGTTAACTTGTGCTCGAACATTTGTGAGAGTACGTACATACATTTTCACCATTTCGACAGCACAAATCAAATTCAGTGTTAAACTTGTGAAATTGGACACGAAGACCCTTAAAATGCTTCAGAAAATCTACAGCAATGAGCTCCTCAAGGCGATTAAATGGTTTTCACGTTTCTGGAGGGTGAAATGTAAAAACTGAAGCAGGAACGCAACCATTTGAAACCATTTGAAACCATTTGAAACTATTTGAAACTATTTGAAACCATTTGAAACTATTTGAAGCTATTTGAAACCATTTGAAACTATTTGAAACTATTTGAAACCATTTGAAACTATTTGAAGCTATTTGAAACCATTTGAAACCATTTGAAACTATTTGAAACCATTTGAAACTATTTTAAACCATTTGAAACTATTTGAAGCTATTTGAAACCATTTGAAACCATTTGAAACTATTTGAAACCATTTGAAACCATTTGAAGCTATTTGAAACCATTTGAAACTATTTGAAACTATTTGAAACCATTTGAAGCTATTTGAAACCATTTGAAACTATTTGAAACCATTTGAAACCATTTGAAACCATTTGAAACCATTTGAAACTATTTGAAACTATTTGAAACTATTTGAAACCATTTGAAACTATTTGAAGCTATTTGAAACCATTTGAAACTATTTGAAACTATTTGAAACCATTTGAAACTATTTGAAGCTATTTGAAACCATTTGAAACCATTTGAAACTATTTGAAACCATTTGAAACCATTTGAAACTATTTGAAACCATTTGAAACCATTTGAAACTATTTGAAGCTATTTGAAACCATTTGAAACCATTTGAAACTATTAGAAACTATTTGAAGCTATTTGAAACTATTTGAAACTATTTGAAGCTATTTGAAACCATTTGAAACTATTTGAAACTATTTGAAACCATTTGAAACTATTTGAAGCTATTTGAAACCATTTGAAACCATTTGAAACCTATTTGAAACCATTTGAAACTATTTGAAGCTATTTGAAACCATTTGAAACTATTTGAAACTATTTGAAACTATTTGAAACCATTTGAAACTATTTGAAGCTATTTGAAACCATTTGAAACTATTTGAAACTATTTGAAACCATTTGAAACTATTTGAAGCTATTTGAAACCATTTGAAACCATTTGAAACCATTTGAAACCATTTGAAACTATTTGAAACTATTTGAAACCATTTGAAACTATTTGAAGCTATTTGAAACCATTTGAAACTATTTGAAACTATTTGAAACTATTTGAAACTATTTGAAGCTATTTGAAACCATTTGAAACCATTTGAAACCATTTGAAACCATTTGAAACTATTTGAAACTATTTGAAACCATTTGAAACTATTTGAAGCTATTTGAAACCATTTGAAACTATTTGAAACTATTTGAAAATGCCTTATCAATAGTTAAATTAACAGAAACTTAACTCGCCACTATTCTGATATCTGTTGTGCAATTTGTGGTTTAAGTTCATCATCATGCTAAATGCAAATATTTTCCTTCGTCTTCTACAACTGTAAAACTTCAATCCTTCATTTTTGGTCTACTGGTCAAATAACACAACATGTAAAGACATGAAACAGTCAGAAAACACTGAACATTACCTCCATAGAAGTAAAGCATTTTATTTTTAGATTTAGTTTTATACATGATTTGAACTGTTGCAGCAGTAAATGTATGTGTAGCGGTTGATTTCCACAGCTGTGATGCTACTCACCCTCCAGATCTCCTCTTGCCCCCCCGGCCCGGCCCGGTTCCTCCCATCCTCACCTGGCCGGTCCCGACTGCTCCCGGCATCGCGACCGTCCCCGGCAACTCACTGCCCATTTCTGGAAAACACAAGTGACAGAGAAGCAGGTGAGTACGAGTAACTGTCACACAACACTGTTAAACAGTGAGGCCGCAGACATTCACCTCGTTTCTGTCTCAGTGGAAATATGTCAAGTTCAAATAGGTTTCACCCAACGTCGTTTCAGAGAAGTCTTCTTCTGACATGATTTAATCAACTTAGTAAAATTATGAAAACGAAGCCTTCTACCTGGACGAAAAACATTTGGTTCTTCTCAATTCAATTTTATTTATATAACGCCAAATCACAATCCAGGTTGTTTCATGGTACTTAACCATGTTTCCAAGAAACTGTTCAAATGTGGAGGAAGCTGCAAACATATATTCAGATTTGCAGGTTTACTGATATTTATGAATGTGTAAAATTAGTTTTGACACTAAAATGTAAACAAACCCATCAGTGTGTAGTTGACATTTAATATGTACACTCATATGACTTTAACATGTGTAGGGATGGATATTGTTCAAAAATGTTCAACATGACTTGGATACCAGCTCCTAAACAATACCATTTTTTAATACCAATTTTATAATATGATTTTTAACAAAAAGAAAAGTATATAACACATCACAAATAAAATACAATACAAATCTCCTTTGTATTTTTGCACCCTCACAGCAGTTTCAACCCTGATAAAATGGAGACACGCTTTTCTCTTCTTGAGCCTTTTTTTTTTTTACGCCCATGCAACACTGAAGCCTCTAAAAGCACAACAACGCAAACATACACTGAGCAGAGTCTCAGGATGTAACGACGGGCTTTTTCTGTGTGCCTGTTGAATTTTTGAATGTTAGAAAGCCTGAAATATTAAATACTGCTACATCCATTCTGCCTGCTCGTTGCAGTGTTTCCTACAAGTGGAGAATTTACTTGCGGTGAGGTGGCGACCCGAGTTGAGCCTGTGAGCAGGAAACGCCGTCTTGGCTCTTGAGCTGGATGTCATGCAAACATTGCCATCACCAGTAGCGATACTTTGACTTTAATACCACCTCCTAAACAATACTTTCTGCGATACCAATCTCATGAAATCCCTTTTAACAAAAAGAAAATGATCTTTAATTTTGAATATGCCAGAGTGTAAACCTGGTTATTTTCTGCTGCTACAATTTACCAATGTTACCTAAAGGCATCACCTGGAAGCTATCGTTAGACACTGCAATTTACTGGTGTTCCTTAAATGCCTCACATGCAGTCAGTAGACTCTGGCTCACTGGCTGTGCACACAGAGGCCTCCAGTTACTGCAGCACATACAACTCAGACAGGTATGTGGCCACACGTGTTTGAATAGAGTGAAATCATGGAAGAGAATATGTGCATGTATGCGGGCGGGTGACCCAGATGGTAAAAACTGACACCGATGAGATGCACTCCTGCGTACATAAAGCAAAATCTATGAGTTTTCAGACTATGAGGTATTAGTGTGGACGGAGTCTAGGAACCAAAATTTGGTAACGAATGACAAAGCATTTTTCAATAGTTGATCGTTTTGACGTAATTCACATACACTAAAAAAAAGTGTACTACCTAAATTTTGTTTAAAAACTGAATATTCAGCTTCAAGAGCTGGAAAAACATTCCACTCTTACTGTCCACCTCAGACACACCTTTCACTTGACTGCCTTTTGACACATGACTTTTGCAACACTCCTGTCATGCCTGAGAATTATAAACGGTGTGGCAACATGTATGTGGATGGGCTTTGTCTTTGCCCTGAGCACAGGCTCACAGGCTGCACACTGCTCAACTCACCATGTACCTCAGTAGCACCAAGCAGATTTTAATCATGACACTGTTGGGCTAATATAGTTGTGGTTGTACTTTTGCTGCATCGAAGCAGACTATGATGGAGTCTTGATTGGTAGTTGTGAGTCTGAGCTCAGGATGAAGGTACACACCCGCTTTCACATAGAACTGAAATCTGTAGAGCCGTCAATCAACACAGACTTGCATTTCATATCCTGATGCACTTCTGTAGTTATCATCCTGGGTACTGCATCTTATCTTATGCGATGATGTTTTAGATATTCAGGCACTTTTTCCTGAACCCCTTTGATAAGCTTTTATTCAATAATTATGGTGGTAAAATGAATGCTGTTTTCTTCCATATGAAGCCACTGTTCTGTGTTACGGCTGGAAGGGATTAAACTGCATGCCAGCTCAGCCTCCATCTTCCTCTTATGTTTACCTCTTTATCTCTCACTGCCACTCCATTACCCCCCTCCCCCCCCACACACACACACACACACACACACACACACACACACACACACACACACACACACACACACACACAGACGAGTCCACTGTTTGCCTTGCTGGTTGTCCTCCCATCTTTCCGCTCTGTTCGCTCACTCACTCATTCAGCCAGATGCAACGGATACGCCAAACAAACCCTGTTGTATGCTCCAGTGCACACAGTAACATAGTTAATATTTGATACAGTGTGCATTCCCCCCGACATGTTTCCAAACACACACACACACACACACACACACACACACACACACACACACACACACACACACACACACACACACACACACACACACACACACACACACTGCAGCGAGGAGCCTTCCAAGGAGCAGTCCTCCATCATTCACTTATGAAGTGAGTAACACAAGGCTCAAAACAAGCATAATCTAATGAAGAAACTTCGTCTGACGATCAATGCAGCCGTGGAAGGAACGACGTACATACGCACGCACACACACACACACACACACACAGCTGTTTTTTTTCAGTCTGAATAGGCACTCTGTTGTGCAACTAATGTACAACCAACGGTGCATGTCGGCATTCAAAGTGTTCCACCTGGGCCGTAAAGAAGTCCACTGGCTTCTTAAAGCGATCCCATTGGTCACCTCTCCTGTTTAATGAAGGAGAACATCGAAGCCAAACTCCCCCATGTTTAATGAAGTGGATCCTGACAGCATACTTCATGATAACCCGTTTCTATTATATGCTAAATTTAGCATTTTCTGAACATTTATTTATCAAAGTCACTCAAAGTATCTTCTGCCTCGAAAATACATCCTTTTAATATTGTGGTCGCTGTGTCCTGAGTTCAAGTTTGATTGTCACCCACCATCTTTTCCAGTCTTAATTTTCTCAATAGGGGTGTGCGATATTGTAGTTAATTATATCTGTACTTTTTAAAATATTAAAAAAATTCTTATGTTGTGATAATAGAGATATTCAGACTTCATAAAATGACGTCACACCGCATTAACAAGCATGACCGTTTGGTTACAAAAGATTGTAGAAACAGCCTGAAGCACTATGAAGCAGTAGTTAGTCATAACCCATGTGTTGCCATGGAAACGGAGATCACGGCAACAAAAAGTTTTATATTTTGAGAGCAAATGGCCCCACAATATGAATACATTTTGTTTACATATTTTATTTAGTTGGTAACTTCTTGTATAATCGCAAAATTACGCGAGAGGTTTGTGCTTTAACGTGATTATTGGCACGATAGTGATGCGGTGAGGACCGTAAGCATCACTGAAGTATAATATTGTTTAATTAAATAAAAAGGAACTCGGCGCCCAGATTGTCCAAATAAAAAAGTTTGCATTGGGTCATAGCGTCTCCCGGCTTCGGTCACATCGCTGTGTGGTCAACAGGACTCTTTGATCCGCCCTCACAATATATTTCACTTTCTCACCCATGAAAGGTCGATGTTATTTCTATTGTTCAAAAGCTTTAATACAAGTGCCAATACAATAACTGTGTTTCAATGCCGACACGTTGTATATTAGTGTCTTACTTTGAGGGCATATTTTGAAAGAACCTTTTTTTTTATGTAACAAAAGAAGCCAAATGTGTTCAAACAGGAATATATTGAACCACACACACACACACACACACACACACACACACACACACACACACACACACACACACACACACACACACACACACACACACACAGAGGAAGTGAACAACATTGATCATGCTGATTGGAGGGCACCTGTCCAGAGGGGAGATATATTAGGCAGCAAGTTCAGTCAGTTTTTGAAGTTGATGTGTTGGAAGCAGGAAAAATGGGCAACGTGAGGATCCGAGTAACTCTGACAAGGAGCTGGCTAGACATCTGGGTCAGCATCTCCAAAAGCAGCAGGTCTTGTGGAATGATACGTTTATTTTCACCACTCGATACATCAGGATCTCCAAAGTTATCTTGCATAACACTGTAATCTTATTTATAACACGTGGGATTATTTCTAACATCCCCGTTTAAAAATGTGAAACAATCAACTGTTCAATCACATGGATGATGGACAGAGTTTATGATGGCAGCACCAACCGAGGGCCGTTCACACTAAAACATCTTTCTGTGTGCTGACCTGGTGGCTGGTGAGCATGACGGTTGTTTATTCCCACATCCAGCCTTGAAGGCCGGTTCTGTCTGCGTTGTGTTCGGGCCACCGGAGCTGATCGCTGTCATTCAAGTCAATGCTTGATATTCCAGCAGACGTGCCACGGCGCATGTCTGCAGCGTCCCAGAGGCAGCTCAGCGTCCTGCTTTATTAAAAATAGGTGCCGAGTCTATTTCGACAGAAGCACGACGGAGATGGAGTTAATCATCCTGGCAGAAAGTCAGACAGAGCAACGCACACAGCATCCGTCTCCAGACTGTATGTAAAATAGACTACCCAGCAAGCTGTATAACTTTGTCTGTGTCGGAAATAACCACGATAAGCATAAAACATTGTTTACCGACAAGAAGCACAAAAATCAAGCCAAATCAAGAAATTTAAAAAAAACGGGTCCACGAAACACTTGGCTTCTCTCTGTGAGGCGTGAAGCTGTGCAAAGGGAGGAAGTGGTGGACCCGTGGCCGGTGGGACATGCAGGTTACAGAGATACGTGATCATTCAGCTGGAGCTCCACTTTGGCAACCTGCTGAATGTACAGGCTATATTTCACCGGTTCGCTCTCCGACAGCAGAGCACAAAAATCTGTCATTAAAATCAATGCTTCATATCCCACGGCACGGCACGGCACGGCACGCGTCAGCAGACACCGAGCGGATCGGCCGGGCAGGAAGTCAGTCACAGAAAAGAATATCTGGTCAATTTTCAGAATAAAACACGTGTGCAGACTCCCGATTGTACAACACATCAACCTCCTGGAGTGTTTCAATCAGGACAAGAAATGCGTTCTCCTCCCGCTGCAGACACTCTATGAGAATTAGTTGCAAATTTATTAGGAGCATTGATGTTTTTAATGACGAGCACACATCAAGCTGTATTAACTTTGTCTGTAGGCCAAAACCATTTTACCCACGATAGAAGTGTAAAAATCAAGGAAACAGGAGCAGTTAGGATGAAGATAAAACATGCCAACAGAACGCTGCCGGTGGAATATGAAGCCGTGCAGAGGACAGAGGACAGAGGACGGAGCGGGAACAGGGACCGCGTTCGGTGGAAAATGCAGGTAAGACTTCTCTCGTAGCTGTTTTCGGTCTCCACTGTGACCTCCACCATCTCCTGAGGCAAACGTCCGTTTCATGAGCAGTAACACACTCCGCTGTGTTCACCAGCCAGACGCTGACTTTGTGTCGGCTGTTTGGTGCACAAAGCTTTTTTTGTGTAGAACTTTCTGCTGCAGCTGAAAATAGTACGAGAGGAACCAGAGTGAACCAGAAGAGAAACTCTAAACAGCTAAAAAAAAAAAAAAAAAAAAAAGAATGAGGTCACGCTCTACTTAGTAACTGGACGTTCTTTCAGTTCATCAGAAACTTCTATCACATTTCCATTTGATAGAATGTCACAGTAAAATATTGGTTTGTTTCCACACAATAAATGCATAAATGAAAGCTTCTTTATTACTGGATCTCCTGACAAACTCTGCATTCCTTTACAGGCATGGAAGTGTTTCTGCTTTTCTGTGGTGCCGTGTTTTAAGGAGCCACAGTTACCTTCAACCAGAAGCCTGGTTTTAACTCAGTCACAAGCTGCAGGCGTCCTCCGAGAGGCAGATCCTAAAAAGCCCCGAGGTTAAACGCATTAATGAGCCTGTCGGAACACTTTCTCCTTTTCAATCACCGCTCTCTCTCTCTCTCTCTCTCTCTCTCTCTCACAGGACTGTTTCTATTATCTTCCCCTCCCACGCTTCATTTCTTCCCTCCAATGTCTTGTCCCCCAACAACAGTTTCTCAAACAACCATTCAAAGAAGACAATCGATACACATATCAGGGCAGCACAATTAATGGTGGAAAAAAAAAAAAATCAGGATCTCGATTGAGATCTCATTTTCAAATAACTACGATTTTGACACATCTTCATTCGGGACATCAGCTGCATCGAAACAAGCGCTCCCACTCTCTCTCAACCAATGACGACGCAGCGTTTACACCACATGATACGGAGCACAGGAGACCAGCAGTGGAATAAAGTGAACAAAACACCGCTCAGAAAAATACTGGTTCAAAGGTTAAATAAAAGACCACATGAGACCGAAGCAGATTGTTTTTATGTTCAGTGATTGGTGACGTTTAAAACGGAGCTTCCGCTTCCTGTCGTCCTGAGTTGATGTGCAGGTATCATGACGGTTATCAGGTATCCTGCCATGTTCTGCCGGCCCGCTCAATTATATTTCACCTCACGGGACATGAAGGAAACTACAGACATAAACTTACATATGTTGAAATCTTCTCTGTCAGGTTCATCAATGATCAGTCCCTCCACGAGTTCTTTTTGTGATTATTCCGATCAACAATTTTTTATTTTGCGGTGGATTTTCTCAAAAATGTCGGTGTAATTTGCAGTTTCAAGTTAGTTATTTGCGTACCATTGCAGGAATTAGAAAGAATTGCAAGTCGAGAAAGAAAAATGTGAAGCCCTACCTGATAAAATACATGTGTATTCGCTACCTTTAATAATAATCATGCTGCACATCACAGAAATATTCTAGTTCTAATCTTTTTTTATTTGTTGAACTTAAAGTTACTAAAACCTCCTAAAAGCTGTATCTTCCCAGAACAGACAGTCTGTGACTGTAATATAGAAACGACTACATCAGCCTTTCAAAATAAGAGCTTTCGATGCTGTTTAATTCATGTTCATTCAACACATAGACCTGCTGGATGAAACAAACAAAGAGACGTCTCTGACGACTGGACATGTAAATACGTTTTCTGAACCATACAGTAATATGGAATCACCTCCGTTGATTATAAACATTTCATTTCATTAGACAATTTTATTGTGAAGGCCATCCTTTCGGCAAACCCCGCCACTTCCGGTTTTTCCGCTTGTTCCGGTTTCCTCCGGTGCACAGTTTGTTACACTGAGATGAACGGAGGAGAACCGTGCTGATTGTAAATGAGGAGTTATTTGTGTTAATAAAGCGAGTTTTGTCTGAAAATATGTACTTTATGCTGTTAATACTTTCAGCACAGATTCTGATGACATTTTTTGCGGAAAAATCGCGGGAATTTAAGAAAACTGAAAGCTCCCGCAGAAATGTTGGAGTTTGCTTGAATCTGTTAACTACTGCGATCGCGATTTCCTGGATGGACTGAAATGATGATTAATCATCTGAAGTCTGTAGTTTTTGAATATTTTGAGTAATCAGTATTGCATAAGAGTCAGTAGACGCATTTTAGTGATCTGAAATTCACAATATTTTCTTGATTAATGTAATCGTGTATACTTAAATAAGGCACCAGCATAATATTGTTGTTGTCTTCTGTATCAGGTAAATAAAAGTAGTAAATGTTTATATTGAAGAAAAAAAGAAAAAAAACATGGTGAGAGAATCATTAATTCTAATAAAAATAAAATCGTGGTCTTCATTTTAAAACCGTGCATCTCTTCCACATATGGACATTTATTTTAGTTTCTTTATCATAAAAAAACAAGTAATTTAAAACTGATATAACTGGGTGCAAAAGTAGTAGAACAAATTTAACAATCAGAGAGCGGTCTGTTTGAAGCACTTGCTTGAAATTTCTTTAATGTAATTTGACTGAAATTGTGTATTTTTAATCGTGCCGTGGATTATCTGGACCAGGATCTCTTAGAACATGTTAAATATATCCTACTAGGACTTTTATGTTTGATACTTCTGTGAGGGATTTCACACACTTCAGCTAATCAAAGACTTCTTTATAAATAATAAACTTTGCAGACCTTAAAAGAAAACCGATTTCCTTCCGTTTCTGTAGAAACATGTTGCTGCTTATAGTGACATGAATGAGCTGCAGTTTATTCCAAGAAGCAGGAAATTTGTTTGAGGGTTTTTCAACCAACTGTGGAGGATGAAGCCGAACACTGTTTAATTCCTCATTCCATTGACGTGTTAAGCAATTACTAATGTGTATGGGAACAGACCATAAGGCAGCAACTATCATGAAATTTCAGTTGTCGAGTATTTGTCATACATGTCTTGTTTCTGTTCATTCTACTTTCACTTAAAGCTTTTTCCTCCTCCAAGTTCGTGGGTTCGGCTTCTTCATCTGGCTGAGCACCAAAACGTTCCCACCACAGTGCCGAGCGCTGTGCAGCGAAATCAATGACGTTCATGTCGATAGATGCTGATTGAAACACAGTGGGTCAGATATGAAAGGTTAAAGCGCCTGCAGGTAAACGGGTGGATGCTCTGATTCTCCGCTCATGAGCCATTAAAGGAGAGCAGAAGAAGAACGAGCAACAAAATGACTGTTTTTATACAATGAATGGAAATGACAGCATTGCATTGTGATGGCATGATCCTAACAATGATAATGATTGCATGTTTAGTTTGTCAAAAGTTGTAAAAAAAAAAAAAAAAAAAAGAAGCTAATTATCATTAATATTATTATTTTTTAAATCACTTTATCTGTTCAATGCTCAATTTATTGTAACATAAAACAGGGAAAAACAGCAATCACGTCCAAATGAGATCCTGGAGTCGATGACTGTTTGGCAATGATAAATGACTTGAATTAATAATGAATATCAATCATATCAAATTAATTGTTCATCAATTTTCTTTTGTTTGGCGAATCACTTAATGGAAAATTTGTATTTAAATCATTTAAGTATCTGATCAAAGAACAAGTTAAAAAGATTAGTGATTGAAACAAACATTTTCTGCTACAATCATTCATTTCTATTTTGTATTCTGCAGTTGGATATGTTTAATTTACGAGTCGTCGTTGTCCTCCACACACACACACACACACACACACACACAGCCCTCATTAGGTCATTTCACTTGTCAGGTTTCACATGCTCTTACACCAATTGGATCTGTGTGCCAGCCAGCTGGAGATAATCTCACAGTGACACAGCATTCCCATCCCCGGGTATCTGCTCTAAGGTCAATGCACCTGACTGTGCTGCCACGCCAGGGGAGACCGGAGGGCTGGTCTCAGATCAGTCAGCTGACTCTGATCTGCTCTGGCTGCAGCGGCGGCAGCAGCAGCAGCAGCATTAAGGCATGACTTAATTCCAACTCAGCGTCAGCACCGGAGGGAGAAGCTGCACGTATCTCTCACTGCACGCTTCAGCCAAACATCCCAGCAGGTCAATACAACAAGTACAACACGATCACAACAAAAGCAAGAGGTTTGTCTCTGGTCCGATGGAAGATGTGACTGACAGATTTCATTTCTGTGACCAAGAGGAAGGGTTTGGCTTTGTCTGCTCACACTCGCCCTTCTTTCATCTGACAGCACGTTATCTATTCGTTGTTCATTCTAACGGCACCTCATTTCAACACTCTGTATGCAGCTAAGGTTTTAATAACCAGCCTATTCTTTATTTATATTCCCTTTGCATTTACATTGTAAATGAAGTGGCACAAGAACGAGAGGTAGAATACGGTTGACCTGTTTCAGGAGATCTCCGAAGCTGACAGTCTCTGTCCTCTACACACAAGGACAACTGCCACCTCTAGAACATGTTGTGCACTGTAAATTAATCACAGTTTAGGTAGTCGTTGCCATGGCAGCTGATTCAGGCCAAATGATTAACTGCATTGCCTGAATGCTGTAAACTGATCAAACTCTTTAGAAACTAGAAATGTACTGTAGTTACACTGCTTGTGGTGAGATAAATGAAAATGAGTGTGTCTAGGGATATTAATCCGGGTTTAACTGAGATGCACGATGTTTGTTGTTATTTCTAACTTAACAAGAGCAAACTCACCCTCAGCAACTCAGGCCAGACTCTATGTCAACATTTGGTCATTTACATTTTCTTTGCTTTTGTGAAAACCTGTATGGGTCGCAGAACTTTACATGATGTTGGTCACATAGAAACATTAAATCCTAATAAATCGGCAAACACGTGAACTAGTAAACAACGAACCCAAACTTGTATAGCCGCTTGACACAATTCAGCCTCCGGAGAAAAAGCGACCGAGTCAACAGCGGGAGCATGGTCTCTGAAAGTTTTGATATTAATCAAATTCTCTCTGCTTGGTTTCACTGTGGCTGGATGCCGGATGGCAGAATGACTTCCAAGGAATCGTGAAATGTTGAAGTAAAAGGTGTGTTGGCGGTATCTGGAGCCGATAGGAAACGCCAAATTCAATTGTCAGGGTTTTGAACCCGGTTTGTCATGTGGCTGTGTCCGTGAGAGGAGCACACATGAGGGCGAACCTCAACCGAAATAAACCCTTTCTGTGCAACAAAGAATCAACAGGCGAGGAACAGCGAAATCCACACAAGTGACGCTGTCACTGTTTCCTTTAGTGACAGCGAAGGTTACAACGTATCCGACGTAACGCGTGAACATGAAGGGCATTGATGTCGGGCAACGATATGCAAAACAACCTTTTGTATCCCCGAGTGAGGAAAGCAGAAGGCTGCCTTCAACAAACGCACCGGGCTTCGCTTACCCGAGACGAGCTGGAGCAAAGCATACGCCAACAAAGGCTTGTTAATACAATCGCACGATATCCGGTCGGTTTACTCGTTAAAACACATAAATTGGCATAAAAACGGTGCAGAATAGCAGCGGTGTGACCGTCGGCCAGTGGGGGAAGGGGGATGGATGCTGGAGCCAGGCTTCGGCGGCCTGTCGGCGATTCAGCCCTCTTCAGCAACAGTCCAAACAAAACCCACCTTTCATGTTCTTATATCGCATAATTGCACACGTAAACGTACAGTCGGTGTCCACCGACAGACGGAGCGCGGGACTTACCGGACGGGTTGACTGCAGCGGGGGTTGCCATGTTTCCTCAGCGGAGAAAAATAACAAAACGGCGGCGATGGAGATGACGCACAATACGGCTGGAGAGCCCCCGTGAGAGACCGTCGAAACTCCGCGGGATTGGCACGCGAGGCTCGGTCCAACCTCCCACCTCACATCCGTTATCGCGGAGGGGGAAAAAAAGATCTGGATTCAAACGACCGACGAAAGCCTGCTTCTTTCACAGAATACACAGATGGATGTATAACGTGTCTTTAATGCAAAACAAATCTCTAAGACAACACTTAATAAAATGCAAGATGTCTGAATGGTAACACCGCGAGATTTTAGGGTTGCTTGAATAAATTATTGCCACTGAGGTTAGTGTAGTGATGAATGTAGTGCATGCAGGCTTCAGTGTAACACCACAGCGGGTTGGCTTGTTTGTTAGGATGTTAATATATTTGCACGTTGTACCATTGTTCGCTGTCCTCTACGCGGTGTCCAGCCTGTAGACACGAAGCTGTCTGGTTGTGCAGCTGCTGCAGCCATGTGTCCTTGCTCAAAGGAACATCAGCTGTGACCCTTAAAGAGGCACAAACCTGATGTTCGCTGCCAGTTCGTCCTAAGAAGGACGATGTCCACATGTGAATGAATAACATGTTACATAGATTTGAATTATAGATGTTGGCATCTTTTCTGCAAAACCACAGCCGAGCTTTGAAGGCTACAGGTGTAATAAATAGATTTTCTCTGTTTAGAAGAAGCAGCAAAATTCCTCCTGCTGGTCATTATGACCAGAAACGTTCTCAAAATATTGACTTTACTACCTCAAAAGTGACTAAAAATCTATAAACAATCAGAAATGTTTTCAAAAATAATAACTAGTATCTAAAAATATTGACTTATCTCAAAAATAATGAAACACATTCGCAAGATGTTGACTTAGTATCTCAAAATATTGACTTACTGTCTTAAAATGTTGACTTGGTATCTCAAAATATGGATTTCGTGTTTCAAAATAATGAGAAACATGTGCACAGGTCCAGGCTGTGTTGAGACAAGCAGATCCAAATTGACAACATCACTAAACATCACTTTAGATGTGGATTCACAAATTGTGAAATGTTTGTGTTTTTGGAGGAATCAGGTCAAATCAAACTCAGCCTCCGTGGCCTAAAAAGTAGAGAAAGCTACTTTTAAGCAGTAAGGTATGAACATTTATCCTTGAAACTCATCGCAGTGTAAACTCTGTACAACACGAACCACGTACGAGGTGAGATTCATTTGAATTATTGCTAAAATGATCATAAACGGTTTCACTGAATCACTTTCTTTGCTTGATTGTTATTGGTTTTTTCTTGTATTTCTATCCTTATTAACAACCTGATACAAAATCATACTCCATCTGGTTTGGGGTACAGATTTATGGTGATGTGTGTAGATATTTTCTTGGATAAAGTGCGTTCTCAGCTGTGAATATCATATTGAACTGTGATTGGCACAGCTGTTTTAGATCTGGTGACTGCCTCAGACAGCTGGCTTGCGGATTCCCTCTATGGTTGGCCTGAGTCAAAATATCGAGAAAGTTTGTCAATATTTTACAAAGTCATTGTTCTGAGGTTCATAGTCCTTACTTTGAAATAATTAGCCATTCAAAAAGACAAATCTCATTATTTTTGAAATACTACGTCATTATTTTAAGAAGATTTCTCAGTATAATGACTTGCACAATCTTTTCTTCCCCTCCCAGAAATACATTTCAATGTTTTCAAATCATTTGTTTAAATAAAATGTCATCCGTTACGTTGTTCCATTATAAGGTCTGCATTAAAAAAAAAAAAAAAAGAAGTAAATTAAGTAATGGTAGCTACAGACATACTAACCGTGAAATGCACTTAATAATCAAAGGTTATCATGCAGAAGGGCCCTGTTTGTGTTATTTTATTGAAAGATTATTATTGATAAATTGAGATAAGTGGTGTTTTAATGTTGTTAAATTTTACTGCTTGAGAGTCATGAGTGGTTTAACCCATAAAAATGCATCCGATTTAAAGATAATCATGTGTTTTGTCAATAAAATCTTAATATGACAGTCCCCAACAATAACAGGAACTATGTCAAATCAGTAATGGAAAAAAGGAGTCTAAAAGTATCTTAAAATTGGATAGTACTTGAGTAAAAGTGGGCTTTATTAAGTGTTAATAAATTATTTAAGTGTTCATATAAATTTCTTAAAACTAATCTAAACATCATTAGTAAACTATATCTACTAAAATTATCCATCAATAAATGAAGTATTTCAAGCACTTTGTAAAGGGTGATTTGTCCGAAAGCAGCACCATTTTGTTTTTATGACGAAAGAATTTAAACATGAAAAATACTAAAAGCCAAAATAATATTCGTATTCTATTTGTGGATTTTAAAGTGTCTTGACTGATGGGTATCTTTAACTTTGAACTTTAACATCCTCAGTTACCAAATTTCCTCCCAGGGATGATTGACGTAACTTGGGCCCCTGTTATTTAATATCTGGTCTGGGAATATTCTCCATTTGGAATCGTTTGCTGTTGTTGCATCTTATAGACCTCAGATTCATTTCAAAACTATTGGAGCTGTTAACTAACCAGTATGAACCAAACCTGGACTCTACCGCCACTGCAACGACATTTAGAAAACAACGCTCAATGTCACCCTCATCGCACTTAACCCTCGACGCTGGTCTCTGATTGGTCAGCCCTTCAGAGGGGCTGAGGGTTTCCAGACCATAATCACAGTGAAAACTAAAGCTGTGAACGATAGTCTGAGTCATCCTACCGGAGCAAGTGGTTGGCCCTAAGTAACATCCTGTTTGTGCAAGGTGTATATTTGTTTTAGTGTAGGTAGGGAACTGTTTTCAGCTGCAGATTAGCAAACATCGTGATCTTGTTTTCTGGCAGTATGCCAATTTATGTTCCTGAAAATGAGGGATCCTGTCACTCATAGATGTGGTGATGTGTTTTTGATAGATTCTGTACTTCAGTGGGGCTTATTAGCACAAACTAATGCGATATAATGCTTTGGACACACAGACTTTATTCGTTAGTAGAATTAATTCATCAATGGTTTGGTTCTTTTCTGGGATTTGAGGTAAATAAGCAAAATATGAAATATCTTCAGACATGTCCTTTAATGTTGGCTTAACCTTTACCTTTAATTAAACCTAATAGTAATTCTAACTTTAGTGTTACACTAGAAAAAAACATGACATGAAATTCAGCCATCTCTCTATTCTTTGAAAACATTCAAAATCAATAAAGTACAAGACGATGAGCATATTTTTTTTTTTACTGAGGTTTACGTGTCAATTAAAGACACCTTATAGTTATCAGTTAAGCACAAATAGAGCTGCTGCATCTCTGTGGTGGACACACACACAGCAGTAGTAAGATGTGTGCAGCACTCTGCTCTGCTGTTTGTGGGGCTCAGTATGCAGACAGAGGATGCAGCAGCCACCAGTGACTCTTTCCCCCCTGCTCTCCATCCATCTGCCCCCAGCATCTTATTTGCCCTCTTTCTATCCCGCCTTTCCATTAACCTGCCCCCCTCCCCTCCCGCATGCCCCCCCAAACACCCCCCACCGACTCCTCACCTCCTCCCTCTCGCTCCCCCTCCTCGCTTTCATAGCAGTTCCTCAGTGCAGACTGGGACCGTTCTACCTTCAGGAGCCCTACAGGATGTGAGGGAAGCAGGTAAGAAGATTTCTGTCTGTGGCTGGCTCTCGTTCTTTATTTGCACTGCACAGGCAACAGCTCTTCATTTGGTGCTACATGCTGTGATGCGGGCTGGGCTGGATGACCACCGGCACTGATGTTCTGATCCGTCTGAGTGAGGTTTTACTGGCTGAAATCTAAGAGGCTTTGACAAGTGTGTGTGATGTACAGGTGTGTAGTGAGGGTATAAAATTTGTGCAGAACAGTGTTGAATCAGTCAAATAACTACTGACTGTAATTTTCTATTGCTGTTCTATTGATGAGTTGTGCTCGAGACATCTGGATCAGATCAGCCAAATGTTCCTCGTCTTTAGACCGGAGGGAGGTGCTTGTTTTAGAGTTGTATCTTGAGGCAAGTTTCTGCTGATTGCCGAGCTCCACCGGGACATCAGAAAATATATTTTTCTAATTAAAATGATGAGTCAGTAACAATAAAGGATGTTCTAAACCCAGTTAGAGAACGATTATTTTGTATTCGTCTATAAATTGTCTGAATAACACAAACAGTTTTTCAGTGTTCGTGCATGTTTGTCTTTGTATGACAAACAGTCAGAAGATAAAAAAAATATATCACTTATACAAAATTCACACTTGTTTTAGTTCTGCTTTGGTCATCACCATGAATCTCTGAGTGGCCCCGCCCACTAGTCTGTCTGCTGTTTGGTGACTGGCTGGTGTTGTATCACAGTTTTTTCAGGGTAAATATTTACCTGTTGCTGCGGGAAAGATGTTTGATGCAATGACACTGAACCAATCAGAAATGTTTTGGGGCTGTAAAACAACAGACTATAAATGTATGGATACAATAAATGTATGGATTAAGGTTGCGGATCTGAAAAGTGAAGGAAATGTGGAAGTGCCTTACCACTGACGGCCACCAGGGGCTGGCTCCAAAAAGCCTCTGGCTCCATAGACCCTCATTCAACTTCTCTCATGAAACATAAAGTCATTATGGTCTCATTAGTCAAATTCACTCCTTCTTATACGTTTTCTGATGGTTTCATCTGAAAATAGTTCCAGCATTAATTTGATAAAAGGTCTCCAGAAGTGGTATTTTTGTGGGCGTGTCTGTTTTGATTGACGTGCCTGGGTGCGCTCAGGTTTCTGCTGTAATTGGGCAGTTGTAGTGTCCTTAAAATTCCAATCAGATCGTGTCAGATCCACCGCTGGCTCCTTCCCAGCTCATCCAAATATGGTCACTTCTGGCTCCATAAAACTAAGATGGAAAGTGCCTCACTCAAAACAGCAGCACCCAAATCAACAGCCTCAAAGTGCAAAAAAAAAAAAAAATGAAGAGGAGATGAAGGGAACATTTCCATATTCATTACATGCACGGTTATTATAAGCCTTTTGACAGTTGCAGCGTTAAAGTCGGGTTAGGTTCAACAATATTAGTAAAAGATAAAGAAAAATCATCTCATCTAACTTGCTTCAAAAAAGTGTGAAAGTGAAAATCCATTTCAAAATCAAATTTCGCAAAATATACACTGTTTGACGGCACGAAGCTTCACGGCTCAAACAGTGTAAACCATTCAAAGATACCGACAGCCACAGCATGTGAAAGCAGGCCGTCGGAGGGTTTTATACCAGGCTCAACATGGAGGAAATACATGTATGATTTTATTTTAAGATATTATTTTAATGAGCAAGTTTTAAACACATTCTGTGCAGGTTAATCTGCAGTAAGATTATTGTATCACTAAAAGATTTCACTCACCAGTAAATATCACTTATAGGAACAGTTATGATGGGCCTTGGATGGACCAGCTGCTGTCAGGTCTTGTCTGGGAGATCTGAAGTACATCACAGAGGAGGCTGTGGTTCTTATTCTGGATTTCAGTCTGCTCTTGTGAAGTGTCATAAAAACACAATGTATGGAGAGGCAAATAAATTGAGCATGATTTTGGCTTGGCATTGACATTTATTTGTTTTTTCATTCAGTAAATGTGAGCGCTTGCTTCCCCTTATTGGTTCTCCTCCCAGCAGGGCCATGAGAAGCTGACCTCACGTTGCCGTGGTGATGTGCAGGTGTATACCAGGTCTCCTGTGACATCACTGTTGGGTGTGCAGGTGCAAAGAATTTGTAACATGGAGAGGAAGGGAGGAAGTATAATTATGAGAAGCAGCCACTGAGTTTCCTGATAATATAAATTCACAGCTCACCTCTTGACTCGCTCATCAGGGATCACCTTCCGTTGCACTCACCTGTCGGGCCATCTGCTGCACACAGTTCACCCCACATGAGACTGACTTTACTGATGGGACTGGACACGGCGGTAAAAAATGGACTCCTCCTCGCAGCTTGTCTTGTGAGTTGGCAGTCTGGTGTTTTAAAATAACTCCTGGTGACAGCCTCAACATGGCCTGCAGGATGTAGCTTGTACCCGTCTTATGCTAAAGTGTCATCAAAGCATTTTGATGTGTGAGCAGCTGTAGTGGAACATTTCATGTCTAGAAATAACTCAGCACAGACATACAAACACACAAATCGTCACCTTGAGGTTTTCCTTCAAGATAGCTTTTGACCTTCGCTGATGACCATTACACACGCCATCATGTGGACTGCCAAGAAAAGTATGGCGCTTACTGTTTTCAATTACAAATTAAGTGACTGTCGTATACCGCACAATTTATTGATCATGTTACAAATGTGACTGCTGCTTATATCGAAAATGTGAATATTTTACGTCACTGAAATTCAAACCTTTACTAACCAGGTATACTTTACACTCCAATCCTTTTGTTTACATATTCTCCAACGTCAACTGCTGACCTTTATAAAATAGCTGAACATGCTTGGTGACCTTCTCAACATGGTGACCACAGATCATGTTTTCATGAGGGTTGTGGGAGATTTACCTTCAGGGTTTTCTAGCAGAAAGGCTTCGGGTCAGGGAAAGGGAGAGGGGTTGGATTTCTGTCACAAAGGCTCTCTGGCTCAAAGGCAAACCTCTCCCGTGTTCATTAATGAGAGATACGACCTAATTTAATGAAGCTGAATGAAATAAGCTGACCTGGTGTGTACTGATTAAAAGATTCTAGGTCGCATTGGCAGGAAAATTTATTTGAATTACATTGGGTACGGGAAGTATTCAGACCCCTTTAAATTTTTCACTCTTTGTTTCATTGCAGCCATTTGCTAAAATCAAAAAAGTTCATTTTATTTCTCATTAATGTACACTCAGCACCCCATCTTGACAGAAAAAAACAGAAATGTAGAAATTTGTGCAAATTTATTAAAAAAGAAAAACTGAAATATCACATTTTCATAAGTAGGTAGGTAGGTAGGTAGGTAGGTATATACTTTATTAATCCCCGAGGGGAAATTTTTTCGCCACAACAGCATACATACAGGAGCAATAATAGAAACAATAGAATAAAATAATAATAGAATAGAATAATATAATAGAAAAGCAATAAAATAAAAAATATAAATATAAAATATAAAATGCACAGTACATACAGTATATATACAGTACATTAAATATCTATATATATTATATACAACAAACCAATAAACACAGTCAACATATATATATATATATATATACATACATATAATATACATATAATATACAAGCAAGAAACCAAGAAACACAGTCAACAGTGTTATTGTACTGTGATGGATTTTGCCAGAGGTGAGTTATTGTAAAGTCTTATGGCAGTGGGCAGGAATGATCTCCTGTATCTGTCCTTGTGACAGCGGAGCTGGAGGAATCTTTTAGAGAAAGTGCTCCTCTGTCCCTGCAGCAGGTGGTTGAGAGGGTGGACAGGATTATCCAAGATGGACAATAGTTTGATCAGCGTCCTCCTCTCCACCACCTTTTCCAGACTATCTAGTTTGTAGCCGATGATGGAGCCGGCCTTCTTAACCAGCTTGTTGAGTTTGTTGGTGTCACCGGCTCCAATGCTGCTCCCCCAGCAGACCCCAGCGAAGTACAAAGCACTGGCCACAACAGACTGGTAGAACATCTCCAACATCTCGCTGCACACATTGAAGGATCGAAGTTTCCTCAGAAAAAAGAGTCGACTCATCACCTTCTTGTAGACAGCATTGATGTTGGTCTTCCATTTCAGTCTGTTGTCGATGGACACACCCAGGTACTTGTACTCCTCCACCATGTCCACCTCCTCTCCCAGAACTCTCAGCGGTTGTGGAGCCGTCGCCTTCCTCCTGAAGTCGACCACCATCTCTCTGGTCTTGGCCACGTTCAGGAGCAGGTGATTTCTTCCCGCCCACTCCACAAAGTCCTCCACTACTGCCCTGTACTCATCCTCCCGTCCGTCCCTTATACATCCGACCACTGCAGAGTCATCAGAGAACTTCTGCAGATGGCAGGACTCTGAGTTGTACTGGAAGTCAGTTGTGTATAAGGTGAACAGAAAGGGAGACAGAACAGTTCCCTGAGGAGCTCCAGTACCACTGACCACCGTATCAGACAGCACACTGCCCAGACGGACAAACTGTGGTCTGCCTGTCAGGTAGTCAGTGATCCAGGAGACGGTGGGCGCATCCACCCCCACCACCCGCAGCTTCTCACTCAGCAGCAGTGGTTGGATGGTGTTGAATGCACTGGAGAAATCAAAGAAAGTGATTCTCACAGAGTCACCGGTTCCATCCAGGTGAGACTGAGCTCGTTGCAGCAGGTAGATGATGGCGTCGTCCACTCCCACACGAGGCTGGTACGCAAATTGCAGAGGGTCCAGAGAAGATTTCACCAGCGGCCTGAGGTGGGCCAAGACCAGCCTCTCCAGCACCTTCATCACATGAGATGTGAGGGCAACCGGACGGTAGTCGTTGAGGCCAGATGGAGTCTTCTTCAGTATTCAGACCCTTTGCTCAGTATTGAGTAGAAGCACCCTTTTGAGCTCGTACAGCCATGAGTCTTCTTGGGAATGATGCAACAAGCTTTTCACACCTGGATTTGGGGATCCTCTGCCATTCTTCCTTGCAGATCCTCTCCAGTTCCGTCAGGTTGGATGGTGAACGTTGGTGGACAGCCATTTTCAGGTCTCTCCAGAGATGCTCAATTGGGTTTAGGTCAGGGCTCTGGATGGGCCAGTCAAGGATGGTCACAGAGTTGTTCCGAAGCCACTCCTTTGTTATTTTAGCTGTGTGCTTCGGGTCATTGTCTTGTTGGAAGGTGAACCTTCGGCCCAGTCTGAGGTCCAGAGCACTCTGGAAGAGGTTTTCTTCCAGGATATCTCTGTACTTGGCCGCATTCATCTTTCCTTCAATTGCAACCGGTCGTCCTGTCCCTGCAGCTGAAAAACACCCCCATAGCATGATGCTGCCACCACCATGTTTCACTGTTGGGATTGTATTGGGCAGGTGATGAGCAGTGCCTAGTTTTCTCCACACATACCGCTTAGAATTAACGCCAAAAAGTTCAATCTTGGTCTCATCAGACCAGAGAATCTTATTTCTGATAGTCTGGGAGTCCTTCATGTGTTTTTTTAGCAAACTCTATGCGGGCTTTCATATGTCTTGCACTGAGGAGAGGCTTCCGTCGGGCCACTCTGCCATAAAGCCCCGACTGGTGGAGGGCTGCAGTGATAGTTGACTTTGTGGAACTTTCTCCCATCTCCCTACTGCATCTCTGGAGCTCAGCCACAGTGATCTTTGGGTTCTTCTTTACCTCTCTCACCAAGGCTCTTCTCCCACGATTGCTCAGTTTGGCCGGACGGCCAGGTCTAGGAAGAGTTCTGGTCGTCCCGAACTTCTTCCATTTAAGGATTATGGAGGCCACTGTGCTCTTAGGAACCTTGAGTGCTGCAGAAATTATTTTGTAACCTTGGCCAGATCTGTGCCTTGCCACAATTCTGTCTCTGAGCTCCTTGGACAGTTCCTTCGACCTCATGATTCTCATTTGCTCTGACATGCACTGTGAGCTGTAAGGTCTTATATAGACAGGTGTGTGCCTTTCCTAATCAAGTCCAATCAGTTTAATTAAACACAGCTGGACTCCAATGAAGGAGTAGAACCATCTCAAGGAGGATCAGAAGAAATGGACAGCATGTGAGTTAAATATGAGTGTCACAGCAAAGGGTCTGAATACTTATGACCATGTGATATTTCAGTTTTTCTTTTTTAATAAATTTGCACAAATTTCTACATTTCTGTTTTTTTCTGTCAAGATGGGGTGCTGAGTGTACATTAATGAGAAATAAAATGAACTTTTTTGATTTTAGCAAATGGCTGCAATGAAACAAAGAGTGAAAAATGTAAAGGGGTCTGAATACTTCCCGTACCCACTGTACTTAGCTTGACTTGTAACAATTGAGCATTGTCAAATAATTGAGCAATTATCTTCTTTAATTAGCGCCAAATGTGATGTTTCAGCAAATTTCCTGTTTGAAAGGCCACAATCGGTTGAGTAATTATGCTACTGTTCTTATAGTCTCCTTCTCGTGAGGTCTTTCTAGTGAGGGAGCTTCTACAGCGTGTATTTAAACATGCATAATGAGTAGAATAAGTAATGGAAGCACTGCAAGAGTAGCAGCAGTGTTGCAGCAGCAGCTGCAAAAGAAGCGAAGGCACGTGTAGTAGTGTGACTACAAGCACCAGCAGCAGCAGGTCCTCCAGATGATGTGATATCATTTTTACAGAATAACAAATGAAAGTGTTTTCTGATCTGACGACACTGTCATTATGTTGGCATCATGTTTTCTGTCGTGGGTTCAGTTGACTTGAGTCTCTGCAGTGGATGCAGTAGTGATAGTACCACTGTGGGTACTTTTCATCCTGCATAAGGTGTGACTGACTTTCACAACACCTCAGGGAGAGGTTTTTTTTTTGCCTGAGAGGAGGAATGTCCAGACTCATCAGTAATGAGAGTGAAAGTTGAGGCGAACGCTGGCAGACTGATTATTTCTAGTGTTTGGTATCCTGAGCTTCACTTCTCTTTATGCACCGGAGAAAACTTCTCTTTTATATTACAGTCTGTTATGACAATTGCACCTTTAGCAGCTAAATGTTACCTCTGTGTTGGGGAAAAGTATAGTGTTTGTTTTCTTCAGTGTTTTGTATGAGGTTCCACTGTATTTCCTACACAGAGAGGATGTCAGTGCAGATGTGTTACAGGACTGTCTGGACAAGTTTTAGACTGGCTGACTCTAAAGTTAACAAATTACAAAATACGTTATACAATTACATGAATCGACTGATGCTGTTTTTATATATAAATAAATTGCACCTTTCGCAACTCAGCCAATGACCTGTTTTTTAATCAGTGTTTTAACAGAGCACAGCTCATTCAAACATCTGGATTTACCTATTAATCAACATTCTTAGTTTCAGTCTGATTTAAATCATTAGGTTATATTGCATACACGTTATCTGTGTCCTGGTTATAAGTCTTATTGGAGAGTGGATCATATTGTGATGCATGAATGGAACATAAAGTGACCTTCATCTCCACCGGTGAGAGCGAATGGAGGTCTTTTGCAAAATAAGCTGCACCCCAGTTCCGAGGTGTTTAATCCGTATGGCTTGTCAGCAGGACTGTAGTGTCCACTCATAAAGTCTGACATTAGACTATCATGTGACTACGTCATGGTGTTTTAATGTAGGTGTCCTTCAGTCAGCGTTATATATAAATCCTGACATGGATCAATGAGAAAATATGGCAAGGATGTCGATACTGTTGCCAGACTGAAATTTGATTATTTGTTTTGACAACCAACAAATGTTGTTGGTCAAATAGATTCCAGAGTTACACGGACGCACCGACGTCTTCAGGTGGGTCTAAAGGTGTTTGTGTGCAAAGAGTCCCTGAACTGGGACAAAGGTAGAATCTGTTTAAAATCATTTAATGAAATAAAACTGTCATTTGTGTTTTTAACCAAAGAAAAGTGGTCAGCCGAAGAGGAAACATGAAAATGAATTTAAAATATAATTTAGAAGTCAGTTTTGCTCTTTACATTTATAATTGCTTTACAGTGAAACATTTGCAGAGAAGCAAAGACATTATTGCAACACTCAAGGAAAACTCTGTTTTTATCACATTCATTCCTTTTATTGAGAAGTATTTCGCAATGCTTTATATTAAATGATTGACTATGTGTGTGTGTGTGTGTGTGTATAACTGGATGAGTCATTCTGACTGATCAAACCTCAGTGCCACTGCTTCTCACGGCACGTCACACTGTTATTGTGTTCACGTTAAACACACTGTGTTGTCCTGAATATGTTTTTTGTTTCGGGGTATTTGTCTGTGTCCTCTGGACATGGAAACGTTAACATTTTGTTATTTGGGGTCTGATAGCTGTTTCTGTGGATCATAATGGATCTTAAGGTACCATGTCAACATTTTGGGTGTAAGGAAATGTCAGTTGGATAATAATTTTTGAATCCATTTTTACATTGTTACACAGAAAAATGTGTGCATGTCTGAAATTTGAAAAGCAGGAGAATCAGGTGTGTTTAGGAATTTAGAAATGTTTCCCGTGAAGTCTGATTCCTCTCCAGAAACTCGTGTCAGTGTGACAGAACATGTGTGTGGTTGGAGATGTCTCCGCTCCTCCATCATGAACGTTGTGGCTCAGAGATTATGTCCCACACATTAGGGATCAGATGGATGAGGCCAAGTGAGGACATCCTTCCTGCCCAACAGGCGTCCTTTCATATGTAACCGGGATGAACTTGCCTCTCAGATGCAGACAGTTGGAAGATGACGAGGGGAGATTATGTGGTAGGTTTCAGAAATCTGCTGCAGACAGATCACTTGCTGATATGAGGTCCAGAGGAATTTTACTTGACTGAATTGCAGCCAGCTCTTCAGAGGTCACTTGATAAATTGTCCATGTGCCTCTCACGGCAGGGGACAGCTGTTAAGACTGATTAATTGTACTTTGCAATAGCTTCCTCACATGTCCAAATCGTATTCAATGAGCTCTGCTCTTCATGTAAGCAGTTCAGTTTTATGTTACGGATAAAAAGGTGGAACTTGCATCAGAAGTTACACTGCATACTGCACATGATTTCATCCCTCACACTGTAGCAGGTTCTACAACTATATCACTGTCGGTTACTGTGTAGTATTAGAATAAAAAAAACTCTTTAAAGAAGTAAGAGAAAATGTGTCATATTCTGTGAAGTATAAATGTGAGTAGTTGCAGAAGTAATCAAATCCACAAGTCTGATTTTACAACAGCTCATTACAGTTTAATTGTTGTGTCCTGCTGGTTTTCCAGTTGTCCGTCCATCAGTCTGAAGGGCCAGCTGTGGTTTCTCTGTCTTTCTCTCTGTCTGTTTGCTTCAGGTTATTTGTTAGTGCTGTTGTGTGTTTGTTCAAATTGGGACATTTTCATTTTTTACCTGCCCAGAGGGAGCTGCTGCTAGATTTTTGGATGCTGAATGCTCAGTTGTTGTTAAATTTGATGCTGGTTGAGAATAGACTCATTCTTTTTGTGCCCTTGGCATATTATACAAAAATGCTTTTCTCTCACTCTCTAAAGAGAACTCATCCAACACACTGAAATCAGGTGCTGGACTGATGCCGAGAAGTGAACAGAAGTAAATTGCGCGCACTTAAAGCTCCCGATGCGATTAATTCATTAACAACACTGATGAAGAGCGAATGTGCTCCAAACAGCCCTGATGCTGTGGTGTTAATAAATAAATGGCACCAATGCTTTCAGTGTGAATAGTTTACTTTCCAATCATTAATTAAATGAGCTAAGCTGCCGCGTGTAAATGACTTTAACCTTTTGTGTGTTAATGACAACAGTATGACACTCGGTGGTTTTACACAGCTGGTAGATCACTAAACTAAACTAACACTAAAGTAGATGAAAATACTTTTGAATTGTTAACTCTTTATTTGTAATTTAATTGCAATTCATTTGTAGTTCATTAGAGCACCTTTTATATTTTATGGCTGAGATTCTCTGCTGTGTCATGACACCTGCCATCTGCCTGATTCACATCCAATTCAATAGACAGAGTCAGCTTCATTTTCCATAAGATTAACTGAATCAGAAGGTTGCATATAAGAAATCTTGTTTTATTTATTTATATATTTATATAAGTAGGATTAAATATGTCGAACATCCACCGAACCTGTCTGTGGGATTTTGGACAGGTTTGTTCATGTGAGCTGGCGAAAGGGCAATGTGCAACTTTACTTTTAAACAACCCATCTCCTGTTGCACCATTCGGGACATTTCCGTTCAGCCGGGTTTACATTGATCTACAAACCTCTTGCAGTTTACCAAAATACCTCTGCCAGGATCTGTGCTGCGCCGGTACAGTGCCAGGTACGGAAATAGGACCCAAAAAGTTGATCTCTCTCAAATTCTTTTCACATATTTGTGAAAATCCATGTTAATGAGCACTTTAGTTTTGCAAATATAATCCATCCACCACAAACCACACATGGGAAACAGGACAAGTGGTGACTCAACTATTTGTTTGTTGTACTGATGCTCCGTGATGCAGAAAATGACGACATATGACACGGCTTCTTAGAGGGAAGGATGCTGATCATGACATGAATGCTGGGTTTCAGTTGCTATGAGGCGCAATCAGAAAATTCAGACACTGTTCCCGTAATGTGCATGAGGCAGGGGGAAGACAGGACTTTTGTGATAAGTATTCCAAGTTATGTCATATGATGAACAATCAGCACAAGTGTAACACAAAAACACACAAAAGTGGATGTGGTCTCCGATTTAGAAAAGTGAAGCCAATGCAGAAATGCCTTCAAGTGTAATACTACTGAGGCCCACCAGTGTCTGGCTCCAAAAACACTCTGGCTCCAATAGACTCCCATCCAAAAAGCATCATCTTCTCTCATGAAATAAAGTCAATTTTTTTTCCCCCACAAGTCTTGATGATGTCAGCTGAATTCACTCCTTCAGATCTTCTGGTGGTCCTTCTGAAAAAAAAAAACAACTAAAAATAATTAGATGTTACATTACCTGGTCTCACTGACATGCCTGGTGTGCAGTCAGATTTCTGGAACAGGTGGGCGGGGCTTAATGTTCTGTGGCCCTCAGTCAGATTCACTCCCACTTTAAATATGGTCACTTCTGACTCCAAAAAAACAACAAGATAGCAATGGGCAAAATGTCAAACTCAAGGCTTCCAAACAGCAGTTCACAAAGCTGTGGGTGACATCATGGCACTGTGCCACAGGTGGGTGCTGTCTTCACAGTCAACAGCCTTCCCAACATTTGTTATGAATACAAATACATAATTGTTTATGAGTTCAGTTTCAAATGCAAATGAAAAGCTTTTGTTTGTGCAATTTATGGTGTATGTTTTTGTGTCAGAGTTCCTCGACTTTCTTAAGAATTACTGTCCATTTCACGGAGCACTTTATGAAAGACTGTGCTGGGATAGTTCTCGAATATGGCACAGCTCCACCTCGAATATTTTGTACTGGCCGCCACTGGTATTTATTCCAGTGGCGGGGTCAATTCCTGAGACTGTAGTGACAGTTACAAGATGCTGAGCTATGTGAGGACTGTGGTGCAGCAGACCTCCCTGTAAGTCTATTATCTATCATACTCCAGATCCACTGAAGTAGCCTTTCAATTGAAGCCCGGTTTGTGGGAATTACAGGGCCGGCTTTGTAATTTTCTTCCCCAGCTCCCACAGCTGTGTTCAGACTGAGGAAGAAAAGAGGCGAGTGAGAGTGAAAGAGCAACTGCAACAATCCCTGGAGTGCAGAGCAAACAGTGGTGGCGGGAGAAGGGGGATCAGAAGGGGATTGGCATTAGCTGTGCAGCGAGCTGCGAGCTGCTCCCATCTGGTACCACCGAACACAATGAGGAGTCAGTGAATGAGACACATGTAGCAGATGTGAGGGCGCATCATTGAACTACTTTCTTTCTCACATTTACACTTATCACACCACACATTTTCATTATTTATACACAGTCATTGTATTCCTTCCCACTGAAGGTGTTTTTACTAGATTATTTGAGAGCAGTGTGAGAGTGTGTAGTTCTCTCCTTTCTGTGTACAAGTTCCATGGACACGAGCACCAACATGGATTTGTTTGTGTTCAAATGACTCTTCCTTTAAGAAAAGTACTATTGAGAAGAAACATTGAGTGTAAAATCACAGAAATGCTTTAATTAAGTTATACAACTTCAATGAGGATGTGTTTATTTTAAGATATTCTGTCTGATAGTCCACAACCTCTCGTTCACAGACTTCCTACTCGTTCCTTTGTTTTTACATCATCTGATCTGTTGCCCAGGAATGAAGCGCAGCACAGTGATGTGCTCACAGTCGGGTGGAGCAATAACTTATTCCAACTTACTTCTCTTAATCAACAACTGCACATATGTTACACGTGTTTTTCTGACTACTTGTGCGTGTGAATTTGTGATTTAACCAGTGATCTGAAATTTAAAGCACGTAAAATCTTGTGACAAGTTTTTTGGGAAGAGAAAGGAGTTGCAGGTAAACAAGTCGCACGATTGTGTCGTTGCAGGCGAGAAACTGTGCGTACGTTTGTTGTCATGTTGGAGGACGTAAGCGCCTTTGCGCCTCAGTTCAGGTTATTTGCGCTGCATGTTTTCCTCTTGACACCTCAGAACATCAAATTAGTGTTGACCGTCTGACCCTGGGGGATGAGTTCACACTGCATCCCCCACAAATATCACAGAAAGCCCATCTGGTTGCACTCCTGACCTCCTTCGTTATAGAGCAGTGACCTTCTGTCCCTCTTTAAACGCTTTTACCACTCAAAACACCTCCCTGCTCATTGGGCGAATATTTAAATCTGAATGTTATTGCTCCCCACTGTGCTGCACTACTTCCTGCCCAACAGGAACAGTCTGAGATCTTTTTGATCGTACTCAGTATTTCATTGTATATTCCTATCAAATCAGCGTTTGCTGTAACGTTACTGAGCGACACTCAAGTAAAGTTTTCCAGTTAAGACTGTTTTCCTTTCAGCGAACGATGATCTTGAAAGTATACCCAGTGTTTGATTCACTGTTGACATGTGTCGTGTGCTTGTTGCCACAGTCATAGTGCTGCCATGATCAGGTTATAGACCGCAAAGTTCATTGTTTGTACGCTTTACTCACAGGTGTGGGAATACACCTATATGAAGCGCCTGGAGTGTGTTGATATAGAGGTTCATTCTCTGTATCTCATTAAGATTTTAATTTCTGTATTAAAATACTGAGAGATCAGTTCCTGTCTTCTCTTCTTGTCCACTCCCTGACTCTTTTTTCTTTAATATTGTAAAGCAGAGAGGCCACATTTCTGTATTTCTTTTCAATTTTTTCACCTGATTTTTATTTTTTTACTCCTAAGCCTTTGTATCCTGCTCTTCTCCCTTCGTACCCTGTTCCCCCCTCTTTTCCTTTCGTGGGGCTAGCAGATGGGCTGTAATGAATGGGGAGTGCTGCTCACCACAATTTTTTTTCCCTCCATGTAGATCACAAGTGAAGTGGGGGGAGGGGGTCAGATTACTGCTGCACCCAAAACGGGCCTGACTGACTTCAAACTACTTGTAGAATGTTTTTCATGGGTGAGAAACTGTGAGTCATTTCACAAATCACAGGACCGTCTTGAAAGAGAGACCACATCTGAATAACGGCGGGCAGAATAAATTGTGTGAAACAAGACCGAATGAAAATAGAAGAAAAAACAGGTTCCTGTGGTTAGCTTTAGTGGCGCATGCAATGGAACATTCCACTTCTCGGACATGTACTTTTATTTTTTACTCTGGATCTTTTCAAGTGTCTTGCTAATATAAGGAGGGCTGGATTCACTTTCAAGCCTGTAACTGCTCAGAGCATTACTGTCTAACTTTGGCTTGAGAACAGCTGCTTTAAAGGCTCCTAGATGCCGGTAAGCTGTTGAAGGAGCTGTGAGAGGGGCCCTATTCTTGACCTGCTGATAGGCTGTCTGGGGCCGGACCCATGGAGAAGGAGGAGGAGGTGGGACACCATTCAGCATCTCCTCCAGCTCCAACTCTTCCAAATCTAGAGCATGTCCTCGTTACCCGTTGGGCTGCAGACAGGGAGAGAGACCCGATGACTCTCTTTGACAACGGTAGCCTAAGATGGCTCATGAACAGTACATCCACTGCCCTCTGGCAAAAGGAGCAACTGGGTAACACCAGGCACCAGTGCTTTGAGGAGTTCATGAGCTGTGGTCATGGTCTGGCATTCAGCTGTTGTGGTAGCCATTGGTGGGTTGAACACAACAAACATGGCCAGTAGCCCTGACAGTAGACAAGTCCCAGAACAAGATCAAAGAAGTTGGCGAGTGAAGACAGAAGTCAGGCGGGAAGTGTTTCCAATGGAGGAGTAAACACTGGACATGAAGCTAATAATAGTAAAACAAATGTAGAGTGGAGAGATTTTTCCAGCAAATAAAACAGTGTTGGCAGCTGAGGAGTTATGTACCTTATGACTATTTTAGTTTTTTAGCAAAGTCAAAGTTGCCCAATGTTGTCCAGCAGTGTACTTGAAACCAATCCTGAAGTACTTGTGCTTAATGTTTTTCAATTCAATTCTGTAAACTGTATTTAGCACCAAATCCCAACATAAGTAATCTCAGAGTGTTGAACAAAGTAAGTTTGAGACCTTCAAATATTGCTAGGTGGTTGCTAAGGGTCGTCCTACTTCCTGGAGTAGTAAACGTGGCATACATTACATAGGCGTCTACTGATACAAGTTTGTTCTCCAGTAGTGACGAAGACTCATTGTTTCAGGACACATGACAGCAGATGTGGAAGGCCAACGGTGAAGTCCAGACCTGAATCAGCTTGAAAGAAAGTTCTTGGCACTTCGACTTCAGTTGCTCTCGCGAGAACACTGTCTGTTAAAACCTTTGATTTTCAATAAACCTACAATGCATCTGACTCTAAAGACTCTGCGTATGATTATGACGATTGCAAGTTCAGAGGTGGGCAGCCGTTTGCCTCAATAGGTTGGGGAGAGGAAAGAGTGTAGAGAGAAAAGAACAGCATAGAAAGATAACAAACAATATCCACTGGGCAGGTTGGTGTGGCCAGAAACTACAGATCTGAAACATGCAGCTCTGAAACTGGAGATACCTGCAGACAAAGCACAAACTCCAAAACTGCATTGGTACATTCACCTGACAGTTGCAGCTGTATTATGACTTTATGTTCAAAACAATTTATTACTTGATAATATGTGATAATTTGACATCTTAAGTAACCAAGTTAACCACTTTAGGGTTGAGATAATTTGATCATCAATTCCACAACTTCCCAAAGTCAGCCTTGTTTCCAACTTTCTCTCTCCACCCTCCACTTCCAGTGAAGGAACTTTATGAATGGACGTGTGTGTTTGAAGTAAAGTGCTCACCATGATCGCCGCTTGTTAATCACTCCAGACAATTATAGGGAGGCTGTTGGTTGGGTGTCACCATATATTACAGCTTAAGTGATAACACTGACAGACAGCGTTTATCTGGGCCCACAGCACTCAGCTTCACCAATTTATTCTCTCTCTCTTTCTCCAGCTTTTAATTCACAATCTCAGCTCAGCTTGGATGCTTGCATCAGCAAATTTACAAGTCCAACAATCAAACACTCAAATTGAAGTGCACTGAAAAACAGCACAAACTTCATTTTCTTGCATTGTTGCCTGTTTCTGGGGAGCCTATAACTTCTAAAATGCAAAAGTGGAGCTGTAAAAGTACAGAAGTATCAGGAACATGTATTTTAAGTTTCAAAAGTAAAGTTCTTACTATTCAGCAGTAGGCTATGTTGACCCTGTCAGTTATATATTATTGCATTTTATGTTATTACATGATTTAACACAGATTAATTCATTTATAACCAGTATGTGAATATCACGCTGAGGCAGAATTTTTCTGATTTTGTTAAAATTGCATAGATAGAAGAAGATGTGCTTAATATTTGATTTGAAGGATAAATCCTCAGCAAAAATGACTTCCAAGATGCCTCACTGTGGTGCTGGAGGTCAAGGCAATGTCATCTAGGTTAACCATTTGGTTGGATAAAGAATTTCCAAAGCGTGTAGGGACAAACACAAGAAATTTAATTCTTGTCACATTTTAAAGGGGGTTGGAGTCAAATGCACGACAAGTTAGTTTCCTTTACTATTTCCACAAATTAACAGGCAACAGTTGGTTCAAATCACAAACGTAAAAAAAACCATGAAGGAAAAACAAAGTCCAAAAGCGGAAAACTACAGGTCCAACATAAAACCGTCTCGACACAGGACGGCACACAAAGACAACCAGCTTGGAAAATAGGGAACACACAGACTTTATACACAGGAGATCAGAGGATAATTAAACACAGCTGGAAACAATCAGGGAGGGAAAGACAATCAGACACAGGTGAAAAGAGAGAGGACAGGAAGTAAACACAACAGAAACAAGACACAAGGAGAGTTACCAAAATAAAACAGGAAATGAACATGAAACCTTTAAAGGAAAGAGAGACTGACAAGGAAGACACAGAAAGACAACTAAACAATCAGGACAGACTAAAGGGACAGAAAGAAACTGATGACAAAACTAAACCACACGGATGAACTGGTTAGAAGTAGAAAACTGCAGCTCATCCAGGTCTTCTTCTTTTGGACATGCTTGAAGTTTCAGCAACTGATTTGTTTCATCCAGTTTCAAAGATAGATATAACTGGATGTCATCTGCATAGCAATGGAAATGTATGCAGTTTCTTTAAAAATCACCTGAGGGAAGCATGTATAATGTCAGACGTATCGAACCTTGTGTCACGCCATAACTATCTTCTGTGCATGTGGATTACTGACATGAATAAATTGAACCCTGTAGATGTGACTTCGGGCCGAGTGCACTTCCTTTCATCCTAATGACGTCGTCCAGACTCTGTAGTAAAACCTTGTAATGAATTGTATCAAAGGCAGCGCTGCCAGCAGGACGAGTATAGAGACGAGTCCATTGTTTGAAGCAGTAGCAGATCGTTTGTAACTTCCACCCGACACATTTCTGTGCTGTGATGCACTCTGAAGCCAGATTGAAAATGTTCAAACAAACCATTCCTTTGCAAATGGTCATATAATTGATTTGTGATGGCTTTTTCAGGGATTTTAAATATAACGCTGAGGTTGGAAGCAAGTCTGTAGTTGCCTAAAATGTCTGGATCAAGAGTAGCCTTTTAAAAAAAAGTTGAAATACAGCAGTAAATTATAGATCGATCGATTAAATACATTTGATAAGGAACGTCCTGTAGCAGTTTTGTTCGGATGGGATCCAAAAGACAAGTTAATGATCAAGACTAAGCAATTTTTGCTGTTAGCTCAGACCAAGTGCTATAAATATAAACCAGGGATATTACAGATGTCTCCAAGGACCCTGTACTTGGCGAAAAACCGGCAACAGCGGGAAGAAGGCTTTGCTAATTTTTTTTCTCACAAATATTAAACATGTAATTAATAAAGACGTTCATGTAGTCATTTGAGAGCTGAAGAAATACAAGGTTTCAACTTTATTTATTTATAAAGCGCCAAATCGCAACACAGGTTATTTCATGGCACTTAACACATTAACGTCCTTACAGCAAGACTTTACAATATTATACAGAGAAACCAACAATTCAACAACTCCCACATAAGCTAGGAGGGAAAAAAAACCCTCCTCTTTAGGTTAAACACAGCTGTGAATCTGTGCTAAAAAGAAACCAGGGTTGTACTTGTTTTCCTCTGTTAAGGATAAATGATATTGATCTTGGGTTCGAGCTGACGATCAGCCGCGGGGCGAGCTCATGTCTGTCCAAGCCCCCCTCTCCATGCTCTTAGCTGGGCATCCCGCGGGGTCCGAAGTGTTGATTCTGAAACAATTAGAGTGTTCAAAGCAGGTCCGGTCCGGTCCGGTCGCCTGAATACCTGAGCTGGGAATAAAGGGATAGGGTTTTGTGGGTTTTCTCTCTGAACTGAACAGGGACAGCCGGGGACGTTCGTATTGTGTTGCTAGAGGTAAAATTATTGGACAGACTAAAGCGAATGCATGAGTTGAAAATGTTTTCATTAACCAAGAACAAAAGTCGGTTTGAAGACGATCCAATGTGGTTCTGGTATTACGGAGGACTGTATTATATTTTATTAGACTATTCTTCCAGGTTAGGTGAAATCCTATTCTTGGCGATCGGCTTTATTGAGCGTATCGGTGATTTGTACCACAGGGACCGACTCCTCTGATTTATTACTCTCTTTTTCAGATTTGTCGAGTGCCGTACGCAGTGAGGCTGCTGCACTATTAACAGGAGGATTAATTTGTGTGGGAGTAAAGGAGGGCTAGCTGTCCTCCATTATATTGGCACATGACATTAAAGTAGATAATAACTGAATCATTTCCTTAAATGTGGTTACAGCAAGATCAGGCAGGAAGGCTTTACATGTGGCCTCCTGAGTGGCATGATTGCCGGCAGTTGAGTGGGTGTGGCCATCAAAATATGATCAAAATAGGAATACCAGTAAGATGTTCAATTTCAATGCCATTTGTCAGAAAAAGATGGAGGGCGTGCTTATAATAGTGAATAGCTTTTTCTAACATTTTGATAATGATTTAACTGCAGCGCTGAGGCTGTCGTCCACATAAACATGAATGGTACAGTCACCCTCATTCCGATTTCAGTCGCCTCTGTTTTGGCCTCGACCAAATATTTCTCCTTAGGAAACTGTCTGACTCATTAGCTGCTCCTCTATAATCATCAGATAGCTTCTACCTTTGTCTATGTGCTGTTTGGTGGTTGGCAGGTAGTGTAATCAGAGGTCATCAGAGCCTTTTCACTGATGACAGCTGCATGCAACTGGTGGAAAGGAGGTTCATGAGAAGCAAAAACAAGTATGAAACGAAACAAAAACAGAAGCAAGGGAACCGCTAAGTTGGTTAAAATTCTCTATCAATTTATCACCACAAGTGACTGCTTTCAGGTTATACATACCCGTTGTCCATTGTTCACCAAGGCTGTTTTTTTTTTACTTGTTTTTGCTGTAACATAGTCTCAAAGTAAGGTCAGCTGCTTTTTGCCTGAGAGCATCAGAAAGCATCCAAGAAGCAGAATATTGTTTTCTTCACCAGTCCAAACCTATAAGTCACTGAGTCTCCTATGTGCTCCTACTTTGTGACTTGAGCAGAATCCCTGCATTATGAAGTCCATTAATCAGTTTAATTAAAAGTCCATAGAAGAGCCATTATCATTGATCACTCATGACACAAGAGCAGCCTATTGCACTTCTGATTTTCCTTGTTCTTCCTCCGTCGTATGTGAACAAAGACAAAATGATTTTATACTGCATGATAGCATTCTTCATTGTCAGTTAACAGTCTGATAATAAGTTGAATCTCAGAGAAATGTCGAGCGTTATTCAGTATATTTTGGAGAATTTAGAGTTTTAAACACTGTGGTGAAGATATTCAACTTGGTTTTGACAGCAGAGGAGAGGAACCTCGACAATAAGCCTTTTCCTTTAACCTCACAATAGATGAGAATAACACCTATAACCATCAGAACTGAACATAAAGACAGTTGTGGCCTAAAAATGCTTAGATTTAAAACTTAAAACTACAAATATGACACCAACTGTTACTGACTAAAATGGGACTAAAGCTAGCAACAATCAAATGAATTAACATTTACTAAAACTATTAAAAAATTGTAATCAAAAGACTAAAAATAAATGAATACCAGATCCTAAAATGAACACACCTTGAAAATAAATATGTCTGAAACGACTGAAGCCATGAGGACGTTATTCTTCAATCCACCAGTACTACCAGAGCTGGAGTTTATACAATAGCATGTACTGTATGGTTACCAAAACAAACCCTACTTCTCTTCCATCACCGCTACTACTCCCGGTCTCTTTAGGTAAACCACATTTAAAGACACCTGATGCAGTCCAGATGGTTTTCATACACCAATGAGTCAAAACAGAGATGAAATGAAAAAGACTGATTATTTCATAAGCCACAGATCTTGCCAAAGACATTAACATGTACTCCATATGTGAGATGAGGAAGAAGTGGGCGGTGTAAAGACCTGGGTGAGTCACATGCTATCACACTCCATCTTACAACACACAGGCCAGAGAAGATCTGCTTTTAAGTACTTATTATGATATTGTAATGGCATGCAAAATACCAACAATACATGCGATCAAGACTTAAAAATATAATAAAAAGGAGTCTGCTGAAGTACACAGTCTGCTTTGAAATAATAAGGTAGTACTACATGTGAGAAGGTGGAGGTGGTGAGAACAGCCTGTCACTGTGGATGTGGAGAACTGACATCATCATTTGTTGCGTCACTCTGATGCCGTTTCAGCATCCTTTTTCTAGCCATGGCAGCTCGATCACAAAGCTGGCTTCATTTCATTTTGGTTTGCCTTGTTTACATTTTTCCATCAAGGATTATTAATGCAGTTTATTGTTGATCGCATGTTGAAACCGAAGTCTTATCTCACACTTTACATATCCAAGACTAAACAAACCATGAAGGGAAAACCACCTTTGCTCTGTTTCCTCCTCTCCTCCTTCTGGTTCATCACTGTGGATATTGTATTTTATCTCTTTGCAGCAGAGGATGGATTTATGGAGCTCTTTGGTCAAGACAAATCGCCATGAAGAAGAAGGACTCGAATTCTGTGCATGCACTCTGAATTTTGATGCTCTTTGCCGTGAGATCAGCGTCTCACAGAGAGTGTCTGCTCATCTTCTTGTGACACTTTGCTGTTGTTTTACCAGCCAGAAGGTTGAAGAGACTCCATCCACATTATTATGGGTTTTTACTTTGTACAGTTTGTCATTGTTTTACTAAATATGGACTTTTCTTTCACAGGTCTGTGAACATGAACTCTGGAGGAGTGGATACTGCTCCTGTTCACTGCTCATATTGTTCTGATGTAAGTATAATTCATTTTTAGATGTGTGCCATGTGGATCTGGATTTATTATTTACGAGGGAATCCCTTTGGCTCAATGCTGATTGTCCCCCTTGGCTCTACACCTGCGTTTTGAATGTTCCTGCGTGAGGTAGTGAGCCGCGTTTCTCTCAGTGATCGAGGGGATGTGATCATCGAGCCCTCCAACCGGCCGGACTGGACTGAATGCTTTGCAAACTGAAGCAAAAATAAACGGGAAAAATGGTCCATAAAATAAATAAATAGACTGTTTTCAAGAATATTTTTGAAATCAGAAAGTGCAGTTTTGGAATAATAAATCTATTTCCACTTCAAACAGATTGAATTAAGTCTTGTTTGCAGCACAAATAGCTGGTTCTGTGAGATACTCTATTTTGTCATCAAACTGTCTATTCCTATAATTTTGATCATTAAATTCAAATCAAACTTATACATAATTAACTTTGGAGAATTTCGGCTCCTTAATGGGATGTGGCTTTTGATTTTATTTAATCCAAGTCTTGGACTGTTTATTCAGTCTGTGTTTATTCAGTCTGCCAACTGACATCAATTAGAAATGGACGGAATTTCTGGAATTATGATCTGGACGGTGAACATTTTATCTTCATCCTGAGGCGGGTTAGTATGGATCAACGATGGAAGGGAGAAAGAGGGGAAGAATTAATTTGTAGGAGAAAGGAAGGAAGGATAGTTGGACCAGTTAAGGCCTGAAATAGATTCATAGTTCAGCTTTTCAGAACAATACCGTCGCTTAAAAAATAATACAGTGTTTTGGGATATAAACTCAAGCGAAACCAAGTCAAGATGCTACTGATGGACTCCAGACTGTCAACACACTTGTTTTAGCTTCGTTACAACGGCTCTATATGTCTGTATGTTTCCCAGTTTATCTTATAATTCTATTGATCACCCCTGATTACCTCTCTCCTCCCTGTATTTCTGATCTCTCATTGAGTGTGTATGGAGTTGGAGATGTTCAGATAGAGGTATTTTATCTGTTCCAGCGGCCGGGCTGAAACCAAAGGAGACAGACTGTTTGCTATCAGGGCCGAGAGGCTCCGGGATGACGAGCCCGCGGAGATCAGGTTGGAAAATCGGAGTTTCTTCTTAAATAAACTTTCACTGGGAGATTGTCCTGTTTTACTTGGGTTTTTATTTTCTTTATTAAATCAATTTAATGATTTTATGATTTGTCTGTTTTAATTTATAACTTGAAGCTATTGTTATACTGTATTACTAACAGACATGTTCACTGTAACTGTGTATTTCTGAGACTTTGGCTGAACAACATTAATTTTAAAGTTTTGCCCAGTGCTGCTATAACTTAAGAAAATGTAACATTTAAGTGAGTTATTTGAGCGTTATATATTTTTATCACTGCAGTGGTGCCAGCTGTGTTTGTGTCTGCATTACCAAGGCGCGTATTCATTTGCTATCAGGCAAAGACTGTCAAAGCTCAACTGGGTCCTTTCACATGTACCAATAGGAAGACTGTATTGACATTACTTTGTACTGTACTTTGGTTCATCAGGTGAAACACACCACATGAACTGTGCTGAATGGTTCATGATAACACACATATTGCCTCATAATTACATTCTCCATTTATCTATGTATATTGTCTCTAAATTTGATTTGTCTGTCATCATCTCTTCGCCAGCTATGAGACTTTACGTAAGAACAGCTTCCAGATTGAAGAACCACTGAACCAACGAGTATTAATATGAAGCAGAAACTAGATTTTTGAAAAAGGAGAACAAAAATATGTATTTATATCCATTAAAAGAACATTTAGGCTACGTTCAGACTCTTTTTCAGTGTTAACAGCATGAATCCTGTTGAATCGGATCTTTTCAATTCGTATTTGAGTCACGTTGGGTCTTTTCAGACTGTCAGTAAAAATGCAATTTATGAATTTATGTGCATATCAGACTGGAATCCAACAATATTTAAGTCTGAACAGACAAAATTAATTGTATGGCGGTTGAAATAGGATTCAAATTCATTTTTGTTCTTTCTTTAATATCTGTAAGTTTTGCAGTCAGATAAAGTTGACTTTAGTTTGGTGGCTGAGGGAGGAGTCACAGCTGCATAGTCTGACTAGACCACACTCCTGTCTGGACGGTGACACCAGCGATGACAGCAGCATGAAATTAAGCCTCAGGTAGACCTCCTCCATCTCACGCTTTCTCATTATTCTTATAAAAACCTGCGTGGCTCTGTGTCTGTGATAAACAAGCAAGCCCTATTCATTACCCTCAATTTTGGTTTGTTTACTGCAACTAACTGTACTTCTGGGTTCAATGTCTCAAAATGAGGATCGTTTGGATCCAGACACACAGATCAGGAGCCTCATTTACAACCTTTACATAACACAAAACAGGGCCTGAAAGTTAGGATCTATAAAAACAAACTTGTGTGCATCTTTTCAGAAACTTTCAAAATACTGTATTGCATGAGCCATCATTCTACGTATGAAACCCACACGTTGAATTTCCCTTGTTATCCACGTTATCTGGAGCCACGTAATCATTAACATTCATACCCGCAGTGTGCTTTTGCCTACAGCTGCTGCAGCATCATAACTGTTCCATAAGCACTTTTCAGTTGTAAAAGATAAAAGCAAACTCAGATCTCAGATGATCTGTTTAATATTTCATCAGCGCTGCCTCACCATCACACTCCCAACCCGCAGAGCTCACCTCAACCACGCTCACGAGGTGGACTGATTAAATGATCATAGTCCATTGTAGGAATCCAAGATAATATGAAATAGCATTAAAGGTCTCAGAGCAACAATAGTTTTTTGATAATATCTTCTAATCACATTTTATACTTTTCATATAAGCGAACTGAAGGAACTGCGGCAGCGATCAGTCTCACACGGTCCTGCTTCAGACATCCTACAGAACTCTATCTCTAGAAACATAATCCTCTGGACTAAAATGAGCGCTGCACATGACCGTGGTTTTCCGTAAGAGACGCAGCAGTGAAGTCGTGTCACTTCATTTGCACAAAACGCACCCTGGCACGGCTGCTAGCTCCGTCGTTCAGAAAAGTCTGGACTCCATGTGCTGCAAACAGGCGGAAATTTCAGCAACCTGCACAAACACAACGACTCCTAATGACGGAAAGTCGTGAAATGTCAAGTATAACAAGCAATACTACTACTCCTACTGCACAGTAGGTAGAGGTAGAGACAACTTGCTTATGTTACGTAATGATGCAATTGCCTCATAAAACATATAAAATAGCTTTTCAAACAATGTCTTGTTGAGTGAAAACGTCCACCTGTAAGTGTGTCCTTAACGTATCCGCCTTCGTCCTCTCTGTGTGTCTCCAGTCGGGTCCTCATGACGGTAGCGGGGGATGTGGGCCTGTCTGAGGACGGCAGCAGCAGACTCCAGCGGTCATGGAGGTGGAGGGCACCGCAGAGCCGGCCTTCGTGGACGTGGACCAGGGCCTGACTCTGGCCTGCATCGCCTTCCTCTGTCTGCTGCTGATGGCCATGATCATCCGCTGCGCCAAGGTCATCATGGACCCGTACAGCGCGATCCCGACCTCCACGTGGGAGGAGCAGCACCTGGACGACTAACACGCTCAAACACACGTATGCGTGCCATGTGTAGGTGTGTTCCTCCTGACAAACACACACATGACAAATCCAGCAGTCTCCACCTAAAAAACGTGGCTTGTTCTCGGGTTCTGTGGGATGGCGGTGCAGCCCATTCATTTCAATAATTAAGATAAGAGGTAAATAAGAATAAATATTGTTCTTTTGTGAATACTATTACTTTGGAGCGTTTTAGTTTTAATATAACGTTGAAGAACTTAAGGATACTTGTCTTTAGACTGGTTACGATTTTCTTTTGCTTGGAATACACGTTCTGAAATTCTCATTTTGTTATAGTTTAGCCTGAAGAATCACTTCCAGTTTGTGAACCTGCTGCTGCATTACAGGTGGACTCTTTACCACAACAGCAGGTAAACTGCTTCATAACAGAACCTTTTTTTTTCCAGATTGATAAAATACATCCAAATTAACATGAAACCGACACATCTAGAAATATATTGAGTGAACAAGATATAAAGATTGCTATATCCATCCGTAGTGGAAGTAGGAGGAGACAGAAACAAGGGGAGCTGCTGAGAGAAACATTGATGGAGTGATAATATTACAACAGAGTAAAGCACATGAAGCTGTTTTTTTGTATCTCCATAGCGATGTCTTCATGAGCACTCTGGCTGCCTTACATTCCTGTTGGGTTATTATTGGCCAGAGGACGCCAACCTCGACTGACCGCACTTTCCCTTTACGTTGGTATAGACTGGAATTACAAATTAGCATGAAGACATAAAGAAGAGAAGTCATAAAACATGTCAAAGAATATCAGCAGGCTTTCGCTTAACAGTTTGCACTCAAGTGGAAAATAGAACCAAAATATTTGTGTCCCATATGAGAATGTGGAGCCCTGAAATAAATACAAGTAGAACTTTTAAAGACATCATTTGGAAATAAAAAACCTACCAGTGATTTATTTTTGGAACTATCATTCAAATATTCAATACCGTCATCACTTTACGTATTAACGGGGGAAAAAAAGTTGAATAAACTTATTGTCATTTCTAAGAGACATGACAGGTTTAAGGACAGTGACAGTAGCGCTTCACTGATTTTACTTGTCTGTCAGTTTACTAGTCATGAGGTGAACTAGTCAGTCTATTAAAAACACATTTCAGTTCTATATAATGTTTTCTGACAGAAATTTGTAAAGATGGGAACAATAGGAACCTGATGGGAACCTGAGACTACAACTTTACAACAGAAAGGATGACTCTATTGTAAGACATCACTAAGTTGCATTATGGGAAATGTAGGATCTTTGGTTTTTAATCTTGACCCTTAAAAGACAGGATTTGGGCTTCTGTTGCTTTACTTTTCTATTTTCATGTCTGTCTTGACGTTCCCAAACTAATGGAGGTGCAGATTACCGGAGGGTCCCTTTAAATCACACAAAATATCAACACAATGTACGGTGGCCTTTGTATAATTGTAGGCCACACTTTTGAATGTTTTATGAATAGTTCTTGACTTGTGTTTGCTTGAGATGCAGCGTCTGAGTATTCGCGGTGAGAAGTTAACGCTCAGACAATCTGGAGCCATTCAGCCTTTACAGTAGCAGCCATGCTTGATGATGAGCTACTGCCACAGCATGTCCTCTGCTGCTGCTCAGTAACGTCACAGCTCAGAGCAGTATGGCCTAAAAACGCTCGGACACCGCTGCTTCAATCAGCCTTGTTTGCTTTGCCTGTCAACATTACTTTAGAAATAAGATAGGATGTTCTTGTTCCTGTTAGTTGCATCTGTGTCTGACCTGCGTACCTGCATAGTCAGCACTTATCTGCTATCAAATGACTGTCAGTTGCATGTTATGAAGTGCCTATACTTACTGGAAAACCACAGAGGAGCCATTTAGGAGAATACTGAGTTCCACATTCGCCCCAAAGTCCCTTTACCTTTAATTCCTCGGACAAATTAACACTCGGATGGTTTGTACGGTGAAACAGCTGTGCTTATTCCTGTCCAGTGATGTCACAACCAGGAAAAACTGTAAAGGTGGTCACAGGGGTGAGTGTGGAAGTCAGACGTTTACTGACACACTCCACTTAAGGTTATGAAACGACTCCCTGTTTATTATGCTGTATGACTACGGGGATTCGAACCCTACGCAGTCCGATGTGAGAGAATGCAGCAGAGTGATAAACGCCCGATGTCCACCGGACACGACTGAATCGTGCTGCTGCTCTTCACACAGACCTTTTCTGTGGTACTTTTATTTAGATTTTATTGAAGCATCTTGCAAATCTAAAGCCCGAAAATCTGTGTGCATGTACGTTCTGTGAAGGAATATATTTGCTGGCAGTTTAAAACTAGAGCATCACTACAACTGTGTTGTCAACAAGCAGTGAGAAAGGTAGACAGAGAAAGAAGAAGAAACGATGACATTGGTCACTTACAAACAAAAAAACCTGTAGCTGTGGTAAATTGTCGTAAGGAGTGAAACTGCTGAGTCTCAAATCGATGAAGCTCCATTCTCCCAGCTCTCTGGGAGGACAGACACACAACTATGTACATGCACCCAGGCAAGAAGCACAATTCACATACGTTTCACACTATTCCACTGATCTACGGTCAGCGACTGTCAACAAATGCAGTGGAAGACGGCTGCTGCCAAATAAACATGGAAGTAACTGACAAATTTGAGGAAATCAGGTCTGAAAAGTCTGATGGACTTCCAGGATAAACACAATGGGCTCTATTTCGGTGAATCACAGTGCAGCTCAAGTTCTGTGTGCTGGGAGTGAATGTGGGTGTGGCCAACTTTTTGGGTAATTTGGTGAACACAAACACAAGTGCATCCTACTCTACCACTGCGTCCCGCAGTGGTAGAGTAGGAGGAATAGATAATCGAAGGTTTGTCACAGCCGACTTCAGTTATGGCAAATCAAAGCACCTCCTCTCATTCCCGTTAAAGTCGCTGTGACGGAGCGTGTTGTCAGTTTGTAATGACTGGAGAAGAAGCAGACCGGCACCTCCCTCTAAACCTAACGCAGGAGGAAACTGAAATATTCGTCTGGAGGTTCAGGCTCTAATCACTGAATGCTACTACCAGTCGGCCTCCACGGGCTGCTGACATTAAATCTGCTTGGGAAGAGGTTACAAATATCATAAATGCTTCTTCCCTTGTTTTTATGAGAACCGCTGCCCAGTGAAAGAAACGGTTAAATTATACAAGACAAAAATCTGTATCTGTTAAACTCTGTTATTAAATAAATGTCAAAGTTAACAGAGAACACTCATCCAATATACTGAAATCAGCTGCTGGAACCACGTCGATGAGTGAACAGAAGAAAATGATGCACACTTAAAGCATCCGATGCAATTAATATATTAACAACAATAACTAAGAGCAATGGGCTCCAAACATCACTGATGTTGTGGCGTTAATAAATAAACTGCAGCGGGACCTTTGAGTGTGATTCATTTTCTTTTCCAGTCATTAATCAAAGGACCGAAGCTGCCATGTTTAAATTACTTTAACCTTTTGTGTGTAAACGACAGTGACCCACGGCTGGTAGATTACTAAACCAGATGAGTAGATGAAAATGCTTTTGAACTGTTACCCCTTTATGTGTAATTTAACTGCAATACCTTTGCAGTTAACCTGAATGCCCTTTATATTTTATGATACTGATTCACATCCAATTCAATAGACAGAGTCAACTTAGTGTTTTATATAATTAACTGAATCGGAAGGTTGCATTAACAAAAATCTTGTTTAAATTATTGACTTATGTGAGATTAAATATGTAGGACATCCATCAAACCTGTCAGTGGGATTTTGGAAGGTTTTTTCACGTGTTCTCGGCCCACTGAAGCCATGAAAATAACCCGTCGCCAGCTGCGCTTCACTGAGATCTGATATGAGCAGATGGAGGTGCAATTTCACTTCAAACCCCCTGTTGCATCGTTATTCATGTTGAGTCATGGGAATAGCAACTTGGTGTAAGTGCAGAAAAAAAAATCCCTTTGTGCTGTGCTAAAATACAAATGTGCCTGGATTTGCGTCTAGACTAGCTTTGGCCGGCACGAAAATGGGGCCCAATGTGTTTGTACTGAAGGATAAAACTTGAACACGGTAGCAAACTCGTCATTGTTTTGAGAAAAACGAGGGCTGAATGAGGACAGAGGGCTAAAATAGAGAAAAATATTCATTACAAATGTTCTCTAATACATGCTATTTATATTCAGATGAAAGATGAGGTAGTAAATTTATGAAACTGAAAAAAGTACCGGCACAATGCCTCTTCAGAAACATCAAAATGAATGGCAAACACGCCTTTACGTTTGGTAGAAACATGTACAATAAAGAATAAGTAGTCTTTCTCTGAAACAGAAGCACATCAGAGCGGTGACTGAGCAGCACCGATGCAGCCGGATCGGGTGGACATGAAGGCACAAGGAAGCCAGCATTCAGTGTCGTATGTGCAGATTCTGTTCGGCCTCTTAGCGACTACTAGGGAGTAAATGGCAAAAGAACAAATTAAGTTTTTTGGGGATTCTTGAGGTGCTTCACTTCTAAAAAGACTGAACTCTAGCACAGCAAAGATGAGTGTGAATTAAAGAACTGCCAAAACATCTGTCTCTCACCTTTTTTTTCTTTCTCGGCTTGTAACTCGGTCACACAAAAACGTCTGATGAAATTATATTCAGTGCTCATCCACGGGGAACCATCTGCCAACCCCAAGGCCTTTTTCATCAACTTCTCTCTTGCATAATAGGCTAAGTGGTACAGAGATGAAAATCTGCTTAGAGTCAAGGGCATATCGTGCACATCCAACCATCCACAGGGCTTTGAAGGTCAAGTTCAAGGTACATCCAGTATGATAATGAATCTGACTCTACATTGTCGGAATGTAAAACGGTGATTTAATTTGACTTGACAATTAAATTGTGTCCCGTTTCTTTCCTGCCGTTAACCTTGGCTGTGTGCTGGCAGCCTCCTGTGTGCTTCAGCCCTGTTTCTATGAAAAGGTCGGCCTTCCTCATGTTGAGCAGGCCTGCTGGGACGCCGTTTACAGCATTCAGCATGCATCTGGATGTGTGTGACTTCCTCTTGCTAATGTCTCTCTGGCATTTACATCCTGCTGGAAAATTCGGTTTCAGTGAATATTTCACACCAAGTCTTTAACATTTGATCGGTGTGTGAGTCAGAGGAAAGGGGGTGCACCTCAAAATGTCACCAAAACAATATACAGCATCCACCACCAAGCTTGATTGATTACCAGCAAGCTTTCTTCAAGTTTTGAAGCAGTGTTATTATAAGGATAACAATCGAGTAACTATTCATATGCCCTGATGGAGTAAACATATGTTATAACTTACTTACTTATTGCAGTCAGATCACATAGTGCAAACGTTATGAATATGTACACTACGTAACCAAATTCATTTTTAGACAGTCATGTACAAGTCTGTTTCAATTTTTATTACATTCAGGTCAGTTTTATGTCAAAAATGTAAATTTGAAATTAATGTGATCAAACTTTTAATGTAAACTATTCAAAATAATTCTCTGAAAACTTTCATCAGACTTTGAAACAGAGCTGTGAGTTAGCAGCATACAACATACGATATAATGGAGCCTGTATTCAGTGTTGCCTTCTCATGTTGCCTGTTTCAAACATAAATTAGCCAAAAACAATTCAATATCTGTGCTGATACACCTTAAAGAAAGGAGGGAAAGTGGTAAGTGTGCCTTTTATTTCATGCTACCATTGCCAAGGTTGCTGATGAGTCTGTTTCACTGCACCTGCATCACCAGTGTGCAGAAGAGCTGAAGGTGTTGAGACCAGATGCAGATGCAGTCACTGGAGGCCCAGTCATGAATATTTAGCCTTTTTTGATGAAGTAATCTCAGATGAAAACCTCTGGTAGTTCAATCAGCCAGTGTTTCTTCTTCATGGGATAGATATGAGGCTAAGCATGTAAACCAATCACAAGTGTTTTCCACTGTGTCTTTTTGACACATTTTAGAGAGCATCAAAGAAAAACTACAACCATAGTGCAACAAGAAACCATGACTTAATGTCATTATTGTGTAAAAACAGCTTTTGCACAAGCCTCCTATTATTATGTGCAGCTTTCCAATGACTCCACATCATCCACGTCAATGGTGCAGACTTCTGCAGGCACTTCACTGGCCTTATATTACTGAAGAATATACAGGAATGTTTAATGACTAGTCCTTGATTTATCTTGTTGTTATTTGGGACCCAACAATTTGTTGTTTCACTTTTTTTTCAGTCATGTTAAAAAAGTAATTGAAAGATGTCTCTTCTAACACTTGGAGTAATGATCACTAAAACACAGAACATTAAAAATCAATTCTCATTTTCATCTCAAGGTGGTCAGTGATGGGCTGTAATACAAAAGCTGTAATCCACCTGACTTGACTTTATTTATTGACAATTCAATAAAAGAGAAGAACAGATCACTGATGTTGTTGGATACACAGCTAGCGCACCAGAATTAGACAAAACACAACTGTATAAAAGAAGTCAGTATTCATGGTATTAAAGGTAGTGTATTTATACTCGTAAAATATACTCTGGGGTAGTTGGTGCAGGTCTGAGCCTCAACAGGAAGGTAGAGCCACACAGGAAGCAACAAGCCAGTGGCAGAGTCCACAAGCCTTGTTAGCAGTGTGTGTCTGTTTGAACAACAAAAACTGGAGCAGGAATCAAAGTGAAAAGTCTGAAGAAGGTAACGATTGGTGAAATCTGGATCTGCTTAAACCATCAGAGAAGGTATGTGTGTAAATGTGGCAAACTGTTTTCAGTGGTACACAATCTTACCACAAAAAAAAAGTCATCTTAATGCAACCTTGTGTCCTTATCTGAAGTATCGTAGATTAAACTCACTGAAAACACTGTATTCCTGTTCAGTAGGTGTGATGTTCTCAAGGAACAATCACATTATTACAATAATACTATAGTTAATATTCTGAGTGCTGTTTTTGGTCTCTGCATACTCCTTAGACACATAGCTGACTATTTCGCTGCTTAATGCTCCACTATGTTCAAGAGCGAATTTCATACGTTGATCTCCTGTTTAGTGCTGAGGAAGTCATGGAGAAATGATTGAGACCAAAAGAGAGCTAAAAGGAGAGTGACTATTGGACTTGTATTCATCAGGTTGACTCAAACACGACAACAAATAAATCATTATTCTCTTTCCTCCATGTCTGCTGCATGCATTCATTTCCACTACATCCAGCCACAGGCAACTGTTCAAATATTAACCATATCGACTTCATGAGATACTATCTCAGCGTGTACTGCTTGTTTCTCTGCTCCCAAGTTACAAAAAAACTCACATAAATTGTCATGGTCGGTGCATTTTTGGTTTCCAGTCAATTGAAGATTGAAGATTTAAGCTCAACATGAGAAGCTAGACGGATAAAATCCGTCTGCATTGGCAGCTGTGCATTTCCAGCTTATGATAGCAAATCATGTTCTTTTCATGTTTATACCTGAAACGTGTCAGCACTCTGACATACACAAGTACTTACATTTCCCTCTTAAAAAGCCACAATATACTGCCCTGTCTGGATTCTGCACCATAAAGGGTGACAAAATCAACGGGACTAACAAATCCACGGTGACTCAGGAGCCTCATGCTGTTATCTTGAAGATATTTGTCACACGCTTCTCTCTCAGGTGTGAAATTGTCCTCTAAATTTTCCACAGTAAGTCACAGGGAACTCAGTGAGTGCTGGATTACAGCAGATATAGAGGGGAGAAGTCTAAAAGCCTGCAGGGTCCTGGACTGCAGAAAGCGCTGGACTAATTACGCTGAGGAAAGTTGTCCAAAGCTTTAAAACAGGCAGGAACGTGACTCTCAGCCCGGGAGGGTCAGAGAAGGGAGGAGGCGCTGGGTTTGGAATAAAAAGCATTCAGGCCGACGCAGAGAAAGGATTACAGTAATATTTTGGCATGCTGACATTTTCTGTGACTCGAGGCTGGTGGTGTAAAAATCTGCTGCAGCATATCTGACATTTTGGAAAATACATGGTTGCCATTTTAAATCAATATCAATTTCACAATTTGACACATTGTATGTCCATGTGTTTAGCTTGGCTTAGCAGAAAGACTGGAAGTAAGGGGGGAGGGGGTCTATGAAGTGGAACAAATGCACCATAAACTCTTTGGCAAATGAGGCAAACCATGTTTTATATTTTTTTCTTAAAGCCATTAGATTATATGAGCAGACACAAACCAACAATACATTTAAATGAAATAAAATCCAACTTTAATTATGTAGCACAATTGCAATACAAGATGCTTATTGATTCTACTATCAATTCGTCTTTAAGGCCTGATCTTGTGCCATGAAGCTCAGAGATAATTAAAACTCATCAATAAGCTTGTTGTACTGGGCGCCCGTGCTTCTCCATTACCAGAAACAGTTTATCTCAACTCAGTCCCACAAGAGCATGAAATGAGTTGTGATCCACCGCTGATCCCCGATGTGCTACTTCATCCTGCCCGGTTAAAACTACAGTCACCAGTTTGTTGGGAAAGTTACTGAACATCTTTTAAAACATCATCTACAGAGTTTCAACTCTACATCCTGCCTGTCAAAATATTAACAGGTAGACATAAACAATATTGTTGTTGTTCTAATAATGACAATAATAATCCTTTCAGTAGTATTTTTTACTTAACTCTTGATGACGGCTAGTCGTCCTCCTGGTAGCAGTCTTTACCAGGGTGGATCATCAGGGTATTCATGTTCTCTCTGAACTCTCCCCCTTACTTAAAAATATACAAACAGAACCCCACCATCACGTGTCAAAATAAACATGCAACTTCTTGTACTTTATGTACTCCAATTCATATATTTTAATATGCTGATTGAACTTCTAATGTGCATCACCAATGTACACAAAATTAAAGTGTACCTATGTGAACCACAATGAAAGTTAAAGGTGTCTTTTTGATGCTTTTATTTATTGGTAACATATTATGGTCCAGACAAAATATATTTCTAGAAAGGAATTTTCCATAAAACATCAAAGTACTCTACTTCATGGAAAATAAAATCTACACTAACCACAGAGAAGTCTATGATGTGCAAAATAACAGCAGACATTATGAAGACAATATTTTATAAAGAAACAGAAACAAAAATGTGCACAAAGCCTTTTACAGACTCATCCCTCGAAAATAACAAAAGAGGTTTGCAAGTAAGACTTTTCTCAGTCGAGGTCCCAGTTTGACTTTCTCTCCGCCTGGTTAGAGAATCACATCCTCCACTGGTTAATCATTTTCCGGCCATTTTCCAAGAAAGGTTTCATTTTCCATCAGAGAGACTCAACTACTCCGTTCCTCACAGCCGCTGCCGATCAAACCGGTGGAGAAGTTTGCTCGGCCTGTAAATTGTATTCTGGAGAAGATGTGTCTTTAAAACTCCTGTTTCCTTTTTCCTCATTTCATAACATAATGCTAAAAATTTGCTTATTCAAACACAGTTTTTCCTTATGCAAACAAATGGCAAGAGTACACTAATTATAATTGTTTTACTGAGCTCTATCTCTCCTTTTCTTAAAGATCCCATCCAGACAAATGTCTATATAAAACACTCTACTTTGAAATAAACTTTCTGTCCGACATGATTTTGCACAAAAACAAAAATCATTTTTCCTTCTGAAAATTGTTAAACTGATATCTACTTTTTGTTTCTCCTGAAAAATGTAGTTTAATTGCTGAACACAAGACATCTTTTAGTGTTTTTGCACTGGAGGTTTCAAGTTTCCACTTCATACTTCTGTAATTGTAACTGACTTCCAAACTATTTGTTTGGACCCAGCTCCTAAAATCAGGCAAAGAAACTTCCCTCTTTGAGCAGCTGAATATGAAAACGACATTCTGTCTTTAATCTCTGAACATACATCGTTCAGCACAATGAAGTAAACGTTGAGATGTAGGAACAGGAAGAAAGACAGGTTTGTAAATGGAGGGGGACTCGAAGGGAACCTGTTGTCCTCTGTCTTTGTACTGTAGGTGTCTGAGAGAACGTCAGCATGTATGTCACAGTTCACTGACCACCAAACCCTCTCTGCTGCAATATTAACAGAAATCAATACTTGGTAATTAGTTGGCATTTTGAAGTTGCTCCTGCATCAGCAGATCTGCCCTCAAAGCAATCCGTACTCTCCGATTTCTCCTCTCATTGTCAACAAACAAGTGGACACCATCAATTAGGCCTGGACCGACAGCAGAGGAACCCAGGAACTATTTATAGAGCTCTCCTCCTCACTCCACCTGAACTGTAACTCCCAGGAGCAGGAACCTGAGGATTTCTGTTGGGCGTCGGGGGAGAGAAGTCAGATTCACAATGGTCTACATGATATGTATGACATGATCTACAAATGAAAATTAAGATTTATAAATGTGTACAATGATTTTTGTATCACAACTGTGTCTTCCAATCCAGACCCAAACACCAAGCAATTAGAGAACATGTAAAGCAAATAAAATCTACAACTATGTCCGGCGTCTTCGAGGTGTTCAGAAGGAGACATTTTTTGGTTTAAGGCCCTCGTCTGATCCACACCACAATCGCAGTGTCATCAGAATATTTCTGGATGTGGCAGAGCTTTACTTTGAGGCTTATGTGTACAATGTGAACAGGAATGGCTCGAGCCCAGTTCCTTGTGGCGCTCCAGTTCTGCTCATTAATACCCGGTGACTTTTCAAAAGGGCCTCCTATAAAGCAAAGGCACAAGACTGGACCGTGATGCAGGACACAAGCTGGTTATGGTCAAGTATAGCTAAGTGATGATTGTATTGACAATGGAACTGTTTGAGGTGGTTAGCCGGGGAGTTTACTGAGCTGATGAGGTGAGTGACCGGGTCGGGGTGGCAGGGAGGAGGCGGAGTGACAGGGTGAAGCCGAGCTCAACGAGATCCTCCAGAAACAGAGCTGAACAGAACCAGACAGCTGGCGGGCAGGATTGCTGGGCACGAAGGAGAACGTGGGTCAGACGGAGTTAAAAAAAACAAAAACAGAATTAACTCGGACAATCTAAGCAGCCGATCCAAAGTAGTTACCAGCACGGAGACCGAATAATCTGATGCTGAGCAACTGCAGAGTATTTAAGCAGAGGACGGCTGATGAGGAGACAACATCCAGGTGTGTGGCAGGTCGTCAGCGGCAGGTGGAGGGAATGTGGAATCTGCAGGAGGAGGAGGAGCTCAGCGCCGAGGAGACGGACAACATCAAACAAACAGAAAGACACGAGGAAAAAGGGAAAGCTGGAAACACGGGGATCAGGGAAGAACAACAGCTGAGAGAGTTCACGTTACCCAGCTGAGTTTACCTCCAGCCCTGCATCCCTGGTATGTTAAAGAGATCGTCCCTTGTGTACACAAAAATATTGCTCATTGTCAACTGACATAGTATAACAAAGAATAATACGGTGTAACGCAAGAAAAAAATACATTTTACCAACAATAAAAAAAAAAAAAAACGCTACAAAGAGCTACAGAGACATGCTGCCATTCAGTATGGCCCACTTGGGGATTTCGAAAATCATAACCTGAAAAGATATTTATATTGCAAGTACAGATTTTTAAGTTCAACTTTTTAAATCGGATCATTTAACACAGCAGATGTTGCTATTTTTTTTCCCAGCAGAAGAAGAACAAGTTCAGTCCTGGCACATGAATGAACTGGCCTGAGGTCGGAGCATCGAGAGCCCAGTTGTTGCACCGCACACAAAGCAGCTGTTTGAGAACGACTACACACCGATGAGGCAGAAGCTCTCTTCTTCATCTTCTTCATCTGCCGCCTTTCTCCTTAAACAGCTTGCTATATTATGCCTTATTATTTTCCAGTTTTAGAGCCGGCTTCACTGGTGTGTCATTATTGCTGTTATGCAACTTTTTTTTTTAAACTTTGCAAGTTGCTTTTCTGGGCCCAGCTTCTTTTTCTTTCTTCCATTCTTCCTTCCAAAGTTTATCTCTGGGGATTCTTCCTTCCTTATTTCCTTCCTTCAAATTGTCAAAATATCACATTGTTTTTGAGCATATTCTACCACCCCAATTCCCCAAAAGTTGGGATGCTGTGTAAAATATAAATAACATTAGAACGACAAAAAAAAAACCGAAAGAAGCTCGCCACAAAAAAGACACTTGCAAGCAGAGAGAGCGACCCAGAATCAGTTGGCTGATCTTCAACTTTTGACATTTCACCAATTAAGCGAGTTTTATTTAATCTCTGACTCTTCCCTCGTACACGCTCCTCTGGCTCTCCGGCTCTTTCAACCTTGATATTCAGCAGGGAGCCAGCTTCACAGTGGGAAATCCACCTGCTCCATCAATAACACACACAAATAATATTTCATATTATGCAGCACCAGGACATTGTGAACTAATTTTCATAAAGTTCTTGACCACTGCATTGGTAAGAGTGCTGTTTAGCTTCAAAGGTGGGGGATCCAAATCATGGCTACGTGTCAGACTGGACAGCTTGAATGCAGCTCCATAGTCCACTAGACTGGACCTTTAGACCACCAAATTGACCGATTTAGCAAGGTTTTTCACTTAGTAAACCACTGGTCCTCTCTTAACTTCCCCTCTGACCACCGGTCCTCTCTTAGCTTCCCCTGACCACCGGTCCTCTCTTCTTAACTTCCCTGACCACCGGTCCTCTCTTACCACCGGTCCTCTCTTCCCCTGACCACCGGTCCTCTCTTAACTTCCCCTGACCACCGGTCCTCTCTTAACTTCCCCTGACCACCGGTCCTCTCTTAGCTTCCCCTGACCACCGGTCCTCTCTTAACTTCCCCTGACCACCGGTCCTCTCTTAGCTTCCCCTGACCACCGGTCCTCTCTTAAGCTTCCCCTGACCACCGGTCCTCTCCTTCCCTGACCACCGGTCCTCTCTTAACTTCCCCTGACCACCGGTCCTCTCTTACCGGTCCTCTTCCCCTGACCACCGGTCCTCTCTTACCACCTTCCCCTGACCACCGGTCCTCTCTTAACTTCCCTGACCACCGGTCCTCTCTTATCTTCCCTGACCACCGGTCCTCTCTTAACTTCCCCTGACCACCGGTCCTCTCTTAACTTCCCCTGACCACCGGTCCTCTCTTAGCTTCCCCTGACCACCGGTCCTCTCTTAGCTTCCCCTGACCACCGGTCCTCTCTTAACTTCCCCTGACCACCGGTCCCTCTTCTTGACCACCGGTCCTCTTAACCCCTGACCACCGGTCCTCTCTTGACCACCGGTCCTCTCTTAACTTCCCCTGACCACCGGTCCTCTTAACTTCCCCTGACCACCGGTCCTCTCTTAACTTCCCCTGACCACCGGTCCTCTCTTACCACCGGTCCTCTCTTCCCCTGACCACCGGTCCTCTCTCCCCTGACCACCGGTGACCACCGGTCCTCTCTTAACTTCCCCTGACCACCGGTCCTCTCTTAACTTCCCCTGACCACCGGTCCTCTCTTAACTTCCCCTGACCACCGGTCCTCTCTTAACTTCCCCTGACCACCGGTCCTCTCTTAACTTCCCCTGACCACCGGTCCTCTCTCCCCTGACCACCGGCTTGACCACCGGTCCTCTCTTAGCTTCCCCTGACCACCGGTCCTCTCTTAACTTCCCCTGACCACCGGTCCTCTCTTAGCTTCCCCTGACCACCGGTCCTCTCTCACCAGCGACACAGCCAACTGTTGTCTTCTTTCACTGCCTCCTCTTGTCTGCAGCTCCTATGACATCCTGTCGTGCCCCTCCTTTATAGACCCGCTCCACTAATTGATGTCCACCTGTGGGCGGGGAGGTCCTGCCCCCCTGCCATGTCAGCACTGATGATTGGTTCTTCATCTGTCCCTCAAACAAAGCAGAAGTTGTGCAGCTGCAGGGGATCCATGATTAAGAGCCTCAGTGGGATCTCAGAGCAGAGTGGCCATGAACATGCCTGATAAGAATGTAGATTATAAAACACCACATGCTCAGACCATATAATGCAAATAAAAACAAACCGTGCTGAAACCAATATACAAGCAAACAAGTGTTCCAGATCTACATTTACTGTGTGAATTTGTGGGTCGGCTCACGGTTTATAAGAAGTCGTTTCCAGTTTTAGGTGTGGCTGTATATATTAGTGTGGCTGTTCAAATGTCAACACAGAGTTTTCAGACAATAATCACAGCTGAGACTGAAACTGTGAGCAATAGGCAGGCGAGCCAGACTAGCTTATAAACTGATGTGTGAGAGGATGTGAAGAAAAGTAGGCTAAACATTGTCATTTGTCTTTCTCATCGATCTTCTGTGTCACGGATATTTATCATAAATAATTAACAAAATTACCGCTGTTGTACCACCTGCATTAATGTGCTGTGGAGATGTTCATATGGATCCTGCTGCTGTTTGAAGCTGCAGGAATTCGATAAGCTCAGACTAAAGGCTCACAGAAAAAGGACGCACACAGTGTGTGTGTGTGTGTGTGTGTGTGTGTGTGTGTGTGTGTGTGTGTGTGTGTGTGTGTGTGTGTGTGTGTGTGTGTGTTCACCAACTAAAGGCAAACACATTGTTTTTCTCTCTCTTTGTCCTGTGTGCAGAAAATAACTCGTTTTTTTTTTTCATAAAAGAATTGGAGGAGAATGTGAAAAAAAACGTGAAGGGCACTCGGAAAGTGCAGACCTCGGCAAAAACCAACCGTCCACTTTTCTGTGATACACCACAACTGGAGCAATTTTACAATTGTAGTGGTTGCAGTTCCCTCTATGAAACCGCTGTGCCTGAGTGCTCCATAACAACTGCTTGGTGTATTGAGTTTGAGCACTACGTGTTTATGCCAGAGGATTTCTGGTGCCCGTGAATGTGGACTGTAATTATGTATGCCTATGTATTTCCTTCATTGAACCTTACTACCAGCTATTGGACTGGCATTGAGTGGGCCATATGCCTATCTTCACATGGTTGATGAAAATGAAAAATAACTTATGGATCCAGGCTGTCATTCAGATCTGGCTCAAATATTTTTTTGGTTTTGTTTCTTGGCACATGCCCATGAAAATAATAATCCTGTTGACAGAGAAGCAAACAAATCCCACCAAAAACAAAGAGAAGAGACTTCATTGATAAAGAGAAATGAAAAGGGCCGACAAATAAAGAGTAAATCTGGCAAAACCTTACAACCTCACATAAAGTGCAGAGCTCAACCAAAGCTTTTTTTTGGGGGGGAAGCATTTGATTATCTATAATGCAATCTATACATTTGAATAGATGTCTATCCTGTTCATTAATAGCAACATAACATACACCAGATCATAAAAGTAATATAAGATAATCGATGTCCAAACATTCTCTTTTCAGATCAGTTCCCTGATGGATTATGCATCCATCATGTGGGAATAGATCTGCTGGTTTGAATCCCAGATGTGCCAGTAGTTTTAGTGCTCATTAAAATGATGCTCTCGCTGCGGTTCCAGATGTTTTCCTGACTCCCGAGAGACATGTATGCAAACACAGCTGCACAGATGCATTTGACACACACACACACACACACACACACACACACACACACACACACACACACACACACACACACACACACACACACACACACACACACACACACACACACACACACACACACACACACACACACACACACACACAGCTGTCATTTCACAGAGCTAATGCGGCAATACAAATCTCACTCAGAGTACTGAAGTACTGAAGTCAGCTCATTCATATAGTACAATTATACACAACATGTAGAGCTGGCCAGGGCTTTGGGTTCTGTTCCCAGGATGATCAGGGACAGCATGTGGAGCTCCAGTGGTGACGGAGGTGACACTGGTACTGGAACCGGAACGGGTCGAGCAGGTGACATCACGGACGGGGAGCCAAGAACAGAAAGCTGTTCCACTGGATCAGCAGCAACAGACCAAAACTCCAGGACAAGCTTGTCTCTCTGAGTTCAGCCTCCAGATGACTCATATTGTTTTACTGCTTTGATAATATGATGATAACAATTAATTAAACCTGGGTGCAATGACTAAATGCCTTTATCTAAATCTGAATTGAGTATATTATTATTGTAGTATTTTTGTACCTGCACTACAGCGGTTTTGAAGGGGATGAGAGGAGCTGATCTGATTGGCCATGATTGAAGTCAGCTGTGACACACCTTTTAATTGTCTATTCTTCGTCCTGTACCACTGCACCACGCACTTGTGTTTGTGTTCACCAAATCACTAAACACGTTGGCCACACCTGCATGTGCTCCCAGCATTCAGAACAGACCAGTGCATAGACAGATGAAAATAGAGCTCATATAGTTCAAAACAAATTACATTTAAAAAGTGTATTGTGCAAAGTTGACTAAAACTGAATAGAAAGTCACTTTCTGACAGAGATTTTGGCAGACGGTTGCCAAAAGTGCACTACAGCACATCGGTATCAATAATGCAGAGATTTTAGAGATTTGGAAACACTGCGAAAGATCCAAGCAGACTCATCAACCACAGTAAGACAGTGATAGTCTGGTGCAGTTTGAAGTGTAGATACTCTCATAGATGAGTGACTATGTAGAGAAAGGTCAAACTCGTTTGCGCTAAAAGGAACCTATCAAAGACGGTGCTCTTCAGGTGGAACACTACATTTAGGTGAGAAGGTCATTTGCCAGTTTCTGGTCTGTAGTGGAGATATTATGCAGCAGGTCTTTGTGCAATTTTTATTTTTTTTACTTTAGCTCACTTCACTTCTTTTTGTTCTTTTGTCAAAAAGAATAAAAAAATTTGAAATGATGATAAATGGATGTATATATGCATGGATTCCTACATATAAACATCCGCCTCCCTTTATTGAGCTTGAGAGAAAACAGATAACATTTGTTGGGGACTATTTTTAACTTCAGATTTCACGTTTGTTGCTGTAGTGAATATTTCCTGCAACACGACGGTGTATGTTGGATTGAGTAAAAATAAACCGTGTGGAGACAACACTGGAGCTCATCAGTAGTAAGATACGGCATTCTCTGGATGTGCAGACAGTACTAGAATGGACTTTTGTTGGTTTTCATGGGATTTGCTGATACTGGAAAAAATGAAAATCTTCTAAATGAATGTCACGTTAACCCAGACATTTGATTGGCAAAGTGAAACAAACACATGGACACAATGATATTAAAAATGGTGGATTTCATTATAAACTGGGAGCCAGGACTCGCAAAACATCAGTAACACTGATCGCGGTACGGCAGTAACACGGTGACATGATGTGGGAGAATCCCTCTGATAGATGAATATTTCAGAGGATTTCAGTAACAAGGTCACAGTACAACTCTGCAGAGCTCTGAGGCGACCAAGTGAATCAGAGAAAAGCTCGTCAATTATTAACGACTGCTGGTGTCACAAGAAAGACGTGTGTGTGTGAGTATTTTGTGTGTGTGTGTGTGTGTGTGTGTGTGTGTGTGTGTGTGTGTGTGTGTGTGTGTGTGTGTGTGTGTGTGTGTGTGTGTCGAGCTGTAGCTTTAGATGTTTGTGTGTTTCAGTATTCATGTTCCACAGAAGGATTCCCACATAAACAACGACAGCTTGTTGAGTTTCAGTGCTGCAGGGCAGGAAGGATGGAGCCCAGGCAGGGTCCGAAGCCCACTCTGAATCCATCTCCTTCACAGTAACCTAGATGGAGGAAGACGTACAATATTAGTGTAGTTAAAATCTGATTATGGACATCATGGACGTGATCAGAATTATGTTTCATTGTTTTTCCTTCTGTGGGTGAACGTGCTTTTCCTGCCCTGCTGCTCGATAGTCATGACTTCACTTTACTTGCCTGATGATCTTTGTGTCTGGAATTAAGTGGATCAGTTTCTTGTCCTTTGCTTTCAATGTCACCCTAACTCGGTCTTTCTGTCTTTCAGACCTTCTGATGATCTTATTTTCATAAATATCTAGGTCTGGCTACACTCCACTGGGAATCCCTTCCAGCCGCCGTTGCATCCTAATGAGGTAGAACTCGGTTCAATTTGAATATATTGGAGCAGCTTTAACCGATTGGCATTGACCACCATATGCACCAAAACTCTCCCACTGCTGCAATAACATTAAGAAGAAAAAAAAAGGTTGATGTTTTCCACACATATCGACTGACACTGGTCACTGATTGGTCAACATATTAAATCTAACTTTGAAATAAAAAGATCCTGACAGCTGTGATGGAGCTCGATGTTCAGCTCTGTCCTGAGAACAGATGTTATGAAACAATCATTTCTGTGTAGCTTATTAATAGACGTGTTCCCAGATACAAATGTTCTGCATGAATATATGGGTTTGCTCACAGATCATAAGGAAGTATTTCCAGCCGTTGCATCCTAATGGGCCACACATACTGATCACTGATTGGTCGGCCCTTTAAGATGTCCATTCAAACGTTATTGTGAACAGTGTTTACAGACTATAATCACTATAATCACTATCAGTACACGACCTGGAAATACAACGTTGTAATGTCTTCTGGGCTTGAGGGGGAAAGTCTAAGAAAAAAAACTCTTCTATTATTAGCGTTTGCACAGCCACTCTGAAGGGCGGACCAATCGGCAACAAGTGTACAATAACAAGTGTTTGTCCCGCCCCTCCTTCATTGTGATTGGACGGCTGGTGACAGTGACGAGCACAGAGTGTTAACATTTTTCAACTTGAGACAACTGGAAAATAAACACTGAATGTTTCAGCGCTCAGCGCAGAATAAACACTCTGCACCTCGTAAAGCTGCTGGCATTCATTAAAACTATTTAAAAATATGCTGTAGCCAGGAAAAAGAACGCATACCGCTTTCAGCACATGCCGATTGGTTGAAATTAACTGAAGGTCTACGGCCAACGACTGCAAACGATTCACTACGGAGGGCGAACAGACCCATATACATGCAGTAACATTGGGACTGGTTCGCACCAGACTACCTCTGAGGGACAAAGGGAATCCCTGATGGTATCATGGAGATTTCTGCGTTCTCTGTGGGTTTGGAGACCAGACATTTGAATTCAAATGGAAATGGAAAATTAAATGGTCAAATGAAAGATGTGTTCAACTTTTCTCGGTTGCTGCTTCAGTATACTGTCATAAACCTCCAAATGATCTCTCCTTATTGAATCATAGTGGAGATCTGACACCAGAAATATGAAAACATATCACCAGTCTAACCTGTGATGGTGACTTCATCTCCATCCTTCAAGAAGGTTCTAGTTTCTCCTCCTCCGAGATCAACGGTCTTAGATCCTCTCCATGACAGCTCAAGCATGGAACCAAAACTCTGTGGATCCTGTGTAGATAAACCAGGCCAGAGAGTCAGATCTGACAGATGGGAAAAGTGATTTACAGATGAAAAAAATGTGTGTTTATGTGAAAGCAAGAATTTGTAAACATCTAAATAGTCATTTATAAAATAAAGAAAAAGAAACGGAAGTAAAAAATGTGAGGCCCTCCTTTACTGAAGTGACTCGGGGGAGTTTTAATAGAATTATTCTCATACAAATATATATAATTAACAAAAGCTCCTATTTATTTTTCATCAAGAATGGAGTATACTGTGCATGCAGACACTCACAGGTCCACTGATGGTACCTGAAGCCAGCAGGTCTCCGGGTCGGACGTTGCAGCCATTGACCGTGTGATGGGCGAGCTGCTGCTTCATGGTCCAGTACATGTACTTAAGAGAGACGGAGAATAAAAAGGAGAAAGAAAGAAAGTGGGGAGACAGACTTTATACAATTTTTTTCATACCAGTTCATTATTTTCATAAATCAGGAGGCCGGTCAGACCATCCTCTGCAGGCTAGTGATGGCTGAGAGCACCAAGTGAGTCTGCGTCACATGGAGCCTCAAGAGATGTTGTAACCATTGAGCAGGAACTGTTATAATAAGTTGACAAAGAAGGTGTAGTTGTGATACAAGAACCTGCAGAGCTAAAGAAAATAGTGACTGTATCAAAATCAAAGGCAAGAAGGAAATATCACATTTTTCTTTAAACCCACGTGAGTACGCACTTACAGCCTGAGGGACAGAGGAGCAGAGAGTTTGATATAAATTGCTCTTCCAATGAATCAGTTTAACGATGGAGAATACACACAATTGAAACTAGTGGGACATAAAATGTCACAGAATTAATGAGCCAAAAATCTTATATTAGCACAATAGCATAATATCTCTTCAGAATTTCAAGAATTGTTAATATTTTAACTGATGTAAAGGTTATTATTAAACAATCAGATTAAATGTAAAAAAAATATAAAATAAAAACATTACTTTGTCTTAATCAGCTTGGAGTATTGTGTTTTTTTGTACTTTTTATTTTCCAAAATCTTTATCTTCCTAATGCCACTAACATTATCTATTGCTATTTAATTATTGCAGGTTTTTTGTGTTGTCTGCACGTACTTAGCATGTTTCCCATTCTCACACTCACACACACACACACACACGCACGCACACGCACACTCACACACACACACACACACACACACACACACACACACACACACACACACACACACACACACACACACACACACACACACACACACACACACACACACACACACAACAGAGCTGCCATGGAAGGTGCTCGTCTGGAGAGGTCCAGTGTCCTGCACAAGGAAACTCTTCGGCATGTGGACAGGAGGAACCGGAGGTTGAGCCGTCAACCTCCGGTTCGGTTCCGATTCGGAGTTTAAAAAATGTCCCCTCGGGGATTAATAAAGTAAATACCTACCTACCTACCTAACCTTGCAATTAATAGACAACCCAGCTGAGCCATATGTGTGTATTGATTTAGTGTCCTGCATGTATTATGTACATTATATTTCCAGTAGTGATCACAATGTTCGTTAACAACTTCTGTACTGTTTAACCTACCCACATAACATAGTGTGCTTGTTATTGGGGCTCTGGCTCAGAACACGAGATTCTTACCTTGAAGTTTGACTTGCAGATGTTTGCCGCCTCGGCCATGCTCCGTCCTTTAAGGGCGAAAAGAAAAATGTACTTACAGTGATGCAGACAATCACTTCATAACCTACTGCAGTACTCCTGGCACGCAGCAGTGGGTTATAGTGAAAGCAGAAATAAGGCTGCTGTACAGGACATGTACAGTATTATTCAGCTGTAGACAAACTCATTACATCCAGTATTTTTGTGGTGCTTGTAATATGCTGGAGTGTTTCCATTTTCTGTTACCTCTTCTCCAAGACTTTTCACATTCAGAAATATTGTACTTTTTTATACTGTAAAGTTAAAGCTGTGTGTACTACTCACTCTACAGATTTATATTTTCTAGTAACACTAGGTAACTGTACATGAATTATCAGGAATGAATGCATGACTTAAGCATTACTTCATGCATTAATACCTCCCAAATGATCAGGAAGTAACTTGAGTTCAAAGTCTTTCATTCATGATCTCATGCATGAACAACACATTCATTATAACATTAACTAAGGCAAGTACATCATGCATGATTATTCATGATTCATTAATCATGATCGTGATCAAGTGTTTGCAAAAAAAAGTTGTGCCATTATCATTGTTACCACGTTAGTTAAGGAGCCACAAACTAATGCGGAGTTATTGATGACTACATTGTTTGGATGTCAACAGCATTCATGAGCAATGTGCTGTGATTGGCCAATTTGTGTTTCTGTTCATTTACCAGCAGGTTTCCATGAATAAGACACATGACATAATAACTCAGACATCATTATAATTGAAAAACATGTGTTCTCACATTCATTGTTCTGGCATGTTCTCTATTTGACGTTGGATAGTAAATTAAACTACCTAACAGTTAATGGCAGTTAGAAATTAGCTGTACCTTGAGCAGCTACAACATGAAAATGTAAAGCTGATGCTAACAGGGGCGAAGTTGTACAGTTGATTTGATGACAGTCACTTTGTGTTCAGTACCTTTTAGTGACACAAACAGATTGATGTTGAAGGTGTAAGAATCTTGGTGTTGCAGGTACGGCAGTGGTTCTGGATCCTGTTGGAAGAGAAGTAAAAACCTCCAGGTCACAGGCGCTCCAATGTTCATGACAGTAGACCAAAATGAGACAAAACATCTTCTCTATTCTTAAATCTTTAATACTCGTTAGACAAGACATTTAAGGATTGCTATTAAAGGTGGCATCAGAAGAAAGCCCATGTTGTCCTCCAGATCTTAAAGCTTTTTTCATTTCAGTTCATTAGATTCTCATCTCAGACTTGTTTACTCTTACATGTACTTTTGCAACTTTTTATGTTAAATCTATTTCTTTATGTAGCTTTAAAGCAGCAAAATTTCATCTTTACTCAAATTCCTTTTGGTTTATAAATCAGTACTTTTAATTTTTACGGTGTGACACACTCATCCTGCTGTGTTTTCTTAATTGCTATCCATCTTGGACTCGTATCTGTTAACGCCATATGAAAAGGTAAAGACAAGATGACCACAGAAAACCATACAGAAATGAACAAACCATTCTGATATCACAATTTTACATTTCTTAATTAGTGTAAATATATTATTTGCTGTTAGAAATTCTTTCTCAAGAAGTTCGTTTTTACTCTCGGTCTCAATTTGTATTTGTTTAAGAACTGTTTTAATGTTCCTACTAACGTCTTACCACTGAAACATCAGGCTGCTAGAGATTAAAGGCTAAAGTCACAAAGTACTTCTAGATGTAAACTACACCTACCAAGTAAACTACATGTCAGCATGTTTTGACCCAACTGGCCATGGCTAGTGATAAATCATGTGCTTTTGTTTGGGCAAAAAAAATGGTTCAAAACTTTTTGCAGCAGCAAGACAGTCACTGAAGATTATACTGTCTTTAAAACAACCATATGGTTTGTTAAAATATGATTTTAGTCATGAAAAAACTAATAACAGGTCTCTTCAGAAGTTCTGTTGGAAACAAATTATACATAGGCATTTAGTTAATACATGGCAAATGAATATATAGGCTACAGTAAATGAATTATTAGGAATTGTTGAGAGCGAGTTCATGTTCACAGGTTTCAAATGTACAAATCTGGCAACCTATTCTGAAAACACAAACACGAAACGAGGCCTGCAGCAGTTACACGAAGCAGTTCTTCACCATTAACTCGTTACAAAATTCTCCTTTGTGAAATGAGGCCTGTATTGGACTCCGAGACCCAGACTGGACACTTCTCCTTGTTGATGAAACGTGTGACTTTTATATTCACCTGGATGGTGTTAGGTTCTGCAAAAGGTAACAGTGCCTCCATCGGGACGACCCACGGTGAGATGGTGGTCCCAAAGCTCTTCCCCAGGAAAGGTCCCAGAGGAACATACTCCCACGCCTGGATGTCCCTGGCTGAGAAGAAACACGGTGCATAAGTACGCAGGATATGAGTCTGGTCCTAACCTTCAGATACAAAGGATTACACAATGATAAAAAAAGTCGGGCAATTTAGTTTCTTTAAGATCTCTTCCTGTGGACAAAGAAGAGATGAGCACAGTGTTTTTGACAAACTTTGTTGGCACATATGTTTAATATCCAAATTTGCCTCAGGAAGGTTGTACAACCTCTGAAAGGTCATTATTGTAAACACACATCTTCATCAAAAAGTGTCCTTTGCTTTGCAACATACAGAACAGCACTTCATGATTCCCAGCTGAACAGAAGAAAAAGTTATCTTGAATAACATTGCGAAAGTGTTTTAGTGAATTCGATTTTTTTTTTAAAAGGCTTATATGTGTCACCATTTTTTTTTTACTGTTCATGTTATTTTATAGCCAAATTTAATTTAAATGAAAGTTCAATAATTCTAGTTTGCAGACAATAAATACACTCACACGTACATCAAACTTCCTGGATTAATAAGCACTTGGCTCAAATTGCATTGGCAGGATCACAAGGTGCCTAATTCTACTTTAATTAAAAATGGTTCCTATAATGACAACAACAAAAGATTGACGACTTTATGTCATACCAACAATCAGATATAGAGAAAATCCACGACAATAGTCACCAAAAAAAGACCAAGCAGAGGACGTGATGACGATGATGATACGAGTCGCTGCTCTGTGACTGGTAATCATCTGAAGAACATTTTCGGTTCAAAGTCAACATGTTCGGGGTGAAATCATGTGACACAGTTACTGCTGCTCCTCTCTCTCATAAGCTCACTGTTGCATCTGCAGAAAAATAATCTCTGACAGATCATTTCTCAGAACAAAGAAGAGCCCGTCGGTCAGAGTCACTTCTGCTCAATGAGCCCTGCAGGCACCATCTGTGTTACCGCAAACCGGTTGGCATCGGAGAGATACTCCTCCAAACAAACACGCAAACTTAACAGTTTATTTTATATTTTTAAATGATAACAATGTGTGTTTTGTTTGCTCATATTTATAACCAACATCATAACGGTTTGACCTGCAAAAATCAAATCATATTTCTACTTAAAACAGAATGTAATGTTCCAACTTGGTGCCAAAAATCACATCTATAAGACTTCCTCCTCTTTCAGTGGAAACTATTTTAGTCTTAAATGACAGAAAACACAAACAATGGTGGAAAAAGTACAAATACCCTTCGATAAATACATTCTTAAATCAAATTAATGGTGTATTTACGTAGACGAACTCAAGTCATTTCAATAAACAGGTCTCACGATTAATGTATGAGTCTAATTTGTTCCAAGATTTTCTTCAATAAAAGCCTAAACTCTGTTGATGGCTTTTTCAAGTCTTAAGTCAAGTTCTCGTTTCTGTGACTTCAGTCTGATTGGACTGCAGAGATGTGCAACAACTGCATACTACATGCCAACTCTGAGCAGGTTTTGTTTGTTTACACTGAAAAAACATGAAGTCAGTGACATTGTAACCTTCGTGAGAAAGTACTCCAAGTTTCATCGCTCAAAATCAGCACCTGAGTTACACATGCTTCTGTGAGCAGCGGTCCAGGTGTGGCTGCGATTTCTCTGCTGACATGACCAGTGGACACGCATACAATATTTTGAAAAATAATTGAAATGCTTCAGGAAGTGTACGGCAATGACGCATTGAGCCTGGAGAGGTGTTTTGAATGATTTCTGTGTTTCCAATCGGTGGAACTTCACCGTCCAAAACCACAAAAGGTGCATCAGGTCAGGAGCCACCAGCTCGGTTGTCTTTTTGCACCGTGACATCGTCCACCGGCGTCAGACTGTCAACGCCGAGTTCCACTGTGACGTTCTGAGGCGAAAACATTCACTCCAAACCACCTGAACTGTGGCGTCATGGCAACAGGGTTCTCCTCCATGACAACGCACCATCTCACAGCAATTTGAAAACGCACAAGTTTCTCGCCAACAACAACACAATCATTGTTCCCCTCCACCCCGACTCGCCAGATTGGTATTTCATTACTTCTTTCTGTTCCCCAATAATTTGTCACAAGCTGTGATGAGCGCCTTCTGCTCAAGTTTCAAGTGTGTAAAACATCAGACGCACCCGGACCGCTGCTGACAAAAGCACGTGTAACTCAGGTGTTAATTTTGATCAGGCGATAAAACTCAAAATACTTACTGAAGAAGCATCTGTGCTCCGTGCACGTCACCATGCTGTACAACAGGAAGAGTCTCTGAACCTTCTGATCGACCCTCTTACATACTTATAAAGAAGTGGATTTGCCACTGATGTACTTCACAGAGGGGGTGTGGGAACAGCTGTAAAAACGTAAAACCCTGACGATGTCACTTTCTAGAAGGAAGCACCAAGCTCAGCCGCACCAAGTGGGAAATAAACATAATAACTTATCCACGAGGGTCCGAGCCTTCAGGTGGATGCAGTGGTGGAGGCGGGGCTTCCGAAATGCTCTATAAACTGCAGTAGTATTAACAGCATACTTGAAATGCACAGTAATAGCAGTATCTCCCTGCACCCTGTGCTCCCATAGGGTTCTCCACTTGGAAGCTAATGAGGCAACAGTCCCATAATCTTCCACTGCTTTAATGTCTGCTCTCAGTATCTTCTTCTATCATCATGGAGAGACACAGCTCATTGGCTGAGAGCCTTGAAGAAATTACTTTTCAATTAAACTATTGTGCACCACTGACGGGAAAGAACAAAGAAGAGCATTTAAATTAGCATGCAGCTGTACGGTAGGTTGTTTTTTTTACGGCAAATATTCACAGAGAGCCTTCGGTGAACTCTGCTCAGACGGATCTCCGGAGACCATCAGCAGTCAAGTACAAAATGAAAGCAATGTCAGTTCGCTTTCAAGCTGCACATTCAGCAGAAACGTCACAGACTGAAAAATGTCTAACACTGTGCTATAGTGAGAAGAAGAAAAAAAAAATGAAACTGGGCCGGCTGTGCAGAATTCAGCGTGCAGCAGTGTGACGGCATCTCATTGAGACATTACTTTGGAGAATGTGTTGCATAATTTGCCAGAGATAATTTCAAATGCATAACATACAGGCTGAATAATATCCTTATTTACTATATTTTGAGGGTGATTTTAGGTTAAATTCAAAGGTTTTGATTCTATTTTCCTTTTTTTTGTTGCTGATGCAGCATTAGTTAGTGATTTCCTTGTAATTAACATTACAGTGTCAGCTCACTGCCTTTATGACTTTCTCTATTTGTAGTAGGCACTTCAATGATTTAATTGTCCCTCTCCTATATAAATGTTTACATTCTCTTCACATATGTCAGTGAGACTGTGAACAGACAGTCATAAATTGTAAGAGCACTGTGAGGGGACAGTGAATTTGTCTTCATTCCTCTTGAGTCGTCCGTTTTGAAGGCTTTGTTATTGTCACTGACCGAATCAGCAGCTTTCAGCGGTGGAGCGCCGCTCACTGGTGGCTGAGAGGGCTGCTGTGATACACAGCACATTACTGCCTCATTAAAAGACCATCGAAGGACTGCAAAAGCCAGACATCATCATAATATACTAACTCTGTCTTGGAGAGTTGGGACCAGTCGAGTGCTCGTTTTCATACTGTAATGAACATAATGGGGCAGCGAGAAACATTGTGGCCCTCCGATTGAACCTGAAGCCATCAGAAGGACCTCATCACAGTGATTCATTCACTCACTGCCTCTAAACACTGACAATATGCTTCGTGACATTAATACTGAAATGCATTTTGAACATGACTACTGTGACTGCTTGGCTTTGGAGAAATGTGAATGAACCACATAGTGACTACCACATTTTGTACTGAACCAGTGAGGGTGTCACGTTTATCATCATCATCATCATCATCATCATCTGTCCCTTGTGCTCAGCTCACCTGACGGAACAGGTGTGAACACACTCAGGAAGCACCGAGGAGGCTCTCAGAGTCCATCAGACCTCATTCAGAGGTCGTCTGGGACACTTTTCATTACATTCTCTCAGCAGTGGGAACGCAAACACGTTGTGGGCCAACAACAATAGAAATACTGAATGCAGCTCTCTGTGTCACCAGGTTTTGTACATTTTCTTCCTCTCTGTTACCAGACAAAAGATCCTGCGTGATTCTGCCAGCCCCTCAAACAGTTCATTTACCCACCGCAGCGCAAGGCCCGACCCAATGAAGCTCCAGTAAGCAAAGATGTTTCATTTTGTTAAATGATTCAACTCCTCTAATTCAAAAGCACAAAGCGATTTGACATTTCCACCTCTATTGTATTGCTCGTGAAGTTCGTGTTGTTTATGTTATTTCAACAACAAAAAAAGTACAGTTCTCGTTCACAAAAAGAAACAAAATCATATTTACACTGTCTGCACCGTGTAGACCTGCGTAGAGCAGCCCAGAGCTGTAAACTCAGTCCCTAATGAGAAGGCCACTGTTGTATTGTTCCTCACACTTCCCTCTGCAGCGGGTCATAAAGAAGTAATATCTGCTGCTGTGCTTTATACACACAGAGCTAATGTGGTCTCTGCCGAAGGACCAATAAAAGAAAAAACAAAAGTAGTAGTTGTGTTCAAATACCTCTCGCTGCACTGTGTAAATAGGCTCCTAAATCACAGGCAGTCCGGCTGTAGCAGCACAGAAGATTACAGAGTTCGGGCATATTAAAGCGAGGCTGGTCTGACAGGTGACTGTGAGGAAAGGGTATAGATGAAGTATAAATCCTCACGTTCACACATTTTCAATTCATATATTTTTTTTGAAATGCTGATTATAATCTACTTGCTTTTCTCTCAGTCATACTGCTTCCTGTTTGGCAGAGGGGGGACGGTATTAAAGGGAATGACAGAGAGTAACAGCACGTCCTCTCCAGAGGTTTCCAGCTGAATCAATAATACATATTCACGCTTATGTTCGGATGAGGAGCGACTGTCATTTAATCTAAAGCCTATTGCAGCTGACTGAATCTGAAGTGACTGGAGTAACGTCTATAATGCAGAGCTAAATTAAGGAACAAGTGTGCTTCTAAGTGAAATGCCACTGTTAATTAGTGCCGTTGATTTGGCAGCAAGCCGTCAGTATCAGTTCAGACAGCACAACAAACTTTACTGGCATCGGCTCTGAAATACACATTTAGTAAAGTGTTAAACTATCTACATCCATATTTAAGCACTTTCAATGTTCACTCTTTTGCTGAAAGTTGTTGTTGAGGCTCAAACTTCCTTTAATTTAACAACTGTCTTTTCCAATCACTGTTAATGTTTAGAAAACTCATAAATTCTGGAGCTTTAATTTTGTCGTATGTTAAAGATCTGTTTTTCTGGGAATTTCTGTCATTTCATATTTTCTAGGAATTATTTCAACGATTGAGAAATATATCACATAAGAATGTGTGGTGGGGCTCTGAAACCATCTCCAAGCATGGACAGCCAGGACGATGTTGGTGTGGTTTGGTGTTCAGACACTCTTACCGCTCCAGTCGTTCATGAGCACCATGCCGAAGATATGTTCATGGGCTTTGTTGATGGGAATGTGCTCCCCAAGCTGGTTCCCTCCTCCAACAAAGAAGGCCTAATCATATGACAGAAGCAGAGTTCAATATGACAGCAGTGACATAATGATGTACGCTCTTTTATAGTAATGAATATCACAGACTGAGGACAACTCAGGCAACCTGGATGTTGAAATGCAGTTACTTCATAATCTATTCAAACATTACAAACACACGGGTTGCTCGATTAAGTAAACACTGTAATCACCATTTCCAGCTCAATGTCCAACTGTTTAGACGGGCCGAACACTGGAGGTTGCACTGGGAGAAAGAAAAACGCAAACACAGGTTAAAGTCTGCGGAACAAAATCTGCTCAGTCACATCACTGCGATTCACATCTGCGGACAATAAACTAGTTAACACGAGAATGACATATTATAATATTAAGAGCATGATGGGATCAACTGTCTGGAGTTTCCTACTGGACTGCTGGAATACTACCTGACTCCTGGTTGGCTTTGTGGTAATATGAGAAGATACAAATGGATGTAGGAACATACACTACATATACAGACAGAAAATATAACTATGACAGAAAGTAAGTCAGTGACTCTGCTTTTAGCTCTGGTTTGGTCTTCCCCAACTCAAAATACTGGACATTATTTCCACCTGCATGTCTCTAACTGTGTCTGTTTGCTTTTCAGTGGTGAGCAGACGGTGTGATGTGTGTTAATCAGAAGCTTTTCACTAAAACAGCTGTCTGCTCCGCTCAGGATTTAGCTATCATGAAACATTTACTTCTACGTGGCGAGTACATTTTCAGATTGAGTAACAACATGTCAGTGATGTGAATATTATGACTCAGCAGTGGTGAACATAAGGTTCTTACTCTGGTCAGGCCTCATCTGGCCGGAGGGGCGGCGGATGGGGGTCCCAGAAACAACCACGGATGATGCTCGCCCGTGATATCCCACAGGAAGCCTCAACCTGCATCACACAATACCCAAGTTAACACAACACGGACGCACTGCAAAAATATAGTTCAGTTTGTGCACCAGCTGACGAGCCCGTCAGTCTGTCAGTCTGCAAATTGTGCACACTGATTCGAAAAATGATTTTACTGAACTGTGGCGCTATATTATTACAGAAGTATTTATGTTATGGTATACCTACATGTACTGTATATAAACACTGTAGAGGGTCAGTGACAATGTGCACAGATATGCTGCATAAGTGCAAGTCAATAATAAGAATGGATACAAAAACAGTCACGTGAAAAAGTAAGTACATCTCATGTAAACTGTCGTTTTATTACATATTTGGAGAAGCGAACATTTGATCCTCTTTGATAAAGTGCCGCTGGATGAAGGTGAGAAACTTGAACAAAAAGGATGTTTTTCAATCATAAAAGAAGAAGAAGGCCAATAGGAGAGCTGAGAACAGGAGCTGGAAGTGACATTTTGGTTGGAATGGAGACACGTCAATCAAATGAAAGCTGTTAATGAGCTCTTTCAACCGTCGAAAGGACAAAAAGGAATTCTTAATCTGTTTTCAGTAATTGATTGAAAACTAAAAGGACTTAACACTGAACACACTGAACCAGGTGACCGCAGAAGTTAAGTGTTCTTACGCTGATTTAGCATTGAGAAATGTATTGTAAGAAGCCTGGGGATCGAGCATGAGTCAAAAATATCTGACAGTAAGACAGGTAGGTCAACCAACAACAACAGCAACAGAAAAGAAAAAAAAAGACAGGTTAACCGCTGAAGATGTGTTATTAAACATATCTTACAACGTAAATTGTAAATGGCACTTATATGGTGCCTTTTCACCTTAGCGGTCTTTACAATTGGCCTCCAATTCACATACAAACACAATCACACACACCAATGCGACTGCGGCGTGCAGACAGGAGAAAACAGGGATTGAAACGCCAACCCGACAGTAGGTGGACGACCCACTCAAGCTGAAACTCAACCGTGTGAACCACAGTTCAGGTCCACGGCTGAATGTTTCCTCTCAGACCGCTCAGAGCCTCACGGTCCAGCTGTGTGTTGACTGTCTGACCCTGGTGGAAGAATTATCGGTTCACAACCCCGTGAATGTCAAAGAAAACCCTAAAACACCTCACCGGTCTTATTTCTCCATTGTCGCAGGCTTTTTGAAGCATTTCAAGCATCTCTGCTGCCGATTTCCCCGAATTTGACACAAACCTTGACGTGTGCTGCCTGCTGAAGGTCAAAGTCCAAGGTCAAAGTGCACACGTCCTACTGTTCACAAAAACATGTGTAATACAAGTGTTGATGTTGATCCAGCAATATGCTAACTCTCAAACTGTTATTGCTTCCTCCTACTCATTGCATAATACAGTGTTGTTCTCCTTTCCACAACAGGAACCGTCTGTGGATGTTTTAATTGCCCTCTAACACACGAATGGCCTCATCAAGCTTCACCCGTCAGCCAGTCGCTCGGCCACTATCTCTTTTCCCCAAGTCATGCTCTTTATGAAATAATCTCTTTGGGCAGTGTTGGAACGTCCTCAACATTCGGTAGCTTACTTCGTATTCCCAAAGATCAGTAGCCTACTTTCATGTTATTCATTTTCAATCGCCCATCTGGCCAAATGGTTAAGTGTCTGCCATTAATATTTTAGTCAAAATAATATTTCTTATCAGAAGTTAATATGGTCAACCCGTTAGCAAACAGTTGCTTCATTACACATCCAGCAGTTATTCTGCAACACTGCAGTCGTGTTTCTGGACACAAGTTGAATGCAAGTTCGATATTTACTCTCTTTTAAGTCTGCTCTAAATTCCAACCAGCTCCTGAGGTCAACGTCTGCCTCCTTCGCGGTTAAAACTGCTGTCTGTCTGTTATTTGGTGAGGAGCAGGTGTACGCTGGTTTTGAGCGGTTTCACGGCGAGCAGCGACCTGCTGTGGCCAAAACCAAGAGCTGCAGACACCGTGGTCATTTCATGTCAGTTCATCACTACAAGCTTTCTTTATTTTTTTACTTCTTTTTTTTTATTGTACTCTATTAATCCCCGAGGGGAAATTCTTTCGCTATTCACATCAGTACATTGTTTTGTTTTTTACAGTAACTTTACACGTTATTATAAAATGATTGGTTATATGGGTCCTTAACTGTCAACAACATGAAGCTATATTTACTCTTTTATTACTTTGGTGGCAGTTTCTGTAGTTTCAAAGAATACACTGAGGCAGGAATCAATAATAACCTGCTGATATTAAATGTTGTGTACGACAGAGTATAAATGGGATGATTTCAGGCACAGTGACTGTCCTTCTCTGGATTGTGGGTTTTATCAGATAGTTTATAAGTTTCACACCAGTTATAACTGACCATAAATAGATCCATTCTTTAAAATCAATGCATGCACATAGATTTGTGCTGGTTTTCCGTTGGACCATTTCCAGTTAGGTCTTAAATCGAGGTCCGATGAATAAAATGTTAAAAAAAAAAAAAATTTAAAAACTAAAACACTGCTCGATAGATATATAGATGAACAGAATGGTCTCCTTATCTGTGTAAAACATGCGGTCCATCGTCCAAGAACTATTACTAGAAACTCTCCTGATCCTTGACGTTTGACATGAGACACTCTGACAGCCGGCAGAGCAGCCTGTCAATCATCTGCTTCACCAAGGAGCAGCGTGTCAGACTCAGAGGGAGAAAGAGATGCCACGGCCACCTCAGTATTCTCCCCACGAGAGCCCGAGAATGAATGAAGGCTGCCCGCCCTGTGAGGCGGTCTGTCGGATGCTCCCACAGCTCTGCTGCAGTGTTTAATCGCACTCGGATGCTCTGAAGCTCAAATCAATTAGAGGGACGTTGCAGGGCTCCTTTAACATACACTGTCTTTCCATATCCGCCCCAACAGTGCAAACGTGTGAAGCATTTTGTTTATTCTATCAAGAGCTGTCGGTGTTTGCTGCTGGTCTTATTCATAGTTTACCAGTTTGGCATCAGTGCGTTCTCCTTTCCCCGGAACATGATGCCAACGTTGGTGGCGTGATCTCTGGAGGAGTAGAAGTCGGTGTAATCGCCTGAGGAACAGAGAGGAGATCAGATGTGGAGGAGGCAGAAACATTCACCTCGACTGTCTGTACCTGTCCTTTATTAATGAAACCTGACTGAATGAGCCAAATCGCCAGGAACATAAAGGTAATACTTTGTTAAACACTGCCCCCTGGTGCTGATGTACATTAACTAATTGACTATGTAAATTATATTTCCTGCATATACATGACATCTTAGAAAATTAAAGCAAATTAATAAGAAACTGTCTTTTGGCCTTTCACAAAAAAATTAGAAACATTGCATAAATATTCATTATTAGTGACTTAAATTACGTTAACTACAATTAAAAACCTGACAATGACAGAAAACTAACACCACAAAGACAAAAGTATGTGGACACCCCCGTCTACATACTTCTGTTCATTCAGTCTGGGATTGTTATTCCTGGTTCCAGTGAAATCTTAATGCTTCAGTGTCCTTCCAAATTACTGTAAATAGTTTCTGTTTGGCCATTTGCTCTTTCAACAAGACAGTAATTTATGCTTTTGAGAACTTTTTTTTCTGCAAGTGCATAATAACAGCCCCATTGGTGGATGCATTGTTCAGGAAGTGTGATAAGACATCAGTTTTAAAAGGTGAGGCCAAAGGGGAGGTCACATCAACCCTGTGGTCTGCCGGGGGAATATCATTTGATTAAACAAACAGCTCTGATAACAGGAGTTTCACCCCTCAGAGCGAAGGGGAGGCTCACCGATGTCGGCAGGAAGGTGCATGGTGGCTGCACTCTGATGGACAAATGCTCTGCAGAGACGAAGACAAAAAGACAAACTTGATTGAAATATGGATGAAGAAAAAAGGACTGAGAGTTAGACAGTGAATAGATGAAGCCTTTAGGAGATTAAAAACTGTAAAACTGTGTTTCCTGTGTAAAAAAAATATTTTCCAAAATATTTCATGGTCATATCCAATGACTTTATCTCCAAGATATTTATTTTGTATGGCTCAGAGGGCATTACAAAACTTTTTTTTACTTAACTTAAAAAAAATTATACTTTGGACCAACTTCAAAATTAACTTCTTCTTTTTTTTTTACAGCTAAATGTATTAGTTTTTCTCAAATTATATTTATGAATTGGTAAAACTTAAAATGTTTCTTTTACCCAAGACAAACATTTTGGTTTAATCTAAAGTAAAAAGATGATTTAATATAAAGATCATACACCATATTTCACAACTACATTTTTCACTTTTGAAAAAACTAATACTTACAACTGCATCCAAGTAAAGTTTTTACTTTCGAATAAACTAATTAAAATACTAAAATTTTGTTACAAACAAATGTATTCGTTTTTCCTCAAGTTAAATATTTGAACAACAGGCACTTGCATAGATTGGTAAAATCACTTTGCTTATCACAATAATTATGAGACATGGAAGAAATGTTGTTTTGCACAACTCTGTGTCCACTCTTTCTTTGTTTTAAACCGGGCTTCGAATAAACACACATGTATAATACTTGATTGTACTATTGTTTGTGGCCTCTCCATTAGAAAAGAAAAAACTTGACACACTTATTATTAGTTTATAGTAATTTATCAATTGAATATTTAAATCAGATAGACCGAGGTATTGATTTGTCTTTAATTATTTCAGTCAGATCATCTGCAGCTCTACAGCCTTTACTGTCCAAATAGTTTGTTGATGATGAGACAGAAAGACTTAAATCTGAAATGTTTTTTTATTTAGTTAGATTTATATCCTGTTGACTCCCATAGAAGTAAGATAAAGCTAAGCGAAGCTAAGATAAGTTACGATAAAAATGTATGAATCCTGAACGGTATGTAGTTCAGGAAACGTGTGATTAGTCAAATCGTAGCTATAACCACACAAAGCAGTACTCTGATGAAGATGTGGTCTCAGTTGCTTCTGCATCTCCAGACTTTACACAGACTGACCTGCTCCGAAGGCTGACATCATCTCTCAGTGTGCTCTCATTGGCTGACAGCAACATTTTCAAGGTCCTCCTGGCCTCCCTCCAGGCCTCATAACCCAGAGCCATGAAAGCATTGAGTGTGGGCTTGGAAGGGGACACAGATATCAATTAAAATACAATACTTCAGGTAGTCTTCCCTACAATCGGTGGCATATTTCTACAATGCAAAACTAATGAATAATGGTGGCCTGCACCACAAACCATGTCTTTACAATGTGCAAATTATCCTGTGCAAAGGTAGCTTTTGTAAAAATATCAGAACCTATAGAGCACTTTAAACTTCATTGATCTGTGAACATACAAGTTACTGGATAAAAAGATGGCAGCCGATTCATTCTAATGAAAGCTAAAAACAAAAGTCAGCACACATATTGAAAATATCTGAGTTGTCCTGTAATTCAGAAAAATCATGCTCATTTTTTGAATTTATTTTTTTGCCACCGTCGGGGCTGCTTTGCCAAGATTTGAATCAATAATGTTCTCAAACATTACAGTCAGATCATCTGCCAGGTGATAGACAGGTGTGCCCCTGTCACACCTCATCACTAAAACCCAGGAGACCCTCTGGAAATAAGTCATAAATGTACTTAAAATGACGGACACAAAGGTTGAATTCACTGGACCTACATTTAAAGAGTACTATTATTAACCTATGGTACTACTAGTGTGATAAAAGAACATACCTGTAGTACTAGTTTCCTATTATGACATTGCACAGGAAGTGTGATCAATATCAGACTAAACAGATAACCTGGGTCACAGTGCCTCTTTGATCTTACCTGGTCAAACACATCCTGATGTTTGGAAATCACAGGTCCTCGAAACAAAGACTTTATCACACTGAGGTCCAATATCTGGTCTCCAATAGCAACACCAATGCGATGTTTGGACTGTGGGAAACACATACACGTAAAATACACATTACTTCCACTATTTTGAATTCATAAAAAGTTCATCAGACCTTAAGTCAATTTTCCTTCCAGAAGAATATGTATCATTTTTGGAAGAGTATTTTTTAAATTCATATTTTTGAAATATATTTTGAATTTGCAGTTATTGCATTTTTTTTTTTTTTTTTTTTTAGCTCTCCTGTCGCCCTCCTAATTTTTATTTTGTTGCATTCTGTTAATGCTGTTTGTTTGGGTGTAGCATGTGTCCTGGCTTTAGTCTTTCTGATGAGAATGGAAAAGGCCAGGACGAGTGCACTCACAGCTGACATACACACCTGTCGTCAGCAAACCAAAGTTACAAAATGATTTAAAGGTTTTATTTTGAAAACCAGAACTTCCTGAATGGTTCTGGTTTTGCAAGACTTGTGCATCTGTCAATGAACCGTTCTGTGATATCATGGGAGGCTGTAGCTCAGTCGGCACACCAATCGGAAGGTTGGTGGTTCGATCCCCTTCTCCTCCTGTTCACACGCCCAAGTGTCCTTGAGCAAGACACTGAACCCTAAAATTGCTCCCGATGGTGTACCATCGGTGTGTTGTAAGACTCTTTGGATAAAAGGGTCAGCTAAATAAAATGTAATGTAAATACCCATTTGAAAACAATAGTACAACGTAAACGGCACTTACATTATCAGGTGTGGAGAATATTCCATAAGGAAGGTTGTGGAAGGAGAAATCCGAAGTTGCATCGACTCTGATGAAGGACATCGTTTCTTTTGCAATGGTAGGATGTTGCACTGAACCTTACAGAGTAACTGAATGGCTGAGCAGTAAGCTCTTCCAGATGTTTAACTTTGGACGGCCCGCCTCCCGCTGCACAGCCAATCAAATGCTGCCTACAGCATCCACCCCAGTCCAGACCTCTGGAAGTTAACGCAAACCAGCCTGTAAATGACTAAGCAAAACTGTAGTGGAGCTGCTGATGGGCCTCATCTGTTGTCAGGAAAAGTTGAGGAGAAAAGGACAGTTTCTAAAAAATTTAATGCAAAGGCCGTCTCAGTAGTTCAAAACATTTCAATGTGTCAGGAAGATGAAGGCTCGAAACCGTTTGAGAGAGATAAAGAAATTTAAGAGCAGAGGATGAGTACAATGTTTTACAAAAGGTGGAATATAAAAGACAAACTAAGTCAAAATGAAGTGTGGGCAAAACATGAGCAAAATGTTTGATGGAAAAGAAATGAATGATTTGAAAATACATGTGAATACATTTAATGTGGATTAACCACCTCATTAAGTGCTCCTGTGTCACAAACAGAAATGAAGATTTGCTGCAAACCTTCTGAGAATGAAATCAACAAACTGAGGAAGACATTCAGTGAGACTGCAGATAACATAGACGACAGCATGTAAAGGACGAACCGAGGTGGTTTTTTTTCTTAACATTCACATGAATTCAGAGTGAAAATATTCTGTGTGCCAAAAAAACTGTTTTGCGAGTACACTTCTCAGATTCTTGAAGTCGGCTATGTGAGACTCTTCTGAGGGAACTTTCCTTTCAAACCGTAACTGCATGAGGTTTCATCATGTGCTGAAAGTATGTGGACATGCCGACTGTCTGTGATAACTGAACATATGAGACTAAACATGTGTCGATTCAACTCTGAACTGTACTGCAGGACTTCTGTGTTTGTTACACAGACATTCAATCCAAAGACCTCAGGACTAATCAGTCAGACACCAGGGAGCGTAGTTCCTCATACTGGATATTAGTACTGAACTAGAATTAATTATGAACCAATATTTCTGTAAATTCTGTAATACATTAAAAAGAAATTACAGCGAATTCAGGGCGATTAAAATAACAAGGAGAACAGATGGACATCATAACACAATCGGGCTGAACAACACACGAAGACGACCTGCTGGGAACCAACGAGATGACAGACGCGCAGGACAAACGTGATTAGACAAGAGATTTTCTCCAATTTTCAGTCGACACAAATGAAACCTTTTATAACTGTGGTGTGGGATTATTGTACAGTGAACCCTCGCTATAACGCGGTTCACTTTTCACGGTCTCGCTGCTTCACGGATTTGCATCGTGCATTGAAATCACATTAGGACTATATGTAACGTAGATATATTTAATGTCCAGTTCTATCTATTTCAATTGTAAAATAAAGGTTACTACTTCACGGATTTCGCCTATCACGGTTTCTATTTGGAACGTAACCCCCGCGAAAAACGAGGGTTCACTGTATTTGCTTTCATTTTAAAAATCAACATGTTGGCCAAGGGAGTGCATGCTTTACATTGATGGGAGATTTGGGAGCTACGCGCTCCACCATCATCATGTTTTTGAAAACCGGTGCTCATCCCTCCAGCAGATGTTCAAACATTTAGGAAACCTACGACGAGGAACATCGTCGCTGTTCTGGAGGCCCGTGATGTCTCGGTCTCGTTTTAAAGGGGTGAAACTCTTTTAAAGCTTAAACTCCTTTACTTGTTCCCTCAAACTAAACGGCAAAAGTTGATAGAAGGATTGTTCAGAAAGCTCAGAAAGGACAAGTCCTTGATCCCAGAAACAGTGAAAGGAAAACAACTTCCAGAAGGGAAAAAACTCAGGTCAAACATCAAAACTTACAAAAAAAATACATAAATTAAAACAAAGAGCACAGACAAGCAACTAGGGGGTAACCGTGACAACGGTCTGACAAAGAAGGTAAGGAGCAGGCAAACTTCATACACAGGAGGTCAGGGGATAATTATAATTATTAATTATTAATAATAAAAAGGGCGGCACGGTGGTGCAGTGGTTGGCACTGTCGCCTCACAGCAAAAAAGGTTCCGGGTTCGAATCCGGTCCTGGGCCTTTCTGTGCGGAGTTTGCATGTTCTCCCTGTGCTTGCGTGGGTTCTCTCCGGGTTCTCCGGCTTCCTCCCATCATCCAAAAACATGCACCTCAGGTCAGGTTACCTGGCGCCGTGCTAGTGGCAGCCTGCTGCAGCAGCTCCCCCCTGAGAGCCTCCCTGCTGTAGCGAAGACATAATAAAAGACTTAATAAAGTGTATAAAAAAATAAAATAAAAAAAAATTACACACAGCTGGAAACAATCAGACACAGGGAGACGGGGACAGGAAGTAAAGAGGACAGGAACAAGACACAAGGAGAGTTACCAAAATAAAACAGGAAATGAACACGAAACCCTTAAAGGAAAGACAGACATAACGGAGTGAACAACTAAACAATGAGAACAGACTAAAGAGACAGGAAGATACAGAGATGACAAAACTAAGCCACGAGGATGAACTGTGACCATCTCAGCCTCTTTCTAATGTTTTTGCAAATCAGATTAAGACGTTTCAAAACAATCAAATACATACATACATGTATTTTATCTGGACACCAGTCATTGTGCATTTCTTTCCTCCTTTGCATGATAAATGTTCAGAATTTAAACTTCAGAGTAGCAGAAATAAAATTAAAAACAAGAAACAAAAACTGAACTGACCTAAATATTTTTTTTTATTAAAAATCAACAGCCAATAAACATAAATACACCACAATACCTGTTGGCCCTTATTTTCATGTGCCTATATATGAATTATATTCTTACTCTGTAAACTCACACATGCCTTTCATGATCACACACACACACACACACACACACACACACACACACACACACACACACGCTCTCTCTAAAGATCACACATTAAATGACGGAATCATGCAAAAAGCTGTTTCTTATTGAGAACGTTAAAACCAAGTACATTCGGTGATGTTGTGAGGTTACATACGAAGAAGTAAAAGTCACAGGTGAGTTGACATGCATTCTTTGAGATTGTGCATAAAGAGGGCAGCCCTTTGAGAAGTCAGAACATGTCTTTCATTTTGCATTTTTGATCACCAATAAGTTCCATTCACAAACCAAAAACCCCAAATAGTCAGCGCTTTAAAAATCCATAACAATCAAGGTACAATTATACAAAGTTGCCGGTTAATCTCACAGTTTTTAATCATCAAAGTAATAATATGGCTTGTTTTAAAGATCAAAAACTAATCAAGAGTCTGGGAACAAAAGGGGTTGATGTTCAAGTTTTATTTTCCACTCAGACCGGTTTTATATCTTCTGGATTTTCTCTCCAACACACGCAGGGTTTGCTTTCCTGATCTTCTCTGCAGCGTCAGCTTTGTAGTCGAAGGTGCAGCTGTGGACGTCCGAGTATCGGTGCACGGAGCAGAACACATTCCCACATCTGCAGTCAAAACCTGCAACACAAAGTGTTAACATTAACACCGCACCTGAGGAAACACTCAGCTTTAAGCACTCGCTCAAAGCATTTATTGCACGCTATTAGCGAGCTATTAAAATAGTAAAATCTCTTCTTATTGTGCTAATTAGTGTCTATTGTTGAATCACTGCGGACAGCACATATGAACCAAAGCCCTTCCTTCCTATCATCCTCTGACCAGTCAAGTAAACTCTATTGAAATATTTGAACGAGGCTCACGATCCCCATCTTGATTAATTCAGGATGGTTACAGCATTTCTAATCAGCACGCTGTATTGTTTACATCAGTGGTTCCAAACTGGTGATTCCCAGCACAAAATGTCCTATTTTTCTTTTTTTAGATGAGCAATTTTCTGAGACAGCACGTTTATTCTGAAGTACTTTCTTGCTCCCTGGTGAATAACAGCGCCTCAATTTCAAACCTATTTGAACCCAGCTGCTGTCATCCATGGGCGCCACTCATATACTTTGAAAAGCAGTTGTTGTTTTTTTACTTTTGCTAAACTTCAAAATGGCACAACAACTTTTGAAAACAAAGGGCAGTGAATCACTGAGTTTCAGTTGGTGGTTAAACTCCTGTTAAATGGCTCTGAAGCCGTGTATAGACCCTGAGGTCGGACTGTTTTCAATGTTAGCTGTAACCGGCAGGTGTTCGTGTTCGTACCCGTCAGACCAACTTTCTTGCGGCAGGTGAAGCAGCGGTTCTTCTTGGCTTTGGGCTTCTCCTCCGTGTTCACAGACGAGTCCGCCGACACTTCAGACCCTGATGCTGATGGAGAAACCCTGCGATCAGTGATTAGACTAACAGCACACTACAAAAAGGTCATCTATCAATTACTCAGTTATTTGTTGTATGGTTTTATGTTAAAAATCAAGCCTTTCTTGTCTCTGGACTATGGAGGAAAACAAATCAAATCCCTGGCTTCCTTCCTCAACTACCTCATCCTCCTCACCTCTCATCACAGCTATACTTTCATCAGGATCCTCCAGCTTCCTCCTCTTGTCTTTACGAGAGCACGGTTCCACAGGGGGACGGCTCCTCGGCACCGTCCCCTGCGGCGAGGACACCGTCTCTGAGCTACCTGCTGAACACTGCCATTCCTGCTCACTGCCTACTGCTGCAGCTCTAACCGCTGAGCATGAACCTGAAGGGATGGATTAATGACAGCGTGAGGGAGCAGCAGCTCGTACGGCTACATGTCAGTGTTCTCCAATACATGACAAATAAAGGGCACGAAAGAGTATTTTTTTCCTAAATCGTGAGCTCATTACTGTGCACACGCATACTGTATTTACTGAAGTCTCGAGAACCCTTCTGGTGGCAGCAAACACATAGAAATATTCTGCCAATGTGTGCTTTGCAAGCACACAACAAACTTTTATGAACGCGTGTAAAAAGAAAATAATTTGCAAACACACTTGTCACCTCTGCTGCTATAACTCCCTCCTCAGGGAAACACTGGATTCTGTCAGATGTTGTATTAAACCAGACAATACATGTTACACAGTATGTGGTCACGACTGCTTCCAAGGTTTTACACAAACCCAGTATATCAGGAATGTGTTGTATGTCAGCGAGCCCTTGACATGATATCCTGGCTCACTCAGGAAGGACGTTGCATTTGCAGTATTACAAACTGAATAAGTTGAGTGTCTGTGGTGACATTCTTGGGGAAAATGAGAAGTGTTGCACTGTTAAGGCTATTTTCCATCAAAGAAGCCGTTTAACACAAAGATCAAGGAAACATGACCAAATGAGGAAGGACGATAAAACGGGCAGACAAACGGTCCTGGTGGGAGATGAAGCCGTGAAGAGGACGGAAATAAATGGCGGCGCACACGTCTTCAGTGGAATATGATGTGTTTTCCTCTAGTTACTTGTCAGGTGACATTTTTTGGATCTCTGGGAAATCCATTCCCAAAACATAACTGCAATTATTGCTTTTCAGCATCGGTGCCACAAAAGAAAAGCAAACGGAGATCTTCGAGATTGTAACTTTAGTATTATCCATAAAGAACTAACCCTTTCAAACTGTGACCTGTGATTTCTGCTATCCGTCTGCATCCTGCGAACAAACAGTGAAACAGGATGAAGAAACAGAACAAATCCTACTTTGTAAATGGTCGGCGGTCAGAATGGTCTTTGCTCCTGAGGTATTCTCTTCTGTCGAGGCTGCTGAGGGTGTTGTTGTTGTTGTTGTTGTTCCACTAATAAGAGACAAAAGATAAAGAAAAGTAACTACAAATAAATAACATTGAAATAATGTTTTACCACTTACAGAATAAAAGGAAACAAACTGATCAGCCAATCATGGACAAACACAGTGTTAAATTGAGCTTTGAGCTGAGTATTGGACATTTCATCAGACAAACAGTAACAGTCATTACCACTCCTCCACCTTCAATAGCTCTGGGTCCTCTCTCATCAGACACACTGTGTGCATTACTAACAAATCAGACATATTTCTATAAAAACATTCATTATTTTGGCCAGTAAAGACAGCACATGTTTTTGCCTGGTGTGAGTGTGACAGCGGTACCTGCAGTGTCCAGACTCTGTGGCTGCTGGTGAAGTGGCTGTAATGCTGTCAGAGCACTGTGCGAGGAGGGATTCTCCAAAGCTGCTGTCAGTCAAAGACGAACCTGAAATGCAAGTGTACTTTGTTAATACCACAGACTGGATATAAAAGTGTTCGTAGCTTCCGAACTAGCAAAGATGGTGACGGACAGAATCTGAACTGGAGGCTTCATAACGTTCACAAACCAACGATGACATCACTGATGCTTGATGACATCACTGATGGATGATGACATCACTGATGCTTGATGACATCACTGATGGTTGCCGCTTGGGAAATACACTAATTTCTTTTGCACTGAACTTCTTCAAGAATTCTCTACGTTTGTATCTGTAGAAAAGTATCCACGTCCATTCATACTGAATTTGCCAAATGCTTAAAAACAGCATCGTCTCTGTAACGGAAATAAGTAGTCTTGATTGAGTTTTGATTATGAGTGAATTGCTTCAGTCATTTTCCAAGTGTCGAGGCCAGACACTCTCTTTTCTCTCACTTTGCACTTCAAAAAAACGGATGAATGTTGGTCATATACAACATGAAATATGATACCTTGACATTTTATAGAGATTTCAGCTAACCGATTGATAGCCTTAGCCTCACCTGCTATAAAATCATAGTTTAAAGAGTATCTCACTGAATTAGCAGTGAACTCCTAAAACATTGTGGAGCTCACAATGAACAGTGAAAACATAGATCACGATCGACGCAGCAGAAACAGAGATATTATATAGTTATAGTTAAATGATTTTAAAAAGTACTCCCCGAGACCTGTAAACATACTGATGTAAACAGTATTAACAGTATTATTAACACCTGGACATCACAACAAACTGAGAAGTCAAACAAGATTTGTGAATTAGTTAACTAAGTTAGCAGTTAGTACCTGCCTTAACTTTATATGCTGTTAAATATATTATCGACTGAAAAGACAAACATTGACATACTGAATAATAATCAAATATAAAAGTACCAATCTTGAATGAACAATGTAAATAATACGAGCTAAATAAGTTTTAAGTTATATGCAATTTCAAAGTTGAAATAAAGTGATCGACTCCGTTCTCTCTAAATTACTGCACAATATATTGTTCAGCATTGTTCCAAAAAATATAAAAGTTGGTCTTTTAGGATGGGTACCAACACAAAATGCTTGCCTGACTATCAGCAACTACACAGTGTAGACAAATGTGGTTTTATTAGATTCGTAAACTGCGCATGATATTTACAAAAGTGCTCTTCAGCAGCATATTAATAAAGCATATAATGAGTGTGTGTTAGTGCTCAGACGGGCTTTATAACCTGCTTGTTGCTTTTTTTGAAGTCTCACCTGGTGGGCTGACACGTCCACCACTGTTCTGTCTTTGAAGGAAGTCTTTGTAGCACATTGAACACATGCCGTTATTCCTGGGGTTGCCGTAGAAACCGCAGCCGGTGGAGCAGAGCAGCGGGGCCTGGCTGGGGTTGGTCTCCTGGGCCATGTCCCTCCTGTGGGGGGGAGAAGTGTTGCAGGTGAGTACTGTTAGAGGAATAACAACAGATAGTCCCACTGTGAAGGAGAAAGCAAAGCTGAATTATACAGTAGACTATTTATGGGGCTTTTGTATTTACTGGTGAGGTCCCTTAAAGTCCTTTAAAAATCTCAGTCTCAAGTGAGTAAGTACTTAAGTAATAAATTATATTTAATAAAGCACATTCAAAACTGGTCAGGGGTAGGAAATAACTTTGATGACTGACTGCAGGGAGTTACAGTAACTTTAGTGCATGTAAACGTGCTCTCTGATTACCTGTGTAACCCAGTTTCTCTGAGTGTTTGTACAATAACTGATAGTACTACAACATGTGTACTCTATCTTATGCCTGCCGTGAGCCTTCCTCACTTCTGCTCCACAGACTGTCCCAACATGGGACTCAGAGGGCTTAAGAGAAATATGAATATCAGCCAACTGACTCTGGCCTGATTCAACCGAGGACAGTTCGTCCGGGAATAAATGGAGTACCAAAGATCCTCCATTATTCATTCAACAGTTTAACCCAGAAATCATTTTTCCTCTGTTCTCATGTAGGAGTTTATTTTTTTCCCCACGATTAGCAAGTATTTATTTTATGTTTTTAAATGATCACTGCAATTTCTCAAAGTCCAAAATCGCATCTTTAAATGTTGTAATTGTGTCCAACCAACACTTAAAATCCCCAAATATTCAGTTTACTGGTGAAATATAACAGAGAAAAACAGAAAATGCTGAAATGAATGAAGAGCATTTGTCCTTCAACAATAATTATTTGTTTACAGTTTGAGGTCTAGTCCAGTGACTCATTCTTACAGCATCATGAATACATGACTCTAAGCTCTCGGGACATATTTACAGATTGCAGGGGGACTTTTAAATGCAGCGTGACTGAAGTGAACAAATGAGAGTTATATACAATATTAAAATATGAATATTTAATCTTGAGATGTGAAAAGCAGAAAGTCCTCATTTTAGGTTGAATCTAAAGAATGTATGACATTTTTCACTGTTTTCTTTACATTTATTGAAACTAGTATTAAAAGAGTAAGTCAGATGGATTACTTAAGTAATCATGTCAGCATCGAGGGCCTGTCTGGAACGGACTGACCTGCAACAGCCTTTATGAACTTTCATTCAAAACTTTGTGAGCCTTGACAACCAACTCAGCAGAAGCAGCAGTGGGACTGAGTCAGACTCTTATCACAAGACGGAAAGTTTCTCTCGGTCATAAACTGACAACAGGTTGAGAGGAAATCAAAGTCTTCGTGAGCAGTCGGTCCACGTCGCCGCACGCAAAGCCACGTCAATACATTTAAAAACCAACCATACTCACTGAGTGTCCACGTTAATACCGGTTAATAACACGTGTGCTGAGAGACGAGTACAAATAAAGCCGTGTAATTTGACTAGTTTCAGAGGCGTGGAGAAAGCGTCATCCATATGAATAGTGAAATGAATCACAACTTGACACAACCACCAAACCGTTGGAGAAGCTCTGGTACAAGCCTGCTCCAGCTGAGTAGGACAAAACACCGCGAAGCTAACAACGGCTTACAGCCGATAAACTGTTGACCCAAACACCAATTGACAAGATCAATTCTCATCCTTAATGACCTTACAGACAACTACAACTGTGGTAGTTACGGGGAAACTAAGAAATGAGCCCTGTCAAAAGCAGTCAGCCTATTATTTCCTGATTCAACGGCACCCTTTTGTTCTGATAAAAGCATCTCCACATAAGGCACGTGCAGGACAGAACAAAATAGAAATTTCACTCGTGAAAATCTCTCCAAAAGTGTTTCGTACATGTTCTAATAAAACTTCTTTGACCTACCTAATTTGTTGCCCCAAATTCCTTGTCAGCACCTCCTTTTCCTCGTTTCGACACAGATAACATCCGGCAGCATGAGCATCGATCTACAAAGGCAGAGACACACAGCAAGCTGCGATTGGTTGGTTGCTGATCATACCGCCCCCTTATCCCTCTTCTCATTGGCTGAATGGTACATCAACCATTTCTTACTGTCTTCAGTAAACAGCTGGTAGGGTGGAGGGAGGAAGTCCGACCTGACAGCTGGCAACAAGTCATGCTGCACAATAAACACCTGCTTTTGGTAAATTATGGTTATTATATACTTGTATAATGTGTTAGAGAATAAAATAAGGAGCAATGCTTTTTGTTTAATTTCTATCAAGGAGCTATCCCAACTTCAGTTTACTATTAAAGACAGACCTGTAACTTCCTATGAAGCATTACATTACATCTCATGTAGCTGACGGTTTTATCCAAAGTGACTTACAACACACCGATGGTACATCATCAGGAGCAATTTTAGGGTTTGGTGTCTTGCTCAAGGACGCTTGGGCATGTGGACGGGAGGGGCTGGGGACTGAGCCACCAACCTTCTGATTAGTGTGCAACCCACTCTACCGACTGAGCCACAGAGCTCCCTGAGCACATACACTCACCGACCACTTTATTAGGTACACCTGTTGCAGTGCTCGTTAACACTAATATCTAATCAGCCAATCACATGGCAGCAACTCAATGCAGAAAACCTGCTGCAGTTCAAATGGAGCATCAGAACAGGGAAGAAAGGTGATTTAAGTGACTTTGAACATGGGAAGCTTGTTGGAGCCGGACGGGCTGGTCTGAGTATTTCACAAACTGATGATCTACTGGGATTTTCACGCGCAACCATCTCTAGCTTTACAGAGAACGGTCCGACAAAGAGAAAATATCCAGTGAGCTGCAGTTCTCTGGGCGAAGATGCCTCGTTGATGCCAGAGGTTAGAGGTAGGTAGGTAGGTAGGTAGGTAGGTATATACTTTATTAATCCCCGAGGGGACATTTTTATTTATTTTTTTTTTTTTTTTTAGAGGTCAGAGGAAAACAGCCAGACTGGTTGGAGATGATAGAAAGGACAGTATGTCCAATAAGCACTCGTTCCAACCGAGGTATGCAGAAGATCTGAACAACACGTGGAAGCTTGAAGCAGACGGACTCCAGCAGCAGAAGACCACCGGGTCCTCCTGTCAGCTAACAACAGCAAACTGAGGCTGGATTCACACCGGCTCATTGGACAGGAGAAGATCGGAGTAACGTCTCCGTCTGATGAGTCTGGATTTCTGCTGCCACATTCAGATGGTCGTCAGAGTTTGGCGTCAACAACATAAAAGCGTGGATCCATCCTGCCTGGTATCAGCGGTTCAGGCTGGTGGTGGTGGTATGGTGGTGGGGGGGATATTTTCTTGGCCCACTTTGGGTCCTTCGTACCAGCTGAGCATCATTTAAACACCACAGCCTACCTGAGTATTGCTGCTGACCGTGTCCGTCCCTTTATGTCCTCAGTGGACCATCTTCTGATGGCTGCTTCTAGCAGGATAACGCACCACGTCACAAAGATCAAATCATCTCAAACTGGTTTCTGGAACATGACGATGAGTTCACTGGACTCCAACGGCCTCCACGGCCACCACATCTCCATCCAATAGAAGCTTTGAGATGTGGTGGAACGGGAGATTCACCTCACAGATGTGCAGCCGACAAATCTACAGCAACTGCGTGATGCTATCATGTGAATATGGAGCAAAATCTCTGAGGAATGTTTCCAGCAGCTTGTTGAATCTACGACACCAAGAATTAAGGGAGTTCTGAAGGCAAAAGGGTCCAACCGGTACTAGCAAGGTGTACCTAATAAAGTGGTCGTGAGTGTATATGTACTGTAACCTGGGAAATTTAAAGTATTTATAATTTACAAACATACATAAAACATGCGCATAAAATCTTTTCAGTGAGTTTGTCAGACAATTTGAATCAATAATAGTCACAATGTGCTGATTAATCTAACTTTATAAAAACAAATCTTCACTTTTCACTTGTTCTATGTAATAACCTGGCAACCATTTATCTGATGCAGTGGACTTTTGAACAGAGTTTGATTTTGCCAAAATCATTTTTTGTTCCAGAAGTTTTAGAGTTGAATTGACCTACCCCTTTCCTTCCGCTGCCATGCAGTCCTTTGTGAAACCCTGGTCTTTCACAGCAAGCAGGTTTCTGGACAGCAAAGACGTGGTGAGATTTTGGTCATTGTCATGGCAAGCTGAACACCATAACAACCACAGCAGTTGCTTTTTGAATTGTTTCCAAGAATGCCATAAGAATGCTATGGCTCAAATACTAAACAGAGTAAAATATGCACAAAAAACCTCCAACAGAAGGAAGAAAAAACTCCCTTTAACAGGAAGAAACCTCTGACAGAACCAGGCTCAGAGGTGAGCGGAGCATCTGTTAACAGAACCAGGCTCAGACATGGGCGGAGCCATCTGCTAACAGAACCAGGCTCAGAGGTGGGCAGACCATCTGTTAACAGAACCAGGCTCAGAGGTGGGCGGAGCCATCTGCTAACAGAACCAGGCTCAGAGGTGGGCGGAGCATCTGCCTCGACTGGTTGGGGTGAGAGGAGAGCAAAGAGAGAAAAGGACAGCATAGAGATACAAGACATGAACTGTTGGTCGGTCGACAATCGCAGAGCAGAGACATGCAGCTCCATGACGGGACATCTGCAAAAGAAAGAACAGAAACTAAGCGAGCGAAGGAACTGAATGGAGACAACACATAATAAGAAGAAACTATGGGAGAGAAAAATACATGAAGTTAATGAGATGTTGGTAAAATATGAGTTGTAGAGAGTTAAAGAGTGAGAGGAAAGAAGCTCAGTGTATAACGAGGTGCCCCAGCAGCCTCGGCCTATAACAGCAGAACATGTCTAATTATTAACTTTATCAAAAAGGAAAATTTTAAGTCGAACCTTAAAGCTAGAGAGGGTTTCTGCCCCTCGAACACAAACTGGGAGCCTGTTCCACAAGAGAGGAGCCTGCAAACTGAAAAAGTCAGCAAGAGAATTTTATTATATATATATAATAAATTATATTCTTGATTTAACAGGAAATCGATGAGAACAGGAGAAATATGATCTCTAAATCCCGTCAGTACTCTTGCTGCAGTATTTTGGATCAACTGCAGGTTTTTTAATGAATAATTTGAACATCCTAGTAAAAAGTATTGGGCCTAACACTGAGCCTTGTGGAACTCCATAACTAACTCTTGTTTATCTGGAAGACTCATTGTTGACATGGACAAACTGGAATCTATCTGATAAATAGGATTTGAACCAGTCTAATGCAGTTCCTTTAATTATCGTAACATCTTCTAATCTCTGTAATAAGATCGTATGATCAATCGTGTCAAAAGCAGCACTGAGGTCCAGAAGAACAAGCACAGAGACGAGTCCATTATCTGAGGCTAATAAAAGGTTCTTAGTAACTTTCACCAGAGCTGTTTCTGTGCTATGATGAACTCTAAAGACTGAACATCTTCAAACAGATCATTCCTTTGTAAATGATCACAAAGTTGATTTGCAACAACTTTTTCAAGGATTTTAGAAATAAAACTTATTTTACAAGTGCTGTTGAAAATGAAAGAGTTACAGGTGGAATTGTTTAAGGCGAAGGTGGCTTCAGTCTTGAGAAGTTAGCAAAGTATTCTCACATTCATGTCTCAGGAGGAGTAGCATTTTGTGGCTCATTGGGCAAAATAATCTGTTTTGTGATATCATTCAGGCTGGCAAACATCAGAAAGGTGCAGTGCCTTCTATAATGCAAGACTATGAGGAAACTGGATCCAACCAGTGAGAAAGAGAAAAGGCCTCTCTCCGTATACCATACATCCTTAGGTACCCTCACATATAGTACTCTTTCATGTTAGTATATTTACTTGTTTAGTACTTAAATCTTGACAATCTTCAAAAAGGATACACTGCAAAATTTCATGCTCGTTGGTGAGGATTCTCCTCTCAGGGTTCAAAAAAAGGATACCTTTGAACATGCAAAAAAAACAAAACTTTCACTGGCTCGCCATTTGGTCTAGGGGTCATGATTCTCATGCAGTTCGGGGGTGTGAGAGAGGTCCCGGGTTCAAATCCTAGAAAATGAATTAGTTAGGACGAGCTCAAGTTAGGTACGTTGTTGTGTATGACCTGGCTCGTTGGTTCCTTTGAATGTTTGGGGTATGCTAAAAAATTGGGGTATGCAAAAAATGGAGGTTTACTCCCACTCCTGAGGAAAAGACAACATATGCAATGGCAGCCATTGCCCATTGAAGTTTACACTTTCTGCCCATAGACAAATACTGTTTTCTTCATCCATCTTTGGCAGTTGCAAAATAATCTGTCTTGTGATATCACTCAGGCTGGCAAAAGTCAGAAAGGTGCAGTGCCTGCTATAATGTAAGACTATTAGGAAACTGGGTCCAACCAGTGAGAAAGAAAAAAGGCCTGTGTCCGTATACGGTACATCCTTGGGTACACTCACATATGTTACTCTTTCGTGTTAGCGTATTTACTTGTTTAGTACTTAAATCTCGACATTTGCCAGGTCCTCTCAAAAAGGATACTGAACCACAAAACTTTGTGGCTCGTTGGTCTAGGGGTATGATTCTCGCTTAGGGTGTGAGAGGTCCCGGGTTCAAATCCCGGACGAGCCCAAGGGTATTGTGTATGACCTACAACCTTTGAAAATTGGGTATGCAAAAAATGGAGGTTTACTCCCACTCCTGAGGAAAAGACAACATATGCAATGGCAGCCATTGCCCATTGAAGTTTACACTTTCTGCCCATAGACAAATACTGTTTTCTTCATCCATCTTTGGCAGTTGCAAAATAATCTGTCTTGTGATATCACTCAGGCTGGCAAAAGTCAGAAAGGTGCAGTGCCTGCTATAATGTAAGACTATTAGGAAACTGGGTCCAACCAGGGAGAAAGAAAAAAGGCCTGTGTCCGTATACGGTACATCCTTGGGTGCACTCACATATGTTACTCTTTCGTGTTAGCGTATTTACTTGTTTAGTACTTAAATCTCGACATTTGCCAGGTCCTCTGAAAAAGGATACTGAACCACAAAACTTTGTGGCTCGTTGGTCTAGGGGTATGATTCTCGCTTCGGGTGTGAGAGGTCCCGGGTTCAAATCCCGGACGAGCCCAAGGGTATTGTGTATGACCTACAACCTTTGAAAATTGGGTATGCAAAAAATGGAGGTTTACTCCCACTCCTGATGAAAAGACAACATATGCAATGGCAGCCATTGCCCATTGAAGTTTACACTTTCGCCTCATAGACAAATACTGTTTTCTTCATCCCTATTTTGCAGTTGAAAAATAATCTGTCTTGTGATATCATTCAGGCTGGCAAACATCAGAAAGGTGCAGTGCCTGCTATAATGCAAGACTATGAGGAAACTGGATCCAACCACTGATAAAGAGCAAAGGGCTGTGTCCGTATACCATACATCCTTAGGTACCCTCACATATGGTACTCTTTCGTGTTAGTATATTTACTTGTTTAGTACTTAAATCTTGACATGTGCGAGGTCCTCTCAAAAAGGATACCGAACTGCAAAATTTCATGGCTCGTTGGTGTAGGGGTATGATTCTCACTTCGGGTGTGAGAGGTCCAGGGTTCAAATCCCGGACGAGCCCACGGTACTGTGACTGAGCTCCCTCCTTTGAATGTTGGGCCATGCAAAAAAAAAATCGTTATTTACTCCTATCACTGAGGAAAAGACAAAGTATGTAATACTAGCCATTGCAAACTGCAGTTTACACTTTCTGCTCATAGATTAATGGGTTTTTTTTTCATGAGGAGCCCTGATGACTAATGCATGATTTCAGTCTCGGGAAAACTCAAGTGATGTCATGAGTTTAAAAAAGAGAACTTAATACACCATGATCTTGCGAACGATGAACATGCTTCACCAATGTCAGCTAGAAAATGAATTAGTTAGATTAGTTTAGGGTGAAGGTGGCTTCTCTCTTCTGAGAAGTTAGAAAATGTTTTTCACGTTGTTGTCTCAGGAGTAGTAGACTTTCGTGGCTCGTTGGTTCTTGCTTTGGGTGCGAGAGGTCCTGGGTTCAAATCCTGGGTTCAACTCCCAGACGAGCCCAAGGGTATTGTGTATGACCTACAACCTTTGAATATTGGGGTATGCAAAAAATGGAGGTTTACTCCCACTCCTGAGGAAAAGACAACATATGCAATGGCAGCCATTGCCCATTGAAGTTTACACTTTCTGCCCATAGACAAATACTGTTTTCTTCATCCATCTTTGGCAGTTGCAAAATAATCTGTCTTGTGATATCACTCAGGCTGGCAAAAGTCAGAAAGGTGCAGTGCCTGCTATAATGTAAGACTATTAGGAAACTGGGTCCAACCAGTGAGAAAGAAAAAAGGCCTGTGTTGTCACTGGCTCCAATGCTGCTCCCCCAGCAGACCACAGCGAAGTACAATGCACTGACCACAACAGACTGGTAGAACATCTCCAACTTCTTGCTGCACACATTGAAGGATCGAAGTTTCCTCAAGAAAAGGAGTCGACTTCTTGTAGACAGCGTTGATGTTGGTCTTCCAGTTCAGTCTGTTGTCATGGAGACACCAGGTACTTGTACTCCTCAACCATGTCCACCTCCTCTCCCAGAACTCTCAGCGGTTGTGGAGCCGTCGTCTTCCTCCTGAAGTTGACCACCATCTCTCTGGTCTTGGCCACGTTCAGGAGCAGGTGATTTCTTCCCGCCCACTTCACAAAGTCCTCCACTACTGCCCTGTACTCATCCTCCCGTCCATCCCTTATACATCCCACCACGGCAGAGTCATCAGAGAACTTCTGCAGATGGCAGGACTCTGAGTTGTACTGGAAGTCAGTTGTGTAGAAGGCGAACAGGAAGGAGACAGAACAGTTCCCTGAGGAGCTCCAATACCACTGACCACCGTATCAGACAGCACACTGCCCAGACAGACAAACTGTGGTCTGCCTGTCAGGTAGTCAGTGATCCAGGAGACGGTGGACGTGTCCATCCCCACCACCCGCAGCTTCTCACTCAGTAGCAGTGGTTGGATGGTGTTGAATGCACTGGAGAAATCAAAGAAAGTGATTCTCACAGAGTCACCGGTTCCATCCAGGTGAGACTGAGCTCATTGCAGCAGGTAGATGATGGCGTCGTCCACTCCCACATGAGGCTGGTACGCAAATTGCAGCGGGTCCAGAGAAGATTTCACCAGCGGCCTGAGGTGGGCCAAGACCAGCCTCTCCAGCACCTTCATCACATGAGATGTGAGGGCAACCGGTCGGTAGTCGTTGAGGCCAGATGGAGTCGTCTTCTTCGGTACAGGAACCAGACAGGACGTCTTCCACAGCACCGGGACTTCCTCCTGCTTCAGGCTCAGGTTGAAGAGGTGTTGTAGGACCTCAGCCAGCTGGACGGCGCAGGTCTTCAGGACCCCGGGGCTGATGCCGTCAGGCCCTGCAGCCTTGCGCTGGTGGAGTCTCTCCAGCTGTCTCCTAACCTGGCCAGTCGTCACAGAGAGAGGGGGGAAGGGGGGGGTCAAGGTGTCGATGGAGGAAGAGCCCTTTGAGATTGAGGGCTCTACGCAATTCACCAGGGGGGGGCATAAGGGGAGGGGGGTACACTCACATATGTTACTCTTTCGTGTTAGTGTATTTAGTTGTGCAGTTCTTAAATCTCGACATGTGCCAGCTAATCTTGAAAAGTTTGCCTAAATGCAAGTTTTGTGGCTCGTTGGTCTCGGGGTATGATTCTCGATTAGGGTGAGAGGTCCTGGTTTCAAATCCTGGATGAGCCCTCATGACAAATGCATGACTCCAGTCTCGGTAAAACTCAAGTGATATCATCAGTTTGAAAAAAAAGTACTTAATACACCCTTGTCTTGTAAACGATGAACATTCTTCACAAACGTGCACTTGAAAATAAAAGAGTTAGATGTGGAATTGTTTAGGGTGAAGGTGGCTTCCCTCTTCTGAGAAGTTAGCAAAGGATTGTCACATTCATGTCTCAGGAGGAGTAGCGTTTTGTGGGTGTTTGTTCTAGAAGTATGATTCTCTCTTCGGGTGCAAGAGGCCCTGGGTTCAAATCCCAGACGAGCCCAAGGGTACTGTGAATGAGGTGCAGCCTTTTAATATTGGGGTATGCAAAAAAATGGTTGTTTACTCCCATCCCTGAGGAAAAGACACCGTACATAATGGCAGCCATTGCCCATAGAAGTTTACACTTTCTGCTCATAAACTAATGCTGTTTTCTTCATGAAGAGCCCTGACGAGAAATGCATGATTCCAGTCTCGGGAAAAGTCAAGCGATGTCATCAGTTTGAAAAAGAGTACTTAACACAGTATTAATATTTTGACAGGAATCAGGTGCTCTCGCAAAGGATGCCAAAATGCAAGTTTTATTTGTTCTTATGTGGCTCATTGGTCTAGGGGTATGATTCTTGCTTTTGGTGTTAGAGGTCCTGGTTCAAATCCTGGATTAGTCCATGGGTCATTTGAATGAGGTGCAGCCTTTGAATAATGTGGTATGTAAACAATGTTTTTTTTCTGCCAAACAATTAGTGACTGTATACAAACTGATATCCGAGTTTGAGAACATTTTATTATCAGGATCAGCTCAATCCGGATGTGAGTTTTTCTCTGACTTCCTGTTCATAGACTGGTTCAGGTTCAGCCTTAAGATCCCTATTTTACCTAGGAGCTCACTTCATTTCGAAAACTATGAGAAAACCAAAGTACCGGCTATAAGAGCAAAATTCCTCAAATTTCCAATTTCTCCTAAATATAGAGAATTACATTTCAAAACCTCAAATGAAATTTACTCCTCAAAGCAAGATTTAAATTTGAGGTAGATAATAGCACTAAAATGGAAACAACTGAACACCTATTTTACACTTGTGAATCAATCCATGGAGATCCTTACAAACGTGGTTAAGATCCAAGTATACCATTAGGATTAACTTTGAAGGACAAAAATGTAATTTATTGTTAACATTATAATCATAACAAAATACTATGTACACAAATGTTAATTTGATAATTCCCCTCCAGTGTAGAATTGACTTAAACATGAACTTAATTTAACCCCTTGTTTTACCCCTTAGTTGTTTATTTTTGTTTATTTGTTGTTTTTCCCTACAAATTGTTTTCTCTGTTCTCCCTTGTCTATAATGTTTCTCCATTTTGACATGCATTTGTGAGATATGAACATTGTTTTGTGTATTAGGAGGTGTGGCATGAAAGCAGATGATATTCGAATGCAATGTCCAGGAACGAGATTGTCATCGTTTCTAAATTCTAAATCAAGTTTATTTAAAAAAATAAAAATTAAAAGAAGAAGGTTCAGACAGAGGGCTGCTGTGAAGTGCCCGACTCTCGTCTGCTTTCCAGGCGAGCCTGGAAGTCCTCTCAAACGAGCCTCTTGTTCACGTCACGTTCACCGGAACCTTGCTTTTATTTTGAAATCATTTCCTCCGCGCCGTTACCGTAATGCCCAGTGTATACACGCACCGTGGAGCAGTGTGGCAGGCTGGGAGCGAGTTTGACAGCATTATTTGAAGCAGACACTCGCGCAGTTTGAAAGACGTCGAAGTATTTCCTGTCACGTCTGAGCTGCACGGTCATTTGTGGCGTTATTGTGTTTGCAGTGCTCTCAACGCCTGTCACGTGGTAATACGCGCGTTAATGTTTAACTTGTGGAAAGTTGCACGAAGCAAAATAGATGTCGAAATCAATTCCCAGACAAACACTTGCACACTTCGCTGAACTGCTACTTGAATCATCTATTTGTACTTGGCAGGATTTGAAGGCAGCAGAGGAATGGCCGCCCTGCAAGCAGCGAAGCAAGCGATGAGGAAAGAAGTGAAGCGGCGCGTTGCAGCGTTGAGTGACGACGAGAAGCGGCGACAGTCGCTCGTCGTTTCACAGATGGTACGTGAACACTGACTGGAAACTGGCACTGCTCGTTCACGGCTGCTTTCTAGCTCTGACTAAAAACACGTCTTCTGCCAGCCCACATTGGAGGACAATATTGTCATTCTTCAATAAAACGCCTGGTAATAGTACAAATACTTCAATGTTTTTGAGTCCTTCAGTTCAGTTTTTCTATTTGATGTAAATCTAGTTGGAAATGAAACAGTAATCCAGATTTGCTGTTGCTGTATTATTCAGTTGACAGCTGGTTGATTGATTCTAGCATTTAAGAATCAACTAAAAATAATTAATGAATCATTGAGGCGTTTGACCAACTTCCCGTCGGAGGGTTTGTGCAAAAGCTGATAACCAAATTAACAATTAAGTTTTGACATTTTTTGAATGCAGTCTGGCTGAGATAACTGTACATGCAACCTGCTCCTTTATAGTCTGCAGACATGGTGCAGATATCACACAGCTGCCTTGACTGTCTGTTCACTAACTCACAAGCATCTAGATATGGTATCAATACTAGTTAATTATAGCAATGCGTTTTATGGAATAACAGCATATATTTATGCTCAAATACAACAGTGTGAAGAAGTTTGATATTGTTGATGTTGGATGGTTTAAGGTTAAGATGATGGGACAACAAAAGCATATTTCCAGTATATGACAAATTGGGACTTGATTCTATATTTGACCGACAATACTGTGCTTTGTTCTGTGAGTAATCTCTGCTCAGGTTTTCTGCCCGGTCAAATTTTAATTGTAGTGATGATAGAAACTATTACTTGTAACGTACTCACACACAGCATTTATTTAACTGATAAGAGTTTTGAGGGAAAGCTGCTGTGTTAGGGTTAAGATTAGATTAGATTTTCTATTTCGTAACCTTTTATGGGGGAAAATCATGTATTCAGAAGAAACGAGCAGAATCTGGTTCCACGTTGAACTAAAAGAGAAGCATTGTACTAATTTGGCTTTTTAATCCCTTTATACTTGGATGTAAAGTCTGCAATTGCAGTTAGTTTATTAAGGTCAGTTTTGATTGCCTGGATGTATTTTTCTTGTTCTTTTCTTATTTGAAAAGATGTTATGCAGTTATTGGTGGCTAGTAGGAGTGGACATTTTATGACTTGTTTCAGTTGCGATCAATAGGGACACAATTCAAAGTCCAAATGGCACCACCGCTCAGTTATGTCTTTCTGTTCTCATTTTTGGAGGCAGACAGGAAACGAGGGCAGACAGAGAATGGTTTTACATGCAAACAGAAATCCAAGGCCAGATTTCAACTGTGGATATATATATATATATATATATATATATATATATCACGCACTGAAAACTACCACAACAGTCTCTATTCTGTTTGTAGTGTTTTGGGCTGTGACTGATTGCATATTAATCACCTGTGAGACGACTTATTCAACTAATCTAAGTTCTATCTAATCTAAACTAAGATGTTATTTTGTAATCAGTCATGAGAATGTAAAGATCCAGACTCTTGATCAAATCAGATTATTTATTTATTTATATATTAATATCGGCGCTCCTCGGCTCTGTCACCCTTTCTAACTTTCTTTCCTTTGTTTTGTTTTTTCTTTTAGCTGTTCAAGCACCCAAAGTATGTGTCCTCTCAGCGGATCGCCGTGTTTCTCAGCATGGGTGATGAAGTGTGCACTCGGGAAATCCTCCAAGACATGTTTAAATGGGGGAAAAGCTGCTTCATCCCCAGATATGAGAGCAGCGGCAGCAGCCACATGGACATGTTGAAGCTCAACAGCCTACAAGACATGGAGACGCTGCCTCTGACATCTTGGAACATCCGACAGCCTTCTGTAGACGACCAGAGACGAGAGGAAGCGCTGGCTGCAGGTAAGCAAACACATAACGATGGAATCAACCAGAAACGCTGACTCCTCCTCTTCCACCAAGATTCACTGTTCTAAGATCAAAATAGGTCCATGTTGATCCCAGGTTATTGCTCGGCATGTCTTGAAAGTTCATGAAATAGTGAAACGCTTCTTCGTCTTCTCTGTGGACTGCATTTGTTTCCACACCGATGACCATAAAAGGACATGAGACTGAAGGACTGTGTCCATGCAGAGTCACAGAAACTGGGAGAGAAGTTAAGAGAAAATGGAAATAATGCCAAAAGACAATGAAGCAACAAACTCCAAGAACAACTTCAGTAGGTCTGAAGGGGAAGTGCTGCAGCAGGAAGCGAACAGCAGAGTAAGGATGAGAAATAAAGAATTAAAAAAGATGCACGTATCAGGAGAACAGCGCAACACCGATGATGTGAAAAGAACCGGCAGCTCGCGGCCTGTAACATCCTGCAGCACCTCCCTACCTGCACTGTTCACCTGCACACAGGTCCCGGTCACCCGCAGGTCCCGGTCACCCGCAGGTCCCGGTCCCCCGCAGGTCCCGGTCACCCGCAGGTCCCGGTCACCCGCAGGTCCCGGTCCCCCGCAGGTCCCGGTCCCCTGCCCCTCGTCTGGATCTCCAGGAGCGAACGGCCCAAACACTGACAGACAGCCTCAACACTGGTTACAATCTCAGAAACACTTCAAGAAATTAATTTCATTTTATCAAAAATAAAATATATATACAAATATTTTATTATTATATGTATATAAAATATTATAAAAAATGAGGAATATAAAAATATAATTGTAGATTAAAACATGAATCATACAACAAACAATTATTAGCTCTCCGTTTATGACGCCTGTGTTGAGGTGAAACAAAGGATCGGAGCTGAATGTAACTCTATATGCAATTAAATACGAGTTTACATGATTTGCGAATGATTATGTTTTTATTTTCACTTTTACACATCAGCTCACTTTTTGGGAAACAGGGTTGTGCAACAGTGGTGAGCTGATGTCAGATGACGCCAAATCGGAGCTTTTTGGCACGTCACGTTGGCTCTGTGTTCACAAATGAAGATATTAAGTACAGTGAACCCTGGTTTTTCGCGGGGGTTACGTTCCAAATAGAAACCGTGATAGGCGAAATCCGTGAAGTAGTAACCTTTATTTTACAATTGAAATAGATAGAACTGGACATTAAATATATCTACGTTACATATAGTCGTAATGTGATTTCAATGCACGATGCAAATCCGTGAAGCAGCGAGACCGTGAAAGGTGAACCGCGTTATAGCGAGGGTTCACTGTATTTCCAAGAATGAAACGAGAGAATCTAAAACATAAAGGAGGTTCGGTTCTGTTTCAAAGCTGCTTTGCTGCGTGTGACACGTTGTGCCTTCAATCTCTACACGGCAGGAAATCTCCGGAGCGTCGCGTCGTTCTGCAGCGAAACGTGCTGCCCGGTGTCAGAAAGCTCCGTCTCAGTCCTCCAACAGGACAACGAGTCAAAACACAGCTGAAATCAAGAAGAACAAAACATTGGACTGTTCTGAAGTGTCCTGATCTGAATCCTTTAATCTTTAAACCTGACAGCTGGTGTGAGAGAGGACCGAACTACCTGCTGGCACCTGTTGAAGTCTCACGGATGCAGAAACCTCTTGCTTACAGTAATTGTCTCTAAAGGTTGTGTGACAAAATATAAGGACCCATCATTTCCCATTTTCATTTGTTTTATTGTTTAAATATGCTGTTGAATGAAAAATGTAACGCAACTTCTGATTTATTTTTGATTTAATATAGAATAAACAATAGATTACTTTTTTCAGTTTCAAATGATTTCAGGGGAAACTGTGGATTTCTTCTTTTTTCATGGAAGGGTACCAACAAATTCCTCCATGACTCAGTAAAAGTTGAGTATAGCTGAGCTTTTTAAGAACTTAGTGGTTAATTAGCCAAAAGCACACTTGGATGCCTTAATAGAAGGAACACAACTTTAGTTTCAGCCTTTAGTAATTCACGTACAAGTTTTTTGACATACCATTTTTTTTGTCATCCAGTAATCTAATATTGTGTGCATTAAATGCTTCATTATTTTTCTTTTTCATAATTGTATCTAATTATATACAAGTCTTAACTTCAGAAGTGTAAGATTTACCCTCCAAAATTAATTGTAAATCACATGACCATGGACATGTTTTTGTTAATAAATCCTCCATATTTACAGATTAATTCAGACCTTTGACACTGATTGGACCGTCTGCTCTCACTATAAAGGAGGTCTGGACCTGATCTTGATGCCAGGCCTCGGCTTTGACCGGTTTGGGCGGCGGCTGGGTCGAGGGAAGGGTTTCTACGACACCTACTTGGAGCGTTGCAGCAGACACCCCAGAGGAAAGCCCTACACCGTCGCCTTGGCCTTCAAAGAGCAGCTGTGCCAGGAAATCCCTGTCGACCACAACGATGTGCTCATAGACGAAGTCCTGTTTGAGGATGAGAAGTAGCTTGTCGATCACTAGTGATGGTGGATGAACTCAATGCTGGTGTTACATACCAAAGTCAGCTCGCAGTTTGAAATGGTCTTTCCATTTAATACCAGTACAGCTTATCAGTGAAGTCATTTTGACTTGGTGCATAAGGAGAAACCAGTTGAAATTATAATATAAAGACTGACTACTCATTAATTTGATTAATTCCATCTCTTTCCTGCCATTAAGCTACTAATTTAAATTAATATTTGTGTTGAAGGTACGGAATCGTCATGTTTTACGCCAGCGTTCAGCTCTTTATATTCCTTTTCAGACATGGAATATTAAACACTGCTGCTTTGTCATGCTAAGACATGGGTGACTTTTACACGGTGTATTTTTTTACATAATCTATGAGCCTTTAGTTTGTGTTGTCCTTGTTTTTTTCCAGCCATTCTGGCAAAATGTTGTTGGCATGTGGACCTGCAAAGTCCCAACTAGAGAGACTGTCATCATGACTCAGAACAGTCACCAGGGGGCTTATTCAGACTTGACAGACATGTTTCAGTACCATCATATGAACACAAAGACATACATGTCTCAAAGGGCAAAGGTCACGCCAATGTTGCCCTGAAGAACTGTTAAAAGGCCAGTGTTATTAACAACTAAATGACTGAAATGAAGAATACATTTACAATAAACATCAGTTTATAATGTAAAATCAGTCTTTCCACCGTCAAAGAGTAGCTGAGGAAACAGCTAAGATTAATTCAATAGGTTTAATTATTCTGTCTCGTTCTTCTCTGATTTTATTTTTGAAGAAACCACATGGAATCTTTGTTTCTCTTCTGATGATTGAGCCCTCCCGAAATCCAAAATGTTTTGTTTTTCTAGTTCAAGTTTCACTACAAAAGTATATCCAGATGGCTGCATCCTTTTTTTTTGGATCCACGCTCCGACACATTTTAGTTTTGCCATGCATCCACAGAAAAGCAAAGGCTCATTCTTTAGATATGACCACTGAGTGATGTAGTTCTTCCACATGACAAACACGTTCTTCATATCAGTATGTTGTTAAATATCATGTCACTGTCCTGGCTGTGACAGTCAGTACTCACATGACATTTCAGCTTCTGTGATCCATCTCAGCGACCGGTGATTGAGTCAACCAGGAGAGTCATGAATGTGTCTGTAGCTGCGGGGGTTAGCTTTGCATCATTAATATTTGTGAGATTGTGGTAATGTATCATTTTGTAACTGCACCAGCTGGCGCGACAACCTGCTGCACCAGTCAGGCCTCAGACCACGATCGCCTCCACTGTGCGCCACTTATCATGGTTTTGAAGGAAGATCGAATCAAAAGTAAATTTTTGTCAGATGTGCTGTATGTTGCATATTACCGACTGTAACATTTAGCACTCAAAGATCAATTTCTATTTCTATTTTTAAGTGGCAAATAGTCAGGAAGTCAAAGCTAATGTGTTCATGTCCTTTACATATTTGATGGAACAGACTTGTTGGTTGAAACTGTCTTGTAAAAAAGGAAAAAAATTGCTCTTCATTCTTTAAAGAAGACGTTGTGGTTCTCCGTTGCAATCGGTGTTCAGGCTATACAACATCTGGAACACAAGAACAACATCTGGAACACAGCACAAGACTTGATAAATCAAATAACTCCGGTTTCTTGAGCGATAGCAGCTGTTAAGTCATAATTCACCGTGAATTTAAAAGAATCACTTTTTATAGTCACCATCAGTGAATACAGTTATTGTCTTTGTTGTGATGAAAATACAGAAATACCTGCAAAGGTTTAAGGCATTTTGGGGGAAAAAAATTCTGAAAGTGAGGATTCTTGCACAAATCATACCATGAACAATTTGTATTTATGAATTAAGAACAAAGTGCAGTAAACAGAAAAAAGCTGCACACCGTTCATCCGGGTGTTTTCTTGGTAGGTTTTTCTAAACATGTTGGAAAACTTGTCAGTGTTTCTGTGGCTTTAGGTCGTCGCAGCTCTTCTGTCTCTTCATGTAATCTCAGACTGACTCCAGGATGTGGAGCTCTGAGGCGACCACACCATCTCACCATCTCGTCTTGGACTCCCGGTTCTTCTTGTGGCTGAAGATAATTCTTAATGAGAAGGTTTGTGTGGTGTTGTATGTCTGAAGGATATAATATTTAAAAAAAAAAGATCTCTGGCATCACGTGAATGTCCTCCTCCATCTTTCTCTGGTCATGTGATCTGGTTGATGACCTCTTCCACTGCGCTGAGACCAGTTGTGATCACAGAAGGGGATGTTGTGTGTTTCTGGTGTTCAATCTGTGCTTTCAGATCTCTCCTGCTGAACTGATGAAGTGGTGTCACAGTTTCCGTCTTCCTCTCACAACGGTAGTGATGAAGGTTCCTGAATACAAACAAGGCTTTAAAACAACCGTTTGAATGGTTACCGCTTGTTTGTTTCCGTGTTGGTGTGTACTGGGCTGCTTGAATATACTTTAGTTTAGAAGCAAGCCAGTAAAACTGACAGAATAATATTAGCTTCATGCACATGTCTGTAATTACAGTGTGTGTGGGGAGATGCTTTGATAGGCCGAACAATTTAAGACAAAGGGAACAAAGTGAATTTAACAGAAAACACCAGTAGAGGCTTTGAGAAATTGTGTTGTCCTTTTCTGTAAATAGAAAATCCTCCGATGTTGCTTCTGATTGGTTGAGAAGTGACTAAACTTGTCCTCGCTGGGTTACTTTTACCAGGAAGCTTCGCTGGCACCGCGAAACAACTTGACACAAAGCATTGAAAGTGAATGACTGAACGACAAAAAATAGGGGAAAAAATTAGCAATTAACATCAATGATTCACTTCAGTCACGTTGATTCTTTTGCCTTGCTTGAAACTTAGCTTTGGAATAAAGAAAATAAAAAACTTCATCCAAAATAATGAGATTCCATTATTCCACAATCAGTTTGAGATTGGAGGCGTGTTGGTGTCAAATTAAACACCTCCTCGGTCCAATTCTGCTCTGTTAGAGGAAATGTTCCTTAAAAGTCTGGGTTATTTAATTACATTTAATTTGGTGAAAATTAAAAGACCACCATTCATCACTACTTGGTTATTTCTGTTGAGCAAAGAATATATAAGCATGGATTTCATAATGAACATTATTTACATCCTCAACTTACACAAGGGTTATCCAACCAATGTGAAACAAAAAAACAAATAGTGTATCCGTCGTGATCCATCGCGTGATATTTAAAATAAAAATATAAATGATGCAATTCTTCTTCTCTTCTGTGGCTCAGTTGATCTGGCCTGCAAACTGCAAAATACGACCCCATGTAGTAGAACATCCTGGTACTTTTGGCATACTTCATTAAACATACTATGTACTAGGACACACCAAATCTTTTCCTGGCAAACTAAATAGTGTAGTAGTCTGGATACTGGAACGCAGGGGAACTTCATTTTTGGCTCATTTTGTCCCTGAAGTCGGTCCCTAGGGCAATACCCATGAGCATCACTAGATGGCGATGTGGTCATTTGAAAGAGATTTGTTCTGAATGTGGTCTGTTCTTTGTGTGAACATTTGGTAGGATCTTCCCCTCCAGGGGGTAATCAGTGAAGGCCCCCCTCTCTGTGTGAAATAGCCCTGGTAATGCAAAAGTTTCACCATCGGTTGAGCCTGGTCTTATTTTAAAGTGGAATATTTAGAGGTGTCAGTATTGCCTGGGGCATCGTTTTTATATGAAAGCTTTGGGGATCTTCATTTGTAAAAACATGTGGTGTCCTGTTTTGTGGTTAATCATAAAAGTTGTGTGTTTATTTGATGGATTTAGGATAACCTCACATTGGTATATGAGCTGAAGAGGATCTGTCTGCTAAACATGCTATTTTTTTTGTGCATAAGTGCATTTACACTGTCAAGTATGGCAACATGCAGTGTACTGAAAGTTGGTTCATTGTGTGCATTAAACAGAGGAAACAAAAACACATTCATTTCTGTGTAATTTACTGAAAGCCGGCAGACATGTTGGCCGGTGATGTACTCAAATGCTACGGTTACTTCCAGTAAGTGCAGGACGGCAGTGTGCGACATGAGACAATACAACCCTGTTGAAATTCAACAAGTCAGTGTACTAACATGTAAGAGTACCACATGTGAGTGTACTGAGGGAAGTATGTCCTTTGGAACAGCCCAGGTTTAACTGAGGTTAAAGGTCGTTCATTTCAGTATAATTGTAACGTTGTAAAATGTTATGTTGAAAGAAACAATACATTCAAGCGTATAATTGAGTAATTGCAATTAAACATGTGACTGTTTTCTCAATTCATTTGTGATAGGCAGAAAAAGGGTTACTGATTATTTGACAAACATAACAACTATTTGTTAATTAATTCGGTGCCACAAATCCTTCGTCAGCAGGGAGGACGTGTGGTCAGTTTGACAGAAACGGCACAAAAAACAGTCACATTGTGAGACCATTTTCCACTACAGTTTTACCATAATATAATTACTGATATTGCTGCATGTTACAAGGAAACGAGAGGACAAAAGTGCTACGAAATGATGCAGCTGACATTTGATTAAAATTATTTGAACAGGAACACACACTCTATTAAGATGCGATTTCATCCTGGCAGGAGGACGGTTTCTCACAGTGTGACTCAGTGTTCGAACTCACCTCACCCTGTGATGAACTGACCACTTGTGCTGGGTGTTCCCCGCCTTCACCCAAAGCTAGCTGGGATAGGCTCCACCCACCCTGCAACCCTGTTCAGGATAATGTGGGTGTAGATAATGGATGGATGGATGGAACTCATCTAACTCAATGTTGCATTGAGTCATCAGGTTACTGTCATGAATTAGAATCTCAGGATTTGTTTCTATAACATCACTTGCAAGAAAAACCCTTCAATTGCCTTTATAAGCCACAGAGGCTTAACGTAATGCAGCATATGCAAAGACACAGAGGGAAAAGATGAGGCTGTTGGGAAGATCAACATTTTCCTTAGACGTAGGCTATTATATAAGTTATGAAGAGAAACTCTACATGACTGAAATGATAATATATTAGCTTAACATCCAACGAAAAATGAACTTCCATGGCCTCTGACATTTCCGTAAACGTCAGCAAACACGTCACAAAAATTCAGACATCGTGAATACCACGATGTTCATATGGATGAACATGATAAATACGACCCCGTTTGAACCCAGCGTCAGACTGGGAGTGATTGTGTTGATTGCAGGTGGGTCAGATTGGGGAACTCAGTGCAGGTGAGGCGGGTGTGGCAGACAGGAGAGAGACTGTGGACCTCTGGTGGGTGGAGGAGTGATACGGGGAAATTAACTGAATAACTGAAAGGGCAGAAAGTCCAAAACCATGACACCAGTAACCCAACCCAAACTGAAAGGAGATGGTTTACAGTGAATTGGACCACAGAGTTAAGGAACTCCATCGAGACTGTTGGAAAAATATTTCAGATGACGATCACATGAAGCTAGAGGAGAAAATGCCGGGAGTGTGCAATGTTTTAATCAAAGCCAAAGTTATCTATGTATATTTGCTTTGTTTTCACTTTTATTCTCACTAAATGAATCCAAACATGTAATTTAATAGTTTTGATGTCTTCAGTATTGTTCTACAATGTGGATAATGGTCAAAACAATGAAAAAAACCTTGATTTAATAGGTGCTGTGGATGCTATATGTACCATACCATACTGCATACTCAAGTTATTGCTTTTTCCTGTACAGCTCAGTTTCCTGGGCTCAATGAATATTATGTTTAGATTTGGATATAAAAATCAAGAGGCACCAAAATATAGTATTTGTCATCTCAGGGCACTTTCCAAAGTAAGGTCAAGACCTTTCAGTATTGGGGAGTAACACCTGACAATTTCCCATTGAGCAAGCATATGGCAACAGTGCAGATGAAAAACTCCCTTTTAACAGGAGGAAACCTCCCAGACTCAGGGTGAGCAGCCATCTGCCTCGACCGGCTGGGGTGAGAGGAAAGTGGAGAGAAAAGGTGAACACAAACTACGGGAGAGAGAAGACACAAACTATGACATTCAACAGTGGCATATAAAAGCATACAAAGTGAAAGAGAAAGGAGCAGAGAGAGGTACTCAGTGCATCATGCAGGTCCTCAAGCAGCCTACAAGGCCTAAAGACAAGCCGGTATCACGGCAAAATGGGAAACAGTCTGTCGGTTGGTCTGTCTCGGCGTGACAGTTTCATGTTTTCTTCTAGTGGATAAAAATGAAACCTCCTGCATGCATACAGTCATGTGATTTACAGGAAAATCAAACTTTTAGGAAAAACACATGACCAGGGTTAGGAAATCACCACATGGTTGAGGTTTGTGACAAAAAACATGGTTGGGGTTAGGAAACAACATTGTTACCTCCTGAATTCAAATCTCAGCCTCCCACATGGCGGTATCTGATTCAGGACACCAGACCTCCCCTCCTGCCTCCTAATACCGCCGAAAGATGTCCTTTGTACTTGGTCACATGATCCTTCGTTGCGTTATTTTTACGTGCGTGTAAATTGCACGCTTACGAAACGTGAAACTGTCACGCCGAGAAAGGCCAAAGCGTGGCTATCTCACGTTTTGTTGTAGTGGACCGGGCGTGTCTATTTTACGCTTTGTCGTGATACTGGTTTTCTCCAGAAGCATAATTAAGGGATGGTTCGGGGTCATCCGAGGCAGCCCGAAACTTTGACAAAACAGAAAGTTGTAAACTTAATCTGAAAAATAGGGTGCCTGCCTCCCGAACCCAAACTGGGAGCTGGTTCTCCAGGAGAGGAGCCTGAAAGCTAAAGGCTCTCTCCCATTCTACATTTGGAAACTCTGGGAAACATAACTAAACCAAGAGCATGAGATCTTTGGTGAATATGGTCTTAAAATGTAAAGAGAAGGATTTTAAATTCTATTCTGCATTTTACAGAGCCAATGAAGGCAATCTGTCTCCTTTCTCGTACCTATCAGTACTCTTGCTGCAGGATTTTCGTTTAACTGGAAGCTTTTCAAAGAGTTATTGGGACATCCTCATGATAAGGGATAATAATAATAATAATAATAATAATCTGGAAGTAACAAATGAATAGAATAGTTTGAGAGATTACAATTACATATTGCTGAAGTACTCGTCTCGCTGGATCTGTTGTTTAAATATCCAATATTTGCCACGTTCTTATCTTTATTTTGCACCACTCTTAAGCCCACAGTTCTTTCTGTGAATGATATGAAAATTGTCTGTAGGAAGAATGACACCCTTTCCCAAACAAGTGAATTTAAGTGGCAGAGCAGAGGAGCTGGAACAGAAATAGCTTTTCAATAAGATGTGTCTTCATAGTTTAATTTGAGAAAAAGACAGAAAATGGAGAAAGAGGCAACAAATAAGGTGTCATTTCTGTCAAGTGAAGGAGATGAACGTCATTATTTGGCCTCCGTACTTTCAGAAGCATTTTACAATGATTCATAACTCAAGTACTGCTTAACTGCTCATTTACATGAAAATGGTAGAGTTTAGGGATCAGCAGAGAAACACATTTTGGTTATCAATAAAGGGATAATACGCATAAATGCAAAATGATGTACCTAATTCCCAAATTACAATATCAGACTTACTTCCATTGTCATATTTACTTACTGTTGAAAAATGAAGGAGTACATCTGCTTGTGTGCCTTGTTTTCTTTCTTTCCCACTCACATTATCAACTAGTCATCCACAACACACTGAAGAAAAAAAACTGTGTGACTATGTGTCAGTACAGTAGGTCAAAAGTTGAAGAATTAGAAGTCTGTAAACTGTGATGGACTTTAACAATAGAAAGATTGGGTTTGTTTAATAAGTAGATTATTGCCAAGTTATAAAGTTGTACTTCCCTGCCATCTATCTTGACCTGAAGCTGATTAGGTTTGGCCACTGCTGTTTGTTTGCACTCGTTACCTCACCCAACATGGTTATTACAGTGTACTGGTACACTCTAGGATACAGCTTTACATGATTGCAACAAGTTAAACTGAAGGAAATCCATAAAAAAGGTTGTTAAAGATCTTGGCCATGTCACCCTCACATATAAAAAAATTGATTTAAATCCAGGACAAGCATTTTTCATTTGACCTCTCAGTTTTAATCAACACAGCTGTCTGTAAAATAAGACTTCTGTAGGAGTTAAGCTGTAAGTATCACAACTTATTTTCCAGTCATGAACTGGAAGATCTATGTTATCTATGTTCATCTCTTCTGTCTCTTTTTTTTATTACCGTTTCCTGTTGCAGTTTCCCAATTTCTCTTGGCGATCATAAAAGCCTCATCGTCTGATGATTACCTGTAAATCACTGTTCTTGAAAGTCAATTCCAAAACATTGGTTTAACCAAATGCCATTATGATAACAAATAGTACACAGCATCGTCGCCATCTCCGCTAAGGAAGTAGAAAGTTAATCCACTGTGGGCTTGCATGTCTGCGACTGTCCAACACAGCTCTTTGCTGGATGGCAGTAAATTTGTTGCAGGGTGCTGAGCTGAGCTTCTTTGACAGATGACCCTATCTAATTTGCTGGAGCCTCATCTGTTGACAACCCTGCTGTGCTGCTGGACTGCCACCATTCAAATGAAGGATAAGGATGAGTTTTTCCACACAGGATATTGATGTTTTTTGTTTTTAAATGCAATATGTTGACCGTAAGAAAATATAGTTCTTTCCAATGTAGGAGAAAAAGGATGCCACTGTCTTAGCTAGGATGTTGATTTAACCTATGAGTTGTAAATATACTGAATCTAAATGTTCAGTTCAACACACAATTTCACAATTATTAGCTCTCTTAAAGTCTTTTGTGTTATGATCTCCAAAAAGTTTTCTACAAAGAGCTCCAACATAACAAAGAGTCAAGTAGTTGCAGCAAAAACAATCTCTTGTTTCTTACTAATCATAAAATAAGCACAACCAGAAGGCTGAAGAAGCCCAAATTAACAAAACAAAGGAAGTCAGTCACACCAACCCACAAAGTATCAAAGGATCTGGTGTCGTCCTTCTAAGCTAAATCTACACCAGAACTAAGCCAAACAGAAATAAAGCTGTGAAACCACAGGGCTGTATTGGCGAGGTAACTTCAGGTTTCTCTCTGGCTTTTAAGGGTTATAAGTGTTCTTACCGGTATACGTCGCCATGGTAATTTATGCTGAAGACCTAGCCAGCTGTGAAGCAGTATGTCAGAGATGACAGATCAAAATGTATAAAACCAATCAATTCTCCAGGAAAATGGTGGAAGATTTTGTGGAGCTCAGTGGGAGTATAGCGAGAGGATCTCTTGGAAGACAGACACAGAGACCAGCAAACCTCCTTTGGTTTTCCCTGACGATTTGTACAGTTGATTCTATAACATGAGTATACACATCCCATTAAACTCTTATTTTGCACTTCTATATTGCGCTAGTCACTGGTCATGCACTATTACATATTTAGTACATTATTGTCAAAATAAATTCACAGCAACACTAAAACCTTGTTACCAGGCAAAGAGTTCTCTGCTTTGAGCATCAAATCGTCTGTTCATTCTGGCTTCTTCAAATATTCCCTGGCTATCTCATGTGGGCGTAGTTTGTCTCCGGAGTTATTCACAGAGTCGTGCAACTTTTGATCACACAACCACTTCTCCCTCAACTGTTTTAATGGGCGACATACTATATGGCCAAATACTAACTGTGATGCCCCAAACCCCAGAGATTCCTGCACTGCTTCTGTTATAGTACACATCTACAAGTGAACCCCTCCTCTCAGTCTTTTCAAACTTAAAGCCATACATGCTACACAGTTTTTAAGCCTGACTCTCAGGGTCGTATGCAATGTTAAATGGTCTGTACTTGTATAGTGCTTTATCACCTTTCGGTCTCAAAGCACTTTAACATGGTCTTCCCATTCATCCATTCACACACTAATGAGACAGATCACCATGCAAGGTGCTGCCATCAGGAGAACATTCACACACTGATGGTACACCATCAGGAGCAACTTAGGGTTCGGTGTCTTGCTCAAGGACACTAAGGCATGTGGACAGGAGGAGCTGGGGATTGAACCACCAACCTTCTGATTAGTGTTCAACCCACTCTACCGTCTGAGCCACAGCCTCCCTACACATGTTCCACAGAATGGCAGATTCTTCCTCCCCTGAGCAAACACAGGCGACATAATGTTTGAGCCATGTGCCGTTTGCATGACTTTTGCCAAGTTAAACAATGAAAAAATACTTTGATTTTTGATTTTATACACTTTATTAATCCCCGAGGGGAAATGTCTTCACTACAGCAGGGGGCTCTCAGGGGGGAGATGCTGCAACAGGCTGCCACTAGCGCAGCGCCAGGTAACCTGACCTGAGGTGCATGTTTTTGGATGATGGGAGGAAGCCGGAGAACCCGGAGAGAACCCACGCAAGCACAGGGAGAACATGCAAACTTTATCGGGGCCTTTACAATAACAGGATTGATGATCTTACACACATTAAACACATCGGGGAATTAAGTAGACACATGTCACACGTTGCTTTTGTACGTGGGAGTAAATCCATGCAGTCAACAAAAAATGACTCACAGGCACCACTGGAACTGGAAACAGTGGAGAAGGAGGAATGGTTGGATTTGATTTCTCTGCTATCTGACAGGTATGACGAGCCTGGCTGCCAAATGCGATGGTACATATTTTATAATAACCAAGAAACAGGCAAGAGGTTTATCATATGCCAGATTGATGACTTCTTTTCAATTTGGACATGAAAGTAAAATATAGGTCAGTAGAGGTGCTTAATGGATTCTATTTATGCATGAGCAAACCATCCCACACAAAATAACTCATCGACCAAGTTTGAACTTTCTCACCAAGAACTACAGCTTCAAACAAAGAAGACATACTCGCATCTTTTTTTTTTTTTGTGCTCAACAATTAACCGTGTATGAGAAAGGGACAGATGTTCTGTCTCAGAGAGAGTGATTGTGCTCCTATCACATGGAGAAAACGAGTGACTATCACCAGGATCACGAAAAAAAAAAATGTGGAGACTGTTTAACAAGGATCAGTATCACTTCAGGCATAGCCAGCATCCTTCCCCCAGCTTTGTGTTTCATGTATTGCATGCCAAGTCACTGGGACATCGGTACCCACAGCAGATTCATTACTGAACGGCTAAACTCCTTTTAGAATAAAAGAGTCCTGCAGGATCTTCACAGGGACCTAAATAATGCGAGCAGGAAACAAGACAACACCTTTCTTAATGAAATGAGCAAAGTCTACCAGATCACTGGACATCACACGTTTGTTTACTGAAGCTATTAGCTTTGTATTTTTCTTTTTTAACATGTGGCACTTTATGACAATATGCCCCTTTTTCTTACAGTGAAATCAAATTGTCCTTTCCCTTCAAATCCACCCGACCAGCTATAACCTCAAGCTCTAAGGCACCTAAACTTCTGCCATCCGCAGACAGCCCAGCCAAAACCATTTATTCTCAAAAGGCTTATTAATGGTCAGACAACGCTCAAAAATGACCTTGTGCGTGAGGACATATTTATCAACCATGACTGCCCCTTTAATGACATCACAAACTTCATGTTCATTTGATGTTGACATTCTCTCTGGAAGAGAGTCTTTAGACTCCTCGACTAATACTAACTGTTTGATCTACGCACATGTAAATATACACCAGCAATCAAAAAGAGTGTCCTCTGTGAGTGAATTAAACATGATTTGATGCCTGTTTTTTTTTAACCAGCAAAACTTTTGACATTATGCTTTTTTGGTAGCAGCTGGGAGGCTCTAAGGATCTGTACAGAGAATGCACTGCAACAACAATCTCTGCACATTTTTGTAGAAGCTATTTATATTTATTGAAACCCTCATTTTTTAACTCGTAATTAAAATACCCCAAAAGTGTACAATACCTACTGTTACACTTCTGAGTAATCAAATACAAAAAGTAAAATTTGTAAAACTACATAAAGAAAATAAAGATTTTGATGAATCTACTTCAAATTCAATTATTTATGCTGTACTCATTTCCATGTCCAAAGCACAATAGAAAAGCACATTCTGCAGAAAGCAGGGAGTATAATCCATAGCTGGACATCGTGACAGCCTACTGCTGCCTTCGAAGTAGCAAAGTGCTGCTCGGCACTCTGAAAAAGCCTCAGACTGCTTTGATTTTCTCATCTGCTGAACATTATTTCAGTTATAAAATATCAAAACTGCACCACCTTTCAGTTTTACTGCTTTGTCATTGGCCGTCAGTCATGTCTCCATTTCATGCATGGCTGAGGACATTCTTGCAAAGTATCTGATATGATTATTTGGGGGCGACAGTGGACGCACAGTCATCTCATTCAGGACCAGAAATGCACTCTGCTGTATACCTACACCTAGACCTGTATAAGAATACAGACAGTCATGCAGAAAATCCCTCAGTGTAAGACCTCTGCTGCTGAGCTCGGCTGGTTCCCAGCTGAAATAGGCCTCAAAGGCACATAGTGTTTCATTATGAAGCAGCCAGTACTCAAAGGATTGCCTGCGCTCTTCCCTCAACGGCACTCCTCAGCAGGGCTGACTCGATTTTCACTCAGACCTTACTGGCTGACCTTGAAATGGAAAACTCATACAGCTTCTTCCTTTCTCAGCCAAGATTCCCTCTGAGTTTGCTCTGGCTCGATGTAATTATTGTAGCTGGTTGGCGGGAAGGCAGAAACAGGGTGGAACAATTTCTGGAAACATATGGGTATGTCCTTGTATCTTTTTTTTTTGTTTGTCTTAAGGACAAGGATAAGAAAAAAAAAAAAAACAGTGGAGGGGGTCTTGAAAAGCTTTGTTTTGTTTGCAAGTATTTAGTGTTATAAATAAATCTGTTAAAAGGCTGATAATACATAAAGGAAAACAATAGTTAAGGCTGTCTGAGCCTCCTCTTACCGCGTGCAAAAGGCTCAGAGGGGTTTAGTTCGCCCTGCACAAGGAGTCTTCTCTAAACCAAACACAGCTGAGTGACAGCTGTCACTGGAGCAGATAAATCTACATTGTTTTAGTCATGTCTTTCCACAGAGAGGCAAACTGGGATAGCAAAAAAAAGAAGAAAGAAAACTAACTAAGGAGAAAACAACTGCTAAGTTCTTTGTAAAGAAAGGTGGCCGCAGTTAACACAGTTTAAGAATGGTTCAGACTCATTTCAGCAGTTGTGAGATTGAAGGCAGTCAGACGGATTTATAGCTTTGAGCATTTTTACACCGGGCAACACATTAATCAGTAATAAATGAATCAGCATCATGTCATATGACATACAGAATCTATCAAATTTGCCCTGGAAATCAGGAAACATGCCACGTAGTTTCAGAAACAGCTACAGAGTAGAGCAGCAGCAGATACCTCATCATCATCCTCATCATCATCATCATCATCATCCTGATGATGTTACTGAAGACTTCAGACAATGTGAGCTTGTACTGCAAAAATGAATGTACATTTTTCAGAGATTCAACCTTCAACTTTTTTTTTTTTTTTTTTTTTTTTTCTTTACCTCTAGTCACTTCAGAAAGTATTTAAATGCCTTCACTTTGCACATTTGATTGTGTTGTAAATTTTTCCCTAACCCAAGATGTCTAAAATGAAAACATGTTTATTACCAACTGAAACTGGGAATTTTCTCAATTTCTCTAATTCCGAAGAATTAAGAATGACTAAAGAAACAAAATGCATCGCACACAAACAAACAAGACTCCGCTTAAAAAAAGTGCATGAAAATAAATAAAGGCAGTTTTTAAGACGGCACTTTCTAACTACAGTAGGTTTGGTAAACAAAACCTTATTATTATTATTTTGAAAATAACATCAAGAACAAAACAATCAACCAAAAGAAAATGTAGTAAATACGTACTAAAATATCCTAGATAAAATGAGCAAAACTAAAAATGGCAACAAGCATCTAAGACTGAAAGGCATTCAAATAGATTCAAACAAAATGAGAAAAAAATGAAGGATGAAAGAACATTTTAAAGCAGCAGACCAACAGTTACCATCAAACCAACAGTTATTCTCACACAAGATTTTAAAAGAATCTATTTGTTTGTTTGTCCACTATTAGACATCTAAGAGAGTTTTTACAGTAACTTCAGATTTACAGTACTCGAACTGTATTTGACTTTTACAGTAACAACATGTTACTATTACTATTACTGCATGTTGCTGCCTGTGTTTTGACGATTCGTCAGACCTGCCAAGCGTCATCCAACGTAGAACCTCATCACCACGGCACTTACTGGGAAACATTCATGCTTACTGCATACACGGCAACGGTAGACTGACTACTACTTTAAACGAACCGGTTTTAAGTGATAATGCTATGCTGAAGAGTTGCTGTGTAGTGAGTTGCACCAACAATAAAGTTAAAAACGCTGAGTCTACTATTGTTGTTGCTATTTCATCGGCGATTACAGCTCGATGTCGGGAGAGTGAAGGGACGAAGAGGCATCAAATGAAACTTTTTGATCTATCGTGTGTGTTCTATTGCAGGTAGAGTGGACATTTATACACTTATTTTAACCCTGGTGGTTTTCTAATAGTTTAGTTTTGTACCACAAAGTCTGTGGCATGTTTTGATGGTTTTCCCCCAAAAGGACGTGTTGTGAGCCACAGTTCCCTGATGTGTCGGTCGGATGTATAGCAGAGTCTTTATGTCTGAATATAATAAACTGGGGTTCCATCTATTGTCTGTATGATCATCTGTAACAAACAGTTTTTTCCCTCCTGCTTGTACAACATATGACTGATTCCCGTCAAATTGATTCAAAGTAAATCTGTTGCAGTTAAATGAAGAGTTCAGATAGTTTTGAGGCAACTTTTATTGTGTAATTTGTTTACCCTTTTTCCTGAGTTTAGTAATAACAGCTGAGGTCTAAGGTTGTGTGAGTGAGTGTAATGTGGGCCAACAGGCGTCCAGCGGCTGTCACATGAAACAGTGGGATGATTTATGAGGGACTGATTTCCAATCTTGGTTCTTAACAACTGTCCAGGCTGCTTCAGATTCATTAATTGTTACACACACACACACACACACACACACACACACACACACACACACACACACACACACACACACACACACACACACACACACACACACACACACACACACACACACACACACACACACACACACACACACATACACACACACACACACATACACTTTCACCCGCTATTCAATTCCTAACGAGCACCCAACTCCACAGTTAGCTGCAGAAAGACTGGGTGGATTTATTATAACTAGCAGCAGACTCGTGAACAGCTCCTAATGAAATGTGACCAACAGCATTGGAAAGTAGGACTGAGCAATGGTGAGAAAACATTTTCTGCACTGTCCATATGTTGTACATGCAGTGTTGTGAATAATTTAGTAATGATGCAGACAGCGTCTCTGGAGGAAGCACTGGGAGTGGTTAAAGGATCATTTGGTTGGATGGAGAGGCTGCATTAGTTAACTACAGAACATGTTACAGTGTTAGGGAAGGCAGGAGCAGGAAAGATTTCTTCAAAGACCATCTCATTTTAGTTATACATAAACTAAGTAGCCTAATATCATAATTTATCACAAGTAAAGCTTCTTTTTTGCACCATTTGTTGTTACTTTTGTCATTCAGCACTGATTTATACAGACAGTTTGTGAAATATCTTAGATTGTACTTGTTTAAAAAGTCTGCAGGCTTGAGTGTGGAAAAATCGGCAGCTTTACAGGAACTTATGATGAGCAGGAATAACTACAAACAGATGGAAAGTGGTATAAAAAAAACGACGATGCACATACTGTTTAACCTACTCGATTGTTTAATATTCATAAAACCCCAAAAGCAGCTCTTAAGAAACCAATTAAATTCATCATAAGCAATTAAAGTGAAAACAGACACCTCCAACACAACTACTATATACAGTCCAATGATTTAAACATGAAATGTCTAACTTCCCTTTTTGCCCATGAAAAGTTACTGTGCCGACGTCAAATTCCTCTAAGCAGATCATCCAGGGATATTTCTGCCATTGTGTTGATATACGATGGATAAATATGGTGTTTCTCAGTGGCATCTCTTTACTCTGCCATGCAAGCAGGCTGCTTATACATATATATATATATATATATATATATATATATATATTTAGATATCAAGATATATAAAAACAAATTATGTAACTAACAACTGCGCCTAAGTACAAATTTGAGGTACTTGTAGGTTACTTGAGTTTATACTTCTACTACATCTCAGATGCAACTTTTTATTCCGATAAATTTGTCCGATATCCTCAGATACTAGAATATACCTATATACTAGTTACTTTTTAGATAAATTATTTTTTACAACTTTCTGTCGAGTGAAAAACATGTAAATCAAAAGCCAAAAAGTCTCATTGATAAACTCACGAGTTGGGAAATGCCACATCACAAAACTAAAAATAAGACCTTTTCTGAGATTATTGACTTTTTAGAGAACGGATAGTAATGCTAAACATGATAATCTTACAGGATATGATGCATTACTGTAATTCAATTATCCAACGCTATTTAATATAGTTCAAAGTTGCACAACCTTAATTAAATACAGGAGTAAAATGTAGCAATATAATTAATCCAAAAACATCATGTATTAAAAAAAATTTCCCCTCGGGGATTAATAAAGTATATACCTACCTACCTACCTATTATAAAACACCGACAGGGAGAATGACCTGAATGCTATACTTTGACTTTTGATACTTTAAGTAAATGTTGCTGATAATACTATAGATATACATTTGCTTGTGCACGATTTTAAATGCAGGAATTTTTACTTGTGGAGTATTTTCACAATCTGGTGCGAGTAGTTTTACTTAAATCACAGATCGGAATACTTGTTCCATCACTGTGTAAAATAAAGATAAGATTGAGTAGAGTTCACAGCTTCACACACAAAAAAAAGTGTGGCCAATCATCTGTTCCTGTTTTCCTACTTGTTACAATCTGGTGCAAAAAACACACAAAATGGCAAAAAACTGGAAACACAAAATGTTCAGACTGCTTTAGGAGCTCTGGTCTTCAAACATGTGATGGTGTCAGAGGAGTGATGTACACAACTCGAATTGTCCTTGAACAAACATCTAAAATAAAAGTGCAGCTACTTTTTAATTTCCATGTGTTTAACTTAACGTCTTGTTTGGTTCTACGATGATTTACTTTTTGCAAATGAAGAGCCTGAAAGGATTAATGAAGCAACACAGATGACTTTAACACCAACATGCTCCATTAATTAACTTTGAAAGGAAAATGTCTCTGAGGACTTCTGGCCTCTCAAGGATAACTGTTCATTTTGACTTTACTCATCGGAGCTTTAACAAAGGAATCTCCTGCAGCCAGGAAACATAACCACTCTATTAAGTGTGGTGAGAGGGAAAGTGATCTCTTGTATTGCCGTCTGATGAGCCATAAAAACAGGCTCACAGGAAGTCTTAATGATTTGGAAAGGTCGCGACCTTTTGATTCCAACACATAACAGGCAGTGGGAGGAGAAGTGAGAAGAGAGAGTGTGTGGCGGCGCCACAGGAGGGCCAAATTGGTGGCAAGACGCATGAATAAAGATGGAGCACCGTCATCCGCTGACTGGTGTAGCATTGCAAGAACCTGAATAGAGATGCCAGCGGTGCACAGACATTACACAGCATGGTGCATTTAAATTGAATACCGCCACAAACAGAGCAAACAGGGTGGAGGAGATTAAGAAAGAATAAAAGATAGACTGAGAAATAGAAGGGTACACTGCTCTATCATACATGCCGCCGGTAATATAGCAATTGAACCATCTGCGCTGATGAATTGCTTCAGAGGGCTTCAGATGAGACATTTTGTCTTAGAGTGAGAGGAGTTTTGGAGCATCACTGATTTCCCCAGAGTTAAAGAAATTCTGGAGATCCCACACAAGTCTGTCTAAGACGACGCGTGACACAGTCTGCTGGTTTGGATAAAAGAAGTACATGTGGAGCAGCTCTCTGGAGGGTTTTCTCCGTAGTGCTCCAGGTGGTACAAAGGCGACATACTCTTAAGCTTCCTTAGCAGAGCTTCCAAGACTAACTGACCAAATAATGATTCCCTGTAAGTAGGTTCAATCTAAAAGGGGGAGGGGGACTGTATATAAAAGTGTTCGTAGCTTCCAGGTCTGAAAAATGGTTCTGATGCAGAAGTGCCTTCAGCTGCAATACCAGCGAGTGCCAGTAGAGGTCGGCTCCAAAAAGCCTCCGGCTCCATAGACTCCCATTCAACTTCTCTCATCAAATCCAAAGTGAATAAAATGTGTCCATCAGTTATCTCGGTGTTGTTAGCTAAAGTCACTCCTTCTTCTTAGTTTTCTGGAGGTCCATCTGAAAATAATCCCTCATTCATTAGAAAAGAAGATTCAAGAAGACCTGTTTTTGGGGGCGTGTCTGTTTGATTGACAGGCCTGTGGTGCAGTCAGGTTACAGCTATCGGTGGGCGGGACGTAGTATCGTCAGGTTTCCGATCAGATCGGTCAGATCCACCGCTGGCTCCTCCCCCAGCTTGTCGAAATATGGTCACTTCCTGCTTCAAACCGCTCCGAACTAGCAAAGATGGCGACGGCCAAACTTCCAAACTCGGGCTTCATAACGACCGTTCACAAACTAATGGGTGACATCAATGTTGGTTGCCGCTTGGTTTTTACCTCTTACTGTCAAAATTGTGTTAATGCAACATGTCCACTTTGAATATAAAAAAAATGCTTTTATGGTACTAGAAATCAGAAATGACCTTGACATTATTCAAGTATTACAATCGAAACGTAATTCACTAACAGACACCATAAATGTTGTACCATCCAAACCGCTCACAGCAGGAATCAACATTATTAAACTTCAGGCTAACAAGCACTTCACGGGACATAAAAGCTAAGGATGCATTGCCATGTCGGAATTTCCTGACGGCAAAGTTGGAGATATGCTGACAGATCCGAACTTTCTGGATCATTGACTCATAACAGAAACACTGTCAAAAAACAAATGATACCACTTATCTACCTTAATATGGTAGACAGCAAGCTACAACCTAATTTCCACCAAAAGGAGATAAAATAACTTTTATCGCTATGTACAGCCGGCTGATGAAGCAGTCTGACAAGGAAGGAACTTACATAAGTGAGAAATAAATCTGTACATATATGCCATAATTAAAGAAGATCAGAGCAGCTACCCTGAAAAGGTGTTCAGGGTCCTGGCATCAGTGTGGAGAACGCTTTGGGGCATTTCAGTTCCAGTAAATCCTCCCCTCACATCATGGCAACCCTCCAAATGGATGGCAACAAGCCCACATTCACAGCTTTCACCTGCTCCAACTTCATACCCAGGTACCCAGTGCAATCCCCTCCCTCCCTTCTCCCCACTGACTCCCAACCTTGACTCTGAACCTGTGAAGATCAGAAAAGCACCAAGCCCGCGTTGACCATCTGGCCCCATGTCTTCAAACAGAGCCTCGACGGATTACTGAAGCTGTGTGAAGTCCCCTCCTGCTTTAAATGCTTCACTATCATCCTAATCCCCCAGAATCCTCCATTACAGAACATCTTGAGGCACGTCACCCTCACATCTCTGGTCATGAGGTCCTCTGAGAGATTGGTGTTGGGCCATCTGATGAACATGAGTGGACAGGTGAGTTGATGATGCACCAAACATGGATCCTCGGTGTTCAGTACCATCGTACACATCAGACCTACATACACCTGTTAGTGGATTACCAGCATACTACAAAGATGGTATTTAATAAACTCCCACATTATAAGAGGGATATAAAAATACAAATAAAATTAAAAAAATGAAGAGATTATTTCTTCTCTACTCAATTGTTTTATACTCAGGCTACATTTGGCCAATGATTTAGTCTCCACTGTCTGTATGTCTCTCTCTTTCACACACACACACACACACACACACACACACACACACACACACACACACACACACACACACACACACACACACACACACACACACACACACACACACACACACACACACACACACACACACACACACATTATCTCTTTCTCTTTCACTCTAAGTTGTTGTTGTTTTGTTTTGTTTTATTTTTTTACATATTTATATTGACCTGAATATCAGGTCTGTGTTTCCTTTGAGCCAAAGACAAAGCCATGCAGATCAATAGCAGTGTATCTCGTCACTTCTAATTTAAATTTGGAGGTGATACTAAACAGGAAACACAAGGTAGGACTGGTAACTTCAAGTAGGAAATCATGGAATCACAACATTTGGAGATCTCGCTGTCATTTCTGTCAGTTAAGATGAAATTGTACTCACTGACGGAAATCTTGAGATCTTTGAACCCTGATAAAAAGCAAATAGGGAAACATACACAAAATGTACTTGTTAAAAAAAAAAATAGAATGTATCTCATATTACTCAAGGAGTGTTTTTGTGAGCCTCTTCAGAATGTTTCCATCAATATTTCATGAAGATTTCATACCCCTGATAGATTACTGCATGTTCAATAACTCATCACAAGTCATGGAACCATACCAATATGCATACTGTATGTGGTGCCCTGACATTTATTGTTTATTGTTAAAAGAATGTTCACAGCTTCTGCCATTCTTTCTGGGGTCTGTAGGTACACAAGAGTTATTAAAAGGAAAAAAAGGCTGAACCTGATACAACAACAACCAGAAGGAAGTAAGATGCTTGCAGCACACCATTATTAACTTTTTAATTGAAGTTTGAAAGATGGATGTTGTAGTAATATTATTAAAAATGTCACAAAAATCAGTTTTTGTTTTTTAGGAATTGATTCAGAATCGCAGAAGAATTGCTTCTTTAATGTGAATCGATATTTTCCACGAATCCCCTAAAAAAGGGGAGATCCTCTCATGACCTAAAAGCTCTCTACTGGCAGATATAAAATTGCTTCAATAGATGAGGGGGTTGCATGTTTCTAAATGTATCTAATGGTTCAAATGAAGGACAGCAAAGGATTAACCCATGAAATATATTCAATATTTCATTATGGAAATGAGTGAACAACACATTCTATCCATCCATCCATCCACCCACCCACCCACGCACCCATCCATCGTTTCATTCTATACAAGAATGTATATAAAGATCTATACATTCTAGACATCTTTCTACACACAAGGCTGAGGCCTGTCCCAGAATGCACTGGGTCAGAGTAGATGCACATCGTGGAACTAGTAACCAGTCTTTCACAGGGCTAACACTAACCGACACCACTTTATATGCAGTCACAGAACCGCAAAGAACTGTACCTTATGGATACTCGGTTTCACTTTGCCATTGTGGTTTTTCTGTTGTCCATTAGTCTGTTTGTGAGTTTCTGTTTATCCGGCTCAACTTTAAAGAACGCAATGGAAGAAGAATAATAGTAATGATGAAATATCCCAATCTCTATGTAAACACAGTAAACTGTTTTTACTTAATATGATTTTCCTTTGTGTACTGGAGACAGGTTTAAGTATGTTATTCAATCACACTTTGATGAACCTTTGTTCAGAGTGTGTGTACCTTGTAAAATGATGCCCAGGACATTACTACTTAAGTCCATTATGTGATTAGCAAATCATAAACAAAAGGCTTGAATTTCTCATCAAGCCGAGGTTCCCAAGGTTGGTAACATTAAAAACAGGAAACCTGTTGTGTTCATTTGAGCTGCCATCATTGGTTTGGAGGTGGGTGGGTGAGCCACTTAAATCCCTGGGCTCCAGTGCAGCACGCAGCATCATTAGCAGTCAGAGTGTGTGGTTGAGATCATGGGTTTGTTTCAGTACACTCACTTTTTTGTTCTCCCTCAGTATATGTGAGGCCAGTCGTACAAAATGCAAATGTCTGTCACAGAGTGGGTGAGTGACGGATCAAAGTTACGCCACACGTTTGGTCGCTCAAATGCAGTGTGACTGACAGATAAAGTCACCACTGGAAGGTCAAATTCCTCAACATTATACATCCATTTCAAGTTAAAAGCCCTCTAGCATTTCCTTCATATCCGGCAATATATTTGTTTTTCACCTCGTCTTCAAATCAAATTTCCAATATTAACTTTGGTGTCCTTATATTCTAACAGAGGGTCTGGACATTATAGGACAACAAATACAGCAAAACTGGAAATAAAACAAGTCTGGCTTTAATATCATATACAGTGAACCCTCGCTATAACGCGGTTCACCTTTCACGGTCTCGCTGCTTCACGGATTTGCATCTTGCATTGAAATCACATTACGACTATATGTAACGTAGATATATTTAATGTCCAGTTCTATCTATTTCAATTGTAAAATAAAGGTACTACTTCACGGATTTCGCCTATCACGGTTTCTATTTGGAACGTAACCCCCGCGAAAAACGAGGGTTCACTGAATATGAAATCAGCGGGGCCAAACCTCTATGCATGACTACAGTTCATCCTTCATTGTGTGTTGTGAGTGCACAGTGTGCTTCCTAAAGTGTTAAGCCTGTCCCACCAGATGCTGCAGACATGATGGAAACAACCAAAACATCAACATGTTTTATCATGCTGATCAGTAATAATAACAGAAACATTGACTGCTGATGTAATAGATTTTCCAATAAAAAAATAGTCAATGATGTCTGAGGCATTCAATATTGTAGATGCAGGAATATACATGAGTAATGGTTCAAGTAAATACTCTGCCCTGTTCAGTTCTCTGGTCACGGTTTGGGGCATGTCAGTATTGTTTGGTTTATTTGAAATAGGCATTTGCAGAGAAAATATTCAAATAACTTTTACAAAAAAAAAAGGCTCTCACTGATAACCCAAGTAAAACATCCACTAGCATCATTTCAGTCTGCTGTATGGGAGCATTGTGGGTTTAATGTTATAACAATAATGGAAAAAAGTGGTGGATAAAATTGTAACTTTGTGCGAGCACTGTGCAACACATGCTGCTTGTGTTAGCGGCAACACTACATCACAATATGATGCAAAAGAGCAAGTCCTTTTTCATGAACCATTTAAACAACCTCTCCATATAATAATATCTCCATACTATCTCCGCAGCAATAATATAACATCCCACCGACACTTCAAAAGAGCAGTAATTCTGCACCTTTAAGAACACAAACAGCGAGGAATTGTCAAAGAATTGTCCTTCATAGCTTTTCGTATTCAGAACGGAAGGACCTCCAGAGCTACTGAAAGTTATCTGTGACTGCCCACTGTATCACCTCAAAGTGAGATATAAAAAGCTCTGCCTCTCTATCAATTTTCAATGACAAAGTTTGAAAACTGTAAGCCTACTTTATTCTAACAGTTTTTGTGCCCTAATCACTTTATGTGGGGATTTGTTTCTGAGTGGAAATTTAAAAAGGGTTCTATACTAACTATTAAGGGACTCCATACTAAAATAGTAGTAAATGTATTGAATCTCTGTTAATTCAGATACTACTAGACTACAATATCTGAGTGCAGTGAAAATATTTGTGTATGCATTGGTAAATTCTGCCAAGGAATGATGCCAAGCGATAATTATTTCTGCTGTTTTTACTTTCACCCACAAAATTGCAAGGCTCTCTGCCAGTTTGGGACAGTGGGTGGGATTGGCCTGTCATTATCGAAATAGGATTTGTTCATATTGTTGTATCATAATTACATGGCAAAATACTACCAACAACAGATTAGAAAAGATGATGTTTGGCTGTCGTGAGTGTGACACAGAAGGTGCAGCATGAACAGCACCAGCAGAGCAGCTTCAGTGCTCTGTGTCTATACAGGATGCATTCAGGCACAGCAGTGAGCTACAGCTCATCTTCACTTTAAAGGTGCTCAGAGCCAAATACATAGTTACTGTGCCAGCAGTCAGGTCATTTTGTTCAGGTGTGCAATGGGGAGCAAGTTCCCCCTTGTGCTCGTGCAAATTTATTTTCTGGTCCATCCTCTAATGGAACCAGGCCATCCTACTCCTTTAATCAGCTGGGAAGCTGAAGCCCACTGAGCTGCCGAGCTCAGATGGGGGGTCTATGGGCTAAGGGGAAGGTGCCATGGCTTTTCAGAGCAGTTTGCATCGTGGAGCCATGATTGGCTTCAGTCTTGTCGTTGGTTACTGCTTCAGGCTGCCAACGGTCTTGCCATCACATACATTGGCTATCTGGAGCTAGATGTGGCGTGATGTGGAAAAGATGTTTCTCAGTTGTGGGATCTTGGTGGTGAAAGACCCTCCGGGTGCCGACTTTTCTGTCCATGGGATCTTGGGGATGAATGTTATCAGTAGATGCTATCGAGAACTATTTGGGCAACATGGCCTTTCTTACTTTGACCTGCCAGCTGTGGCACAGGCTCCCAGTCCAATCCTTGAGGTCCTCCAGCAGTTGGTCACCAGCACTTGTCCTGAGCAGCTTTCAGGTCAGGCCACACTCTTCGAGCCACCGGAGTCTGGTCTACCAGCTGGGCTGCTTGTTTCCCCATGTCTTGTCCAGGTCGTCAACGTTACCGCTTACATTCCAGTGGTCTTCTCAGTTGACAGCTAGTTCAGTGCGGGGAGCAGTAGACATGTCTGCACTGACTGCACAAGAACAGACAGAGGTTCAGTCTCTGCTTCAGAAATACCGCTCTGTCTTCTCTGCTCACGATGGTGACCTGGGCTGTACCAACCTCAGTTCTCACAACATCCCTTTGCTTGAAGACATCCCCACGGCAGAGATATCGATGCATCCCTCCATCAGAGTATGAAACGGTAATGAGGCTCAGGTGATTAGGGAAAGCAGTAGCTCTTACCCTTCCCCGATTGTCCTAGTCAGAAAGAAGGATGGGTATGTGTGAAGATTACCGTCTGCTCAACAGCAAAGCGACGAAGGACGCTTTTCCCCTACCTCGCATTGAGGAGAGCCTCAATGCTCCTTCTGGCACCCGCTGGTTTTCCACTTTAGACCTGGCCAGTGGATACGACTAGGTCCCAGTCTCTGAGCGAGATAAACCCAAAACGGCCTTTTGCACCCGTTTTAGTCTTGGGTTGTGTAACACCCCCAGCACCTGTCAGAGGTTGATGCAATGGATGTTTGGTGATCAGCAGTGTCAATCGTTAGAGACGATTTTGCAGCTCATCTTACCTACAATCTTGAAATCTGTGATCTTGCTCATCGAGTGCTTTTTCATGTTTGGTGTTTTGAGCCGCATTTCCTCTGACAAAGGTAGGAGCTTTGTGAGCTCCACCAGTTCAGTTGCTTGTACGAGATAACAAAATCTCGTACTGCGCCATACCACCATGCTAGCAACGGACAGTATGAGCGGTTCAACAGAACGCTCCACAATCTTCTATGCACATTGTCAACTTCGGGGAAACGGGACTGGGCCTTCTGTCTTCTGCATGTGCTGTTCTGTTATAACACGACAACTCATCAGAGCACTGGTGAGTCCCCATTCTTCTTAATGTTTGTTTGGGAACCCAGACTTCCCATAGATTTTCTCCTAGGTCGGGTCCAGGACCCTGTTCCAAGGGAGGTGCAGGACTGAGTTGTGGAGCACCAGGCCAGGCTTTAATTGTTTTTTGAGAGTGCCCTTGCTTCTGGTCGCCGGAAAGAGCGGCATGATCAACGGGTCCACGATGCGCCTTTGCAGGTGGGCCAGTTGGTTTGTTGGTTGTGTCGCTACAAGATCCCGGACATATGTAGTCCTGTGGTCCACCAGGTACTGAGGCCTCCCCCCAATGTCAGGTCAGAAGCCTCTGCTCCTTCCCCTAGAGCACCATCTCCACCAGCCGCTGTAGGATTGGATGCTGATTCTCCTAGTGATGCACTCTATGGCTGTTGGTCCCTGAAACCCCTTCGGGACCTGTAATGGCAGAACCAAGTTCCCATTTTTCCACAATGCCCCCTATTGAAACCCCTGTGAAAGCACAGGTTGTGCCTGATACACCTGTGCCGCAAGGGGCATCTGGCTTGTTGGCTCGTTCCCTGCCCTCGATGAGTCGACCCAGCTCTAGCCAGTCAGCCGTGCAGCTGGCCAGAATTCAAATGTCCACCATCTCCCTCGTTGACTAGCCACTGTAATAATGGAGCCTAAGGATCTCCTAGGTTAGTGTCAAATGCTCAGTCTGACCTTTTCCGGTCTTGGCATTAGCCATCTCCTGTTTGGTCCGAAGTCAGGACAACGACGCAAAATCGGAGGGTATATTGTAGTGAAGTGGGTCTCTCTCCCTCCCTTCTGTGTGTGGAAGAGTCACGGCTGGATTCAATGCCACTTTAATTGCGAGGCGGCGCCGGTAGCTGCTTTATGTAGGCAGGCTGGTCGATGTTAGTGGCGTGGCGTGGCTGTACGGCATGCTTTCCCGGTGATCGGTCTGTTTTAATAGCAAAGTTAGGCACTTTTATGATGTCTGCGCTGCATGTTGGAACCGTCTGTCATTGGTGTTATATCTGTCATGGTTCTTTGTTTCCAGCCTGTTTTTTAGGTTTATATTTTATTGCATTAGTGCATTGCATTACCACTGTTGGGCTGTGCGGTGCTGTCTTCCTGGCCCAGCTGAATTGAAGCCACTTGTGACGCGGCAACCCTATTGGTCACTGAACTGGTCGGGCCATAGTACTTGTGCATATTTTCTTTCTGTTGTGAATTATCTTTTTTTTGGGGCTTATACTTGTGTATTTGTTGGCTGTGCTTTTCTTTATTTCTTTTTGTTCCTGGATGAGTGGTATGTGCAGGTGGTGAAAGTGTGGCCATTGTACTCAGCCCACTGATTAATTTAGGTTATCTCTTGCTTGACAGGCACTGCAGGGCTGCCAACCGTTGTTTCATCTCGCGATCTGTGGCATACGAGCACTTAGGGTGTCGTCCGGATGGTGGCAGGTCTTCACGGGGTTTATAGTACAGGAAAATCTTCTGGCTGGTAAGCCCCAGCCCTGCTCCTAGCAGTCCTATTAGATGGTGACGTCACCCTCTGATAACTTAAGGTGATGTATCAGTTGCAGTAAATAATGTTTTAATTGATTTTTTTTTTTTTTTGTCTTTCTTTCTTTCACATTTATTGTGAATAAAGTTTGTCATATTTTTTTAGAATCACATCTCCCGTACTGGAATTTTCGAACCTGTGTTCTCTAATAAGAACGTGCAGCAGTTCTCATTATTAACTCCACAATGATGCCATCTATAATAAAACTGTAATGCATTGCACATGTGATAGCACCAGAGGTAAAATCCGAGTCTCAACTCTTTGGCTTTGACATTGTAATCAGTATCTGCTCCACAGTTTTGTGAAATTTGGGACATGACTGGTATCTGGCAGGTGTTGCAAGGACAGAAGTACGGTTTGTCCTTCTCCTTTCTATCCAGCTTGCTGTGTGGAGCATCAAAAAGCTGCATTCATTACTCTTACCACACTTTGGGGTTGACAGTGAGGAAAATAAGCAGAATGCACCATCAGAGAAACAGCAACATGACAAAACTGCCAAGAGCTGAAAACACACTTTCAGGCAAACGTGACATTTTCTAACAATTGTCTTATGGCAGCTGAACAGTTCTGTCAGTCAAAGTGAAATGCATAATTGATGGCCAATGTATCTCTGTAATGAGCCCAGCACATTTTCAGGCAATGTGTTTCTGCAGCCTGTTGTATCGCAATCGATATCCTTTTTTTTTATTTTTATTTTTTTATTCAAGTCGGTTTCTATATCATTAATTACTTTCTAATCTTATCTTGTAATCATGTGCTAATTTAAGTTTTTTTATGTTAATGACCTTTAATTCTCTGATTATCATGCAAATAAAACACTTTACAGATAGCATTGCTTTGACAAATCTCCTTACAATCTCTGTGCAGTCTCTGTGTCCCACTTTGTGTGTCAGTATTTAGCCTATTGGGATCATTCAGCTAGCCAAATGTAGACACAGCAGGACCAGAAAGTAACAAGTTTAACCTAAATATGTCTTATTTAAAAATAAAGGAGCTGTAATTTCCTGGTTTAGCTTGAAGATGGAGCTTAACTGCCCTGTAAACCCAGAAGCTCAATATAATTAGTTTGTGAAAACTTAAATTAAAACAAAATGGACTTAAACATTTTGAGGCAATTATTTGCATTCATTTTTTTGAGTTCTGGTAACTTAACATTTGTTTACAGTGTGCATTTTTGTTGCTAAATGAAAACAACCAATGTGGTATCAGTTGAAGTGAATTAAACTTATTTCTAACCCTCGACAGTGATACACTGATGTTAGAATTGAGCCTTCTGGACTTCTCTCTACACTTCCACATTTGCAACAAAGCATAGTAAAAAAGTCTAATTAGACTATTTTTAGAATACATTTAGCAGAAAGTCGATCGTTCACTATTAACCATGAATGCCTTCAGTGAAAAAAATGTACACCAAAGTATCCTCAGCAGGCATTGCAGTGAGGGCTGGAATGGAGTTCCCAATCACAGTAAGATTAGTGGTGTTGGTCAGGTGTTGGTATCATTCGAAGACCTTGGGACAATAACGCTGGGGGAAAAGAGCTACATCAGCTCATCCATAAACAGGTATAAGCAGGTCAGCCACACCTAGCGTACCAGGTCTGCTTCAGGCTACGTCAAGGCTCTGGTAAACAAGGTCGACCTGGGAAGACAGGGGAGATCCTCAGACACAATTGCAGTATAAGGGCACCTTTTCCAGCATTGGCACGTACCACACAGTTACACAAGTTACATAAAAACCGTGAAAAATGTTTTAATGGGGTCTATGTCTCTTATAATCTCCTATAATAAACAAGAAGAAGAAAGTTGCATATTTTAAAAAACTATTCAAGATTGTATATTTAGACTATCACTCCCAACATCAGTCTTCACTGTGATTACGGTGTGGAAACCCTGCTCGCTCCCAGTTTGAAAATGAACCTGATATCTAAGCCCAGTAGGATGCAACGACTGGAAACAATTACTTATGGGGCATACCCATATATCCACACAGTCAATTTGTCACCTGATCTGAGCTAAGAAGGTGAATAAAGATAGTGTGTGACAGCGCTGGAGAAAGCACACTGAGCTGACAACTTGGATCCTTTCCCCATGTTAAAAATGTCCTCCCTCAGTGTTGAAGTACTGTCAGGTGTCCCGTGTAATACGGCAACATGAAAAACACAGATCCAATAACAGTCAGAACAACGTTTTTATTATAGTAATGTTCCAGTTGAAACCTGCTCCCACATTGTGCCTCACATCTGAAAGTATTTACAGACTCGTCCTGTGTGCTGCAGCTCACATTTTCTGTGCTGAAGTTGATCCAAAGAGAAACACAAAACAGCGGTTTTCTGCTTGCAGCCGGGTTCCCTCTCTCTTCATTGCAGGGCGTATATGAATACGGTTTAAACTTAATCATTTCAACCAGAAATATATATTCAGTGACCAAGAAGGAGAAAGCAAACTGATATCCTGATCAATAACAAAAGTAAAGCAACACGGGGCGGTCACACAGTAAGGGTTCTGTTGGGAGTGTATGCATACACAGAACGTGAATACTGATAAGTCATGTGAGCTCTGTGGGTCTAAACAAAAAAACAACAACAACAACAACAATAGTTTGTTCGTTTTTCAGATTAATCTGAAACCGGAGGGCTTTTAATTTCTTACAATCTATAAATTATACTTATTGAAAGCAATACATGGATTTGGATTTTGCACTTCTTTGAGTTGTGAATTATTTTCACTCAACATATGACCTGTATAGAGAACATTTTAAAATATCCACAGTCATTATGTTTACATGCTAGCACCACTTGGACTAATATATCATCTCCATTCGAGTATGGCAGCTGTTACGTCAACTGCAGGAACTCAATACTGCAGATATATTATTTTGTACAGAGTGAGAAAGGTTGTACTCTAACAAAAGCAACTGGGGGAAATAAAAAGCGTCGGCTGCCTCATGACGGCCACAAAAGATGCCGTTTTATCAGCAGCCTGCATGTATCTTTACACTTGATGGTGATTGTGCAGGCTCTGGTTAGTGGAGGTGTTGTATTGACCTGAATTATACCTTCATACATTTGTGTAGTTATAATAACATATTACCAAATTATACAGGAGTTTAACCAGAAGCTTTAGTGATTAATAATAATAATACTTTTATTTATAGAGCACTTTCAATCAATAAGCACAAAGTGCTTTCCAAGGTCAGCAAATAAATGAAAAACCATAAGCTAATTGGCATAATTGATTATGCTGGAGATGTACTGTACGACATTAAATGTGAAATCTAAATCAATTATATTTGTATTTAATGCTAACGATCTGTCAAATCAGAATTGTCTGTATGTTGGTGCTCAATTATTGTGAAACGGAATAAATTCTATAAGGAGGATAAACTGAAGGTTTCTAGGTTGTGAAATAAACTTGGTAATGGGTTAGCTAGTTGCGCTATTGAAATGTTTGTAATTGAATGTATCTAAGGAGACGGCAGCAATGAATGAATGGACAAAGCCACCGAGAGGGACATTCTTTTTCTGCAGTGTAGGAAAGTGGTTCAATCAATAGTGCTAAGCTCATAAAAATCCTCTCAGGTGAGCCTCGTCAGCTCCAACAGTGATGCAGAACTTCAAGTATTAATGAAGCAAACACAAGCAAAGAAATGAAGAAAGCCACTGTTTCATTAAGGGGGCAGATATGTGCTGCTGGGTGGTTACATGTGAGAAAGAAGAGGACAGGGGTCAACATTCAAGTTAATTCTCAAGTCATTCATTTCCCAGTGAGCAGGCTAACATTATCAATACATTCATTTTGGCTGTACTACTAGCTCTGCATTATGTGTACAAGTATTCCTCTACTTCCATTAAAGTACTTATATTCATCTAGTTAGAAAAATGTGTAGCACAAATTTCATTACTCAAAATGCTTTTTGTTATTGATAAAGTCTCACATTAAAACAGATAATTCATCAAAAATAACTTTGATCAAAATACACTGTACAGTAATTATATGAAAAATAAAAATATATACGTTGTTATTATATGTTGGCTAAAATAATAAATCCAATCTAGTTCTGTTATCATCCGCCGCGGTTGTTTAAGACGGACGAATAAATCAAACCTTCCAACTGTCCGACAGTTTATAACACTACAATTAACTATAACTGTTTAACATAGAGATATACAATATATATTATGCACTTGCTGAATTCATACAATGGCTAACATAATCATTTTTACATTAGCATGAAGTACCACCAGAAGTTAATACTGCATTAAAACAAAAAACCTCCAAATGAGTCCCAACATGTTTATACTGTCGGTGGATGTGCTGCACACTTACCAGCTCCACAAAGACAAAAGTGAAACCGGGACCGAGCCGTCTCGCTACTTTCACGACTTCATGGTGCAGATTGGAACAACGATGACCAGGATGACGGTGCAGGTAGCGGCTGCGATCAGAGCGCCGATCTTACACGCCTTCGCCCTCCTGAATTCGGCCTCTTTCCTCTTGAGCAGCGAGTCGTAGCCGGGCGTGTAGACGTCCTCCATCCAGTACTCCAGGTTGTTGGGATTCAGGGACTCCTGGGTCTGAGGAAACAAACAGAGGCGAGAAGCAGGATGACGCACATGTCTGAGAAAAGTTCCGTATTTGACCGTGACGTGATCAGGAACTTGTGTTTTGACACCAGGATTAAAACACAGATCAAGGGTCTTCTTTAGATGTTCTGGACTTTTCAGCCTCCTTGTCCATCTCTTCATGCCTCATTTGCATACTTTTGTTCCATTTCCTCAAGTACCATTTCCTCAACTACAGTAAATGCCAAGAACAACAAAGGGCACAGAGTTGTTTTCTTGAGTTTCAAGCATTAAGCTTAAAAGGTTTAGAAGCATGTTGAGATGGTATTTACTGCTCTGTTCAGTATTGTAAATATGCATTGGTTTGGAAGTGCAGCTTGTTTTTCACTGACATGGATCTCACCCCTCCATGACACTGTAGGAGCTTTAAGCAGCACCTTCAGTGCAGGAAGGAGCGCTAACGCAGGTAGTTTGTTCTAACAACTGTCAGACTGTTCAACAGCACCATAAAATAACGTTGCACCGCATTTCATTTCATAGCACCGGACACTTTCAATTCATCAAGATATCCAAGCTGTATTTATTTATTGTAATTTGATTTAATTTGCTTTTGTGTATATAGTCACAATGTGTGTATTTATTCATTGCTCTTATTTATTTTCTAAAATCATTCTTTTTTATCTATCTTATTTTATGTATACGTATTTGTAGATTTTTTTCTTATTGTGTGCACCTTTTTTGTGTTTCTATGTTGCTGTGACGACCGAATTTCCCCACTGTGGGATCAATAAAGTCTAAATCTAATCTAATCTAAAATCTAATCTAATTGCTTGTGAAATCCATCAACTGAGCTTTTTCCTCTGAGAGCACATTGGAAATTCTAAAATTGTGCACTTTATTTAATGTTAGAAGACAGTAGAGAGAACGAGACCTTTTTTTTTAAAACATGCATATACTAAACACAAGCATTTATTTTGCTTTATTTTCTTATTTTATGGCTATATTTTATATTTTATACTGAATTCTGCTGACTGTATGTTCTCACATTCTGGGGGATGTCTCCAAACACACTTTGATAAACTCAGTATAACATACATTTCTACAGCATTAATGCATCATTGGCTGCAATTAAAGTAAATTCTTCCTGATTCAGATTTCAGATTAAAAGCCTTCCAAAGGGCATCACCCCTCCAAATTTGAGGAGACTTAAAATTTTAGACGTGAGTGTGAAAAGTTAAGGAAATCTAGCAGAGTAGAAGAAACTGAATTTATTTAAGAGCAAAAACAGTTTATGTTAAAAAAAATTAAAAAAAAAAAAAAAACGATATCAGAAGAGTAGTGACACTATTTCTGCTGCTGTAAAGATTATTGGATTATTATTTGAATTGGAACTTTATTTTCAGATTTTCAGTATCCATCAGAATGCAGAAATAGTGAGAACACATAAAAGTGGTGATGAAGTTTCAAGACTGTTTCCGTTGCGTGTGTTGGCCCAAACTACTGGACACACTTTATTCACTTTGTATTTGATGAGAGAAGTTGAATGGGAGTCCATGGAGCCGGAGGCTTTTTGGAGCCGACCTCTAGTGGCACTCGGTGGTATTGCAACTTAAAGCACTCCCGCATCAGCCTCATTTTTTAGAGCCGGAAGCTACGTCCACTTTTATATGCAGCTTGTGGTCTGGCCTTGCCTGGTGCGAACCAGAAGCCAATTTCCCCCAGTGAATATATGGGTCTAGGGATACTCCATAAACAATTATTTGCAAACGTTCCTTCCTCCTGGGCGTAGACCTCGGGTTAATTTTAACCAATATAGCTCGCGCCGAAACCGGCCGACACTCTGCCACCGCTGCAACTACCTACCACCAAAGTTTTTTTTCCCTGAGCACAGTGTATTTTTAAAGATTACATTTAATGAACGCCAATTCAATTCAATTCAATTCAATTCAATTTTATTTATATAGCGCCAAATCACAACATAGGTTATTTCATGGCACTTAACACATTAAAGTCCTTACAGCAAGACTTTACAACATTATACAGAGAAATCCAACAATTCAACAATTCCCACATAAGCTGGGAGGGAAAAACTCCTCTTTCAGGGAGAGGCTGTTGGAACGTCAGCAGGTTGACAAAGTGCTGAGTTTTTATTCTGTGCGGAGCGTTCAGCATTTTCTTTCCAGTCACTGAGAGTTGCCCTTATCACAGTCACCAGCCGTCCAACCACAGTGAAGGAGGGCCGGGACAAACACGGTTAACCACCGATACTGGTCGCTGATTGGTCCGCCCTTCAGAGTGGCTGTGGCCGAGTACCCAGACAGTTACTCACAGCGAAGAAAACTGAAGCTGTGAGCCACAGTCGGTGCAGCCAAGCTAGATCTGGCCATGACTGACCCCTAATACAACCCAGGATAACATATGATGCAGAACCTTCCTAACTTCACCAGCATACAACACCAGCATTAATGCTCCCTGTGCACCAGTCTACATGGTACACTTGACGTAGGACAACATGCAACAAACGGACATTTTACCATCAGCAGGCCACCAGGATGTCCATGTGCTGACTGAATTTAGGATCATACCACCTCCAAGTAAATGAAGTGTCGCTACTATTTAGTTCTTTTGGCAGATGAATGAGAAACATTCACTGAAGCCTTGCTGTTGTGAGAACTTGGAGTTGATACCAACAGAAACCCTGGCCCTGCAACAAAGATATTGATTTTGTTTTTCAAATCTGCTCTGTAATAGCTTGACTGAAAGTAGTGCAGGAGAGACATTCTTTATCGTACGGCTTCCAATGAACCGTATATTGATATTTTAACTGACTTGTAAAGACAGAGCTTTAAGCAGCATGCTACAAATAAATAATACATTAAAAACTAGTAGATCGATTATAAACTAGTAGATAGAAATATGAACTGTGCGTGACTACTCTTAATCATAACTCTGAGGATTGTCTTCAATTTTCTGTCAACAGTTGGGAGGCACACAACAATAAACAGATGATTCATCGCAGGTAAAATAGGTCTCAGGGTTCACAAGGTGCAACTAAGATGGAGCATGACTCACACGGTCATATTGTTGGCATCAAACTCCATCACAACAATTACAAAGGCACTGCAGAGTTGTCTTACTCGCCCCATTGGTTGAAAGCTGCACTTGGATTTATGTTGTTTATGGTAATGAGACTGGTTAAACCCTACAGCCTCAACACAGATAGAGAATCATCTCACATCATCACAGCACATCTACTTCCTGCAGCTCTTGCCCCGGGTTACATGCGTTGGTGTAGAATCTCCAGACCTTTTCTCCTGCGTACATGATGCGTCAATCAGCTGTCGTCAAAAAACAGGGAGACATATTTCAGTAGGTATATAATAAGAATATATTATATAACTATATTGTATTATATTACTATATTTTACAGTATTTGTACTGTACGTTTCTACACGAGATATGACCAATACCAACGTCCAAATATGAATCTGATCTCAATAACAACTGGTGTAGAGTTATTTGCTAGCAGGCTGTAAAGCAGTGTGTCACACGTGAGCTGCATCACTGACGATTGTTGGTGTGAAATGAAGCTTATAGACCAGTTCAATGAGGAGGATCTCTCGTTTAATCTTCCTTCCTCTGTGGGGGAAATGTGCATTTTCTGCTGCTCTATTTTCATTACTTCCACTTTTCCACGCTGTCAATTCACTTTCTTGTCGTCACTTTACTTTCTTGATGAACCTTTTGCCCGTGTTTCTGAGCCAGTCAGTTTCTCGTCTTTTCTTCTTTAAATATCATTGTAATTCTGTCATTCTGTCTTTCAGACTTGCTGATGCACATCCCTCCTCCTTCCCATCACCACCTCCTGCGTCAGGTTTCAATCGAGACAGATGACCGCCTGGATCTGACAGGTTTTCCTTCCAGCTGTCTCTCGTGTGGGAATTGTTGACTTGCTTCGTTCTTATGCTAAGTTTCCTGAAGACGTCTTTGGTTGTGATTGAAATCTGCACACTCGGCTCCACCACCTTCAGTATCTCGGCTCCGGGGGTCCCGTCCTATCTCCTACATCCACTGGGGACATCGCTCCGTGAAGCGGCTTCTCATCCTCAGAGTCTAATTGCCAAAATGTAAAAGTCAAACTGTCATTTCTTCAATAAATCATATTTCAATAGTGGTTTATTGATGATGTACTGACACCCTTACAGTTGTAGTACACTGTGTGAAGGAGAGAACTACTGGAGAGGTTATTAATAAATAACCTTTAACATTCAACATTCAAAACTGCAATCATTAAAAGTATTCTGGGTTTTGCTGTTAATAAAGCTGCACTCGACATGGTGGAATTCTTAAATATAAAAACACTTACTGAATGAATTAGTAAAACATTGACATACTTCAGTAAAATGCTGAGGTACTTGAGGTACTTTAGTATTTCCATGAAGCAGTTCAAAGTAGCTCCAACTGCAGCAGATACAATATTAACATCCTACTTACACACGGATAGTTCAGTATTAATGATCTAAAGATGTCAAATATAATACATGAGTCATAGGGACCAAACTAGCACTCTACTTTAATAATTAAAAAAATATCTGGGAACACTGTGTACTTTTAATTCAATAGGATTTTTCACGCAGGACTTTTGCATTTGAGTATTTTAAACTGCAGCATTGGTACTTTTACTAAAGTAAAGGATCTGAATAATTCCTTCACCACTCTTTTGGTTTGAGGTCACTGCAATTTAGCTTCGTGCAGACATAACTCCATTGAATCTGTGTAGTTTGGATTGTGCTTAAGTCTGTGTGTAGTGTTTTATGAGACCATAAAACTAAATCAAATGTTCTGAAACAAAAGCCCCCCATACTTTGAATGTCAAGACTCTTTCATCAATAATGATGACCTCTCGAACGACCCTGCTGGCCATCTCCCTTATGACATCACATCTTTTTTATCCCCAGAATACTTGCAGACATGGACAGCAGGAGAACAATCAATATGAGACTGACTGTGATCCCTGAATGTTTGTTTCCTGCGGAGGCCCTGTGAGGAGTGTGGGCGATGTATCATACAGTCCTCCAGGTAACAGTGTCTGTCTGGGAGCTTTGCAGAGTGGAGCCTGCTGAATGAAACAGGACTAATTCATTGACCAAACTACTACTGGAGGTGTAAACAAGTGTTTTAGGTGCAGCGGTGGGATTAGAGCCACAGAGAGGAAGAGAGTGAGAGAGACCCAATGAAACGCTATCGCATCGTAATCAGTACTTTTTCACAAAGGCTATGAGGAGTACAGACTTTATTTTTTTCTTATGCATTTCATTTCTTTTCTGTATTTTTAAATGTTCCTTTATATCTGTTATTATGTGAAACACTGCATGTAATTATCTTGCTGTAAAGCACTTTGAGCTGCATATCTTGTATGAAAACAAATAATGTTTATTATCATTATTATTATTATTATTATAGACAGCAAAAAAGACTTATGGTACTTTCAGGAGCCACTAAAATAAGCAAATTTTACATACATTTCAGACCTTTTCACCAGCAGTTAAATAACTGACTGGAAAGCATCAACTATCTAGTGGTGTACGGTCTGTTAGGATTCAATGGAGCCCGATAGCTGCATGGCTGCACCTTCCAGCCATCACCTGCAGTCACCTGCTGTCTGAAAGTAGATCATCTACAGGTACCCGATCAGCTCAGAGAGGCTGTAATGCTCACTGTGAGATGATACACTTTAAATTAAATGGATAAATGTTGATTTCCAAAGTTTGCTTTTAGTTCTTAGCAGTCATGAAGAACCTGATAATGGTTAACAAGGTGGTGGTTGTTGGGCTAACACACTCATAATAACCATGCTACCATGCTAATGTAAAACATTTTCATGGGAAACTAATCACCTCCATGAAGTGAGAAAGAGGAAACAGCTGTTGGACACAGATTCCAGGTTTCTACAGTGAAATCATTCGGAACAAATATCACAATATCGTTTCCTCTGAAGAATCTGAATATTTGAAAAATGATTAAATAATTGAATGAATAAAAAAAGGGGTGGCCCCGTGGTGAAGTGATTGGCACTGTTGCCTCACAGCTATAATGTTTGAACAAGCTGGTTCTATGGAGATCATTCTGGGTGGGTTTCTCCAGGTGCTCCTGTCTCCTCAAACAGTCCAAAGACATGACATTAACCCCACCTTCACCAAAAATGATGTATTTATTTATATCTTCAAGTATTCTGATTCTTCAGCGGAAACCATATTTGGATTTGATGGTGCTCGACTGAGCAGGATCGATTTGTTCCTGGCGGTCGGCCAGTTTAGGCCTAGATTATAAATTGGGCAAGAATACACCCAGAACAGGCCAATATAAGTATGATTAGACATAACTATGAGCGAGACTGGTTTTCTGTCTTTCTTTGAAGGCCCTGTGATGAAGTGGTGAACTGTCCATAGTGTACGCTGCCTTCACCCAAAGTCATCTGGGATAGGCTACTGCCCCCCCCTCCCCCCCATCACCCTGTTCAGGATAAGTGATGGATGGATAAATACATACAACAAAATGAAAATTAAATGGTGGTGTTTGGCCACTTTGATTGTTAGGTGTAAGATGTAAACTGTAGAGTGTAATCCTGGAAATACCTAAACCCTCAAAATCATTGGGCGAAAGCTTCCCCCTCCTCTCAAATCCCAATTACACCTTGATTATCATACACTATGAGTGGAAAAATTGGAGGTCGTGGCAATCATGGACAATCAGATGTACTACATTCATCCCCTTTAAAACACAGAAATCTCAATGTAGGAGGCCTGTTGGAAGTTTTCTGAGGAAACTTATTGTTATCTGGTTTGTGTGTGGAGTTCAAAACATGAATGCAGCCGCTCAAATATACTGAGACCACAAGAAGACTATTTTTCAACCGAATTCACATTTTTGGACGTCGTCATATTTTACATACTGCATCATACATCATGGGATTTATACAATAAAAGCAGAATTGAAATTTTTGCAATGTTGCTTTTAATGAAATTATTTTTATTCTGTCAAAGTTTGACTATTTTACATGCAAATCTAAATGCTGACAATCTGGAAATGAAATAGGTCTCTTCTTCAGTCTTTATATTGTGCCATAAATGCGATGCTGGTAATAATGCTAATTGCATTGTTGTTGTTTGAATCTTTTGGCTGGACCCCCACAGTGGGGTCAGTCCTCTATTCTACTTAGTTACAGAAGCTAGCAGAAGCGCAGCTAGCTCACGTCATACAGCAGCTCTGTCCTTTCATCCATTCAGATGAGTCTTTGACAGAAAGCCGAGGTTAACTGCTGTCTCTCCAAACTGATCACCAGAAAATCTGAAATCAATGATCGTGAAGGAGACCGGCCAGGTTTCTGTGTTGGTTCTTCGGGAGCTGAACGTTTCCATTACTGACACAGATACATCGTAATTACATCTTTGTGAGGGTCCAACTTAAGCACACCTTCAGTGTGTTGTCAAAATGGACAGGCAGCATAACCCAATCTGTCTGGCTATCATCAATATCCCATTTACTGTCAGATCATATTGATAAAAGTCCCCTCCAAATAGAAAGGTGAACTGTGTGTGATCATGTTTGTAGCCATTAATGTATATATCACCTTACATCATTATTACTGCCAGTGGTAAAGAGAAGCAGAATTAAAAGGTGCAACCCATCAGTCCAATGTTCAGATTTATCATAAAGTTATTGAAACAATACACAACACATAATTAAGCTCCTGAACAGAAAACACGGTGACTTGTAAATATGGTTGTAGTGAGTTGGGAGCTGCTTCAGTGTTTGAACTTGGTGTTATCAGAGAGAAATCCAGTTCAAAGCTTCCCAGGTTTTGGTGTTATTTTTAGTATCCTGCGATTTGACTGTTACGCCAATTACTCTGCTCGTCTCTCCCTTGTTCTCCCCTCTGACAGTAGAGACAAGATTATCAACACTGGCATGTTATTATGAATGTCCTGCTCAGTGTTTGAGTGGACTTGCCTAAAATATCCTAACACAGACTCCCATGTTTGTAAAAGAAACATGAATTACCAGAGAGCGTCTCAACCAGCCCTGAAGAGAAGGACTAAAACAAAGTCAGATCTGTTCACTTGCAAATAACAGTGCGGACAGTCGGCCCCAAAGATCTGATTTGAGGGGGGAAAAAAATCAGATTTGCCTGCAGTGTGAACAAATACTTACTTATTAAGGCTTCATCTTCATTTGTGAGTTTGCAGTACTTTGGTATGTTAATAATTTTGGGTGGTTGAAAACAACCCTCTATGTTTTTCATAGACTTGTGTTTTTTGTGTTTTGTGTCTCCCACTCACACTACTTGAAAATCCATCTTCAATTAATCACAGTGTGGATACCTTTATCAATTATTCAAATTTTCCCACCGGGCACCAGGGTTGTCTCTGACCCTCGGCACACATAAGCTGTTCCAAAACTTTCCAAGAGTTGAGGCGGCGTGATAATTTGGAGAATAACAGGCAGTTTCTAACTTTTAATTTCAGAATAATAAATGTCTTTGGGAGATGTGACCAAATGGATGCAGGCCGCAGGAAAACCTCTAGTCTCATACAGCAAATATAAAGGTTATAGTCTTGGGATTATAGGGCTTTTTAATTGTTATTTTAATTCTCCTGAGGATTAAACTAAACTACAGAAGTTGAGCTTTAGGTCCTGAGTTTCTGTTTCATGTACAATGATGTGCAAACATTTTAGGCACAAAAAGTGTGCGACTACTGTGTGCCTTTATAACACTTTTGTCAGCATGACAACAATAGCTAAGCAAATGAACAATTGGCTTCTTGTCTAAAGAGGCACAATCTGACCATAGCTCACAAATCTGTAGCCAAAGGCAGATTACGTGTTTTTTTAAAGTAATTTCTACAATGATAGAAACAAATAATAACAATAATAATAAAAGAAAGGTTCTTCAATGAATATAAATGGCTGAATTTCAATCGCAATTTCTTGCGGTGGAGGTGATGTATATTAGTGTGTGTGGTTATTTATTTACTTATTTTTTTCAATCTTATATAATGAGGTAATTGAATTAAGGTGAGCGTGGGTTGCTGTACTGTGTGTAACAGCACAGCCCTCTGGCACGGCCCTTCGAAAAATGGAAGGTGCACATTTATCAACATATGCTGCCTTCAGATGACTGCAGGCACCTCATGAACCGAAGGAGAAGGTTTTTATACACAGTAAAGCAGCTGTGCACAACAGATAGTACATAAATATCTCACATTAGGTAGAAGATTTGAAGATGTTCCCCAAATTGAATAGAAAAGCTATGTTTTTTCTATGCCGATTTAAATGCATCTTTTATTGCTGTGCAGTTGCTCCGAACCTTTAGCTCCACCAGACTATTGCTCACAGCCTCATCAGTTTTCCTCGCTGTGATTATTCTGTTTGTATTTATGTCTGCACAGCCACTCTGAAGGTTGGACAAATTAGCAACCAACCATAAAGTTGAACTCAATCTTTTGTTTTTAAATGCAGTTGCAGTGGTGGTAGGGAGAATATATGCACCTCTGATGGTTAATGCTGGTTGGTTAAAGGCTGCTCCAATAGTTTTCAAATCAAGCCGAGGTCTATGCCGATTAGGATGCAACGACTGGAACTGATTCCCTATGGAGGCTGGTCAGGCCCAGATATTCATGCTGTGAATTTGCATCTGGCCACACCAGGCTAGTCATTTTTTGCTCCTGTGTCAGACTCAGATATGATTCTTCTGAGAGGTCTATTCTTAGCTCTATTCTGTTTTTTCACGGCCTCATATGAAATAACCCCCCACCTTATGGCACCGCTCCTGTGCACCTGTGCTCCTGCACACTGTGCTCTCTGTGCTGGACACGAAAACACCCCAGAGACAGGCAAAACAGACTTCAAGGTCAGGAAAATACCAAACAGATGAAGTGCTGCTTGTGCATTAAACTGGGGCCCGTTGTAAATGGATGTGATGGATTCTTTAGGGCGACTGAGCAACATTCTGGGATTAAAGCAATGTTCCCCGCTGCGTTGTGGATCGTATGTGATGCTCTTGTAAAAACAATACCTAGTTGGATAAGTGAAATTTTAAATTAATTTGATTTCAAAATTGAGATGAATTTTGCTGAGAACTGAAAAATGTTATACAGCTGTGTCACAATAATCTCTAAACAAAAACAAATCTCTAAAAGCCTTTTTTTGGTCAATAGATACAGTAAGGGAAAGCTCCTCTGAAGCCATTAAGGAAACCCATAGGGGCATCTGAAAATGTAGTAATGGGGCTTAGATGCATCTCAGCCACACCCGGAGTTGTCAGGCAGAAGAAATCGATTTCTGAGTGTCTTGTGACTCTGAAGGCTGAACGGTGACCATCATAATGGGCCTCTGTGTCACTCATGTAAAGGGAGAAGCACCGTATCTACGAGCCGCTGCAGCTCACACATGGCAATCATTACCAGGATGGCATTTACATTGGTATGAGTGGGTATGTGTATAAGTGATACAGTAGTAAAATACAAGATGGGCTTTACAATGAACCAAAATTCTCAGTTTTTATAGTGAGTCAAAAAGAAACACTCAAAATTGCCACAGCGAACCAGAAAATATAGTTAAATCAAGTTTTCATTGTTTAGCTCATCATGGCTGGCTGTTCATGTCAGACTTGACTAATTCAAAACCACCAATTGTTTAATAAAAAGCTGCCCTCATCTTCAGCCCCAATGTGCTGAAGTACAGACAGAATATTTCGTACTCTTCTTCGAGACAGACTTCTGGGGATGTTTCATTATTTATCAGTGACACTACAAAGTGTCATCAAGACTGCAGAGACATGTCCAGTTGCTGTTGACTTTACTTTCCTGAAATCTTGCGGTTGACTTTAGTTTCTTGACAGAACAAGGACTGTAGATATCAATCTTCATCACTTCCACTGGAAGCTTGTTCGGTAGGGATCTTGTAAGGACCCATATCAATATAAGGAATAATAACAACTAGCAAAAATGTGGCTGGATGAAATATTTTGGATAATGACACCTGTGCAATTTTTATGCATTTATGCACTTTTTATTTTACCACACTTGTCTCAGACTGCACTAAAGTGGTTTTGACAACAGCCCAGTTCAGGCATCCCCTTCAAAGAGCCTGATCAGAGCATTTTACTGACAGGCAGTTTAATTTCACTGCAGGTAACTTTCATCACATCCTCTGATCAGACTTCATCTGGGTTATTTTAAATGCTCAGAGAGTGACAGCATTGAAAGAAGAAAACAGTCACAGTTAAAAGCTGTTTGAATATCTACAGTAAGTTACAGAGCTGTGATACTACGTTCACCGTCATTTAGCTGGAAGTGTGCTGAGTTCAGTACCTGCAGGTCCAGAGCTGTAAGCTGCTTTCCCTTCTCTCCTGAATTGCGTTTATACTCCTCGATGGTCCAGGACGGCTGGCCACGCTTCCCGTCTGACAGGCTGGTGAGCCTCAGGTCGGTGTACAGGGGGCTGCCTTTCACGTGGGCCTTGACGGAGGGGGTGAAGGGGTGTGGTGAGAAAACCTGTTCGATCAGGTAGGACTCCTTCGGTGGTTTCGGGGGACGTTGCGGCTGGGGAAGCTCGTATTGACGCTCTCGCTCTGCCTGGAAAAGAAAAAAGGACGTCATCAGTGCACTTTCTTCTTCATCATTGGCTCCAATTACAGAGTTCGCCCTTACTTTAATTCAACAAGAGAAGATCAACCAGGACTTTTGTGCATTCAAAGACTTTTCAAACTTCAGCCTCAGCTAAAATAATAACTTAATATCAATGACAAGGAGCACCGGATGTATTACAGAGCACAGAGTTATTTTTAAATTTTTAATATCATCAGATCGCGGGTGTACTGCCTGGGGAAAGTATGCTGCTACTGTGCAGATTTTTGAGTTCACTGTCTGAACAGAGCCTGCTATAATGATCATATGAACTGCAAAACGACAAGTAACTTAATTTTTCAAAAATAAGATGCAAATTAAATATTCTTAGCAGATGGGCAGGTTTTTGTCATCAGTTGTTCTGTCCAGCATATACAGCAGGTTAAGCTACACTTTACAGTTCGTTATGACTAGTTTTCCTACAGGTTGATGAAGACCTGAAATTATTTTCATCTTAACCTGTGTATCATATGTTGTTATTTTCCTGACAGGTTTGAGTACTCAGAAATGTCCTCAGTTTGCACTGAGCACTGACACAGTACACTGGCACAGTGGAAAACAGCACAAGAGTTGAAGGGGGGGTGAGAAGATCAAGGCTTCATTAAATGATCTGTTCCACTGACTTTCATCTGGCCTCTTGTTGAAAGACACCTCTCTCTTGTGCCAACATTAATTTTGATTCCCATTTTTCTCCTGTTTTGTGGCTCACTGGGGAGTTAAGTAGTTTGTCCCTGTTTGTTTTGCTGTGGTTAAAACACTTTCTGTGTTTCATTGCCCCTTTGTTGGCATTTTGGGTTCCTCTGTTGCAACTATTTTAGCTTGTTATGTTACTCGCGTTAAGCTGAGGGCTGAACACTGACATGCTGCGTGTTGAGCTGCATACAGGCCATGTTCACGTTTGAGCATTTCTACAGATCGATGCTTTAAAGTGAGAGTAGCCACATGGTACACATATACATTTGTGATCTTTAAGAGTTTTATAAGAGTGGTGTATGTATACAGTAAAATAAAAAAATATTTACACCATGAATTCTTTAAAAAGAAAAAGCCTTTTGTGATCTAATTTCCCTTATCCAATATAAAGGGCACTGCTTATGCAACATAGATTAAACCAATTTCCAAGGGAGCTGTTATTCTTAATAGCACCCTCCTCCACATGAATTATCACTGCCTAACCTGAGCACCAACACAAAAAGTAAAAAAAAAAACCCTCCTGAAATTAAGTATTGATTGCATTGATCTCACAGCATTTATAAGGAGCGTCTATTAATACCAATCAAATGCAGATGTGCGTTTGTCTCCACTGTCGATAAAGGTGATGTGAATGTGTGTGTGAAGAGGAAAGCTAAAGTAACTCTGAGGTTGCAGTCAGCAGCTTGTGTTAATTGGATAGCTGTGCAGAGGATTCTTCAGGGAACTGCTGTGTGTTACGGTAGCTGGACGAAGCACAACATGCATGACTCATGAACATTCATCTGTTCAGCACTAAAAACATCCTCAGCTGCTTATCGGCCACTCAAACCGGTCAACCTGCTGAATTCACAGGGCCATATGCAGGTGGCCTTTGCAGTCATCCAGGACACCAGCAGTTAGAAGGAGGAGGATATTTATTGTAGCTCATAATTTCGGACATCCAGTCTACTTAATAATGTCTAAAATGTGCATTTATTGTAATTCTCACACTATACAGACTCTCACTGTCAGTGATAGGATAATAATTTGAAACTCACTCATTTAATTTGTGTATACTCAGGTGAATTCTTCTACATTCTTTAATATGATAAATATCAGGATGACAGTCATATAACCGCAGTGCATGTGCATGTGAACAGGCTTTGTCCTTCATATATGCAGGAACACCCTCTTATTTATGAGATCCATGGCGACATTCTCTCTCCAGGACTCTTTCATCTGCACAGAATCGTCAAAATTAGGGACATCCTGTCTCAGAGCAAAGCTGAAAAACTACTCCATGCATTTTTTTACCTTTAGGCCAGACTATTGTAATTTCTTATTTTCCAGGATATCCAAATAACTCTCTGAAAACAAGTCTATCCAAACTGCTGTAGAGAGAGAACTGACAGGATTTAGGAGGAGAAATCATATTTTTCGTCTCCCAGTAAAATGACGAATAGAATTTAAAATCCTTCTCCTCTGAAAGCTCTTAATGACCAAGCTCCATCATACCTTAAAGACCTCATAATGCCTTCCCAATAGAGGGCTTTGCTCTCAGTGAGCAGGCTTATAGTTTCCAAAAGTAGAATGGGAGGCAGCCTGAAGCTTTCACGCTTTTCTCCTGTGGAACCGGCTTTCAGTTTGAGTTTAGGAGGCAGACACCCGCTCTACCTTTAAGATTAGGCTTACAGGCGCATTGTCAAGAGCATCGTTGAAGATCCCGAGTGCTATTGTGCCACAGTTCGTTCAAAGTGATGTTGACAGTCAGAGCCTGGGAGAGGAACTCACAGCGCACAACTCTGCAGATGTCGTAGAAGACCGACTTGGTTACGCTCCTGATCTGGCCTTCGATCTTAAATACTTACTTTCATCCTTGAGGCCACGTGAATGGTTGTGTCAAATTTGAAGAAATTTCTGAGACATAGCGTCCACAAGAACGGGACAGACATGAGGTCACAGTGACCTTGACCTTTGACCACCAACATTTAATAAGCTCATCCTCGAGTCCACGTCAACATTTGTACCAAATTAGGAAAAATTCCCAGAAGGCAATTCTGTCGGATATCGTGTTAATGAGAATTAATGGAAAGACAACTCGAGAACATGCTTTCGGCCTCGGCTGCCGGGGGAAAAAAATAAACGATTCCAATGTGAAGAAAAATAACTACAATTGGGATTGATTTCAATTGATTACCAATTTGTCCAGAGCTGGCTGCTCAAGCAGCTTGAGAGAAGAACGTTTGACGTAAAAAGACATAAATAAAACTTCATCACAGGATCTGTGAAGAATTTCTTGTACCTGTTGGTGTCAAATTACATGCTTCTTCAGTCAGAAAGAGATGGCACGTGTCTGGCCTATGTGGGGGAGAGCTGGGGAAAAGCCTTTGCTGTCCCAAAAAGAAAATTTGAGCGAAACCAGTTTTCCAAAGAGTAGGCCTTTAGGATTAATGTGCTCTGGACAGACAAATCAAACATAGAGCTGTTGGGCAACAGTGACGGTCGACACCAAAGACAGCTTTCCAGCCAAAGAAGCTCAAATTAACTGTGAAGCATGATGGTGGAAATGATTGAGGATGCTTCGCAGCCTCAGGGACTGATTCAACAATTACCGTTGCATCATATCAAAGACTGCGTGAAGAAGGTTTGGGGCCATCTCACATTGAAGTTGAAGGGGAAATGTACCTCTTAACATGCTATGCATCCTAAGAACACGAGCAAATCCACCAAGGAATGACTCGCATACAGGAAATGGAGGATGATGGAAAGGCCTAGTCAAAGCCCACAACTGAATCCCAATTCAAATCTCCCCCTTGAAAATAGTACATCCAAGAAAACCCTCCAATATCCTCCAACTGACAGAATATTACATGTAGGAGTAGTAAAAAATGTCGGCAAGACTGGTGGAGAATTATTATTATTATTGTGCTTTTTGCTGACTTTTGAACTTTTTACCTGTTTTTTGCACAATGGAATATCAATCGATTAATTAACCTAACAATATATTTTGTTGAATAAATAATTGGAAAAGCTTTTTCCTTGTTGTGTACAAGTATAACCTCCATTTGAAGGCGTCGTATCAAAGAGGATCACCTGTTTGCTCGTCCAAATATGCAGCTTTCTCAGTTTATGCTAATTGTCATCCCCATGCTAATTCCATATTGCATTTAGAAAATCAGTCAATTTTGCTTTGTAAAAATGTCCCCTTGTGGGATTAATAAAGTATCTATCTATCTATCTATCTATCTATCTATCTATCTATCTATCTATCTATCTATCTATCTATCTATCTATCTATCTATCTATCTATCTATCTATCTATCTATCTATCTATCTATCTATCTATCTATCTATCTATCTATCTAAAATGAATGAACCCACCTTTACATGTAGCCTAGAACCAACAGTAAGGTTGGAAATAACCCCAATTAACATTAATCAATGTTCTACTAAGAATATTAAAATAACACAAACGGAACAGATCCTGCACGTTTTTAGGCTGAATAATGACAGACTTCAGAATTTCAATCTCTTTGGCTAAAACTGAAAAAGTGAATAGATATACAGGTATGTAAGATGCTGAAATGCTAATGAGGATTCAAATTAGCTTGTTGTGAATTCCTCCACTAAAAATGTATTCTCCCTCAACAACTTCATGAAAAACAACTGTGACAAAGTGAAAGCATTTGTGACAGGAAACCTGGAGGATGTATTGTTGTTTTTACAAATAAAGCATATTCAAATTTAGAGGTTGTCTGAATTGGAACCAGTCGTACGTACAAAAAGAACAAGGATTAAATCTCCTGATTCAGTGGGAAAGGAACAGGCCAGACTGTGGTTGTGAGAGTGCTCTAAATAGCAGGCTCATCTTGGCGTTACAGCTGGTGGGCTTGTTGATGCTACAGTCTGTTGGCAGAGGAGCTGACTGTAGCAGCTGAGCCTCACCCATCATTATCCAGGTTTTTCCTTTTGTTTTTTCCATCTTCTGTTGCCACCCTGAGAAAGCTTTACAGAGGCGACTGAAAAGGAGATTCAAATTATATACGGAATATTAAAGCTGTGAGCTAGCAAGATAAGTTATCACTCCTATAGATCAGAATCAGAGTAAGATTTATTGGCCAAGTATATTAACATCCTACTTGGCCTCGGTGTCTTCGTCTGAATCATCTTTAAGGATTGTGTAGCAGTGTTATTATCACTGCAGCTTATACCAAAAAAAAAAATCCACTTGTGGGATCAATAAAGTATATCTATCTATCTATCTATCTATCTATCTATCTATCTATCTATCTATCTATCTATCTATCTATCTATCTATCTATCTATCTATCTATCTATCTATCTATCTATCTATCTATCTATCTATCTATCTATCTATCTATCTATCTATCTATCTATCTATCTATGATGGTAGTTTGTGTTTTAACTTTGCTCTGCTAAAGTCCCCGTGGACATTAAAAAGTGAGTCCATACGTTCGTATTTAGAGCTGGTTATCTGGTCAGCCAGGGTTTGCAGTGCATTATTCACACCTGTTAAAAACACCCTCACACAATAATCAGAGGTTACTAAAATTGAACTGGTGTGTAACTTTGCTAAAACGATGTCATGTTTTCTTGGCCTAATCTGAGCAGTGATGGCATGTACAACTGAGTGTCACCATTCAACAGCTGGCTTGGAGGCTGTGTCCTGCAACGGCTGCATGGATGACTGGAACACATTCTGGGGTTTTGGCATCTGTCCAACTTTAAATGGTGGAGCTCTCAAGTCAGGCAGACTATTAGATCCCCGAAGAGATGACAATCCAGAGATAAAACCAGGAGGCAGAGCTGTCGTCATACATGCTTCTCTGAATGTTCTTTTACACATCTACAATTAATTATCCAAATAAACAAATCAAAATCACAGAAAAGTTTTTCAGAAGAACTAAAAATACCTACTGCTGACACTTTAACAGAAGAAGGCCTTCAAAAATCAATATGGAAAGCATACATTCATATTTCCATTCCTCCTTTGATTAAAGGTCCATGTACTCTATAAATACAGTGAAAGGCAACCCCCCCCCCCGAGAAAAGGTTAAGAAACATGATATTAAACTGTAGTGAGATGGTTTATTGTACTTTGACCAGAAAAACATATTTTCTTATGGATATTAAAGCTGCAAATATAATACCAGAGAAGTATAAAAAAAAATGGGACCTTTAAAAATATCTCGAAATTATTTAAAATAAATGATTCCACAGTAAAGACAATCATCTAAATATTTAATAGATTTCAACAGACAGCTATGAAGGAATTTTCATTCATCACTGGACCTCCCTGTCTCATCAAGCTGGTCTCTCTCGCTCATGAGGTCACGATGTCCTCTTGAACTCTGTTGCCATAAGGTACGGTCTGTTACGGCTATAGACGGAGACAGTCTCGTCTTCCAAGGTGAACCGAGTTTCAATAATGAGGCAGACGTCTCTTCTTATCTAGAAATATACTTCATTCTGGGAGACATCTTTACACTTGTCACTCTGTATCTCCTAGATTGAATTCTGTCAATAAACATTACTGTTTCAGTCTCCTTTGACTTCTTCACTCCAAATATGCGATTTCCAGCACGACTGCCAGTTTGTCAAGGACTGACTGCAAATTTAGCCCGAGAACACTGTTTGATGCTAAACACGTCTCCAAGAACCCCAAGATCAGACAGATGTCCTTTTCTTAATTCAATCAAATATAGCTGCAATTTGTGCTTCAAGCCCAAAAAAAGCGGGAAGCTCATTTGGCTAAACTAAAGCCATAAGCAGCAAAGAGCTGGTTGAACATAGATATCAATCAAGTTTTCAAATTTGTCACTTTTTGACTTTTGACTCTTTTTTTGACACTATAGCGTTAATGATGAAGGGTCTTTGTCTTGATGGGGTTCGATTTACCAAATTCAACCCCATTGAAAGCATGAGATATCTATATGCAAAATATTGTGCCAATTTTGGTGCCATTTGAATGAAGACTTGAAAGAAAGAACTGGTCATTTATTTAGCATATTTAGAAAATTACAGAGTAATGGACCTTTGCATTAACCATATGCTGCACTGAGGCAACATTTTTGGATGTGCTGGGAAAAAAACTCTGCTTGGTAGGACGGACAGGTGACTTATTTAGATTTTTTTGAAGTTTTAAATGTCTAGGCATTTTTATTTGTTGTAATAAGCCACGCCCACTTGATCTGTCGTTACCACATTTTATGAATCGACTGAGTCATGACCCTAGATCTCGTACAGATATCTCGTACAAATCTCTGTTGCCAATAACGACGGATCCACTTTTCATATTAGCAGCATATTAGCTAGGGGGCAAGCTCGAAATGCTTTGGTAGGCCTTTTTCTAAATACAGTCTGAAGATATCTACCAAGAATTATAATTATTGGGCTAATCATTAATGAGTTACAGACAGATTATGTTCTGCTAAGCCCCGCCCCTTGTGAATGTTATCTGGGAATATCTTGAAAACCAAACAAGACATCAAATTTAGATTAGATTCATGCAATTGGATCGTCGGTTAAATTCACAAATTACAAAATTAAAAATTAAATAGCAAAGGATCCATCATGGCAGATTTTAATAGTGTATGAGGCTTTAATATAGAGAAAATTGATGGAGACCGTGTCTAAAATTTCAAGTCAATCCCTCTTATGTTAAGGACACCCCGAGATGTATCACACCTTTACATAAAATTAGAATAAAGGGTTTCAGCTTAGGTGCCGATGATTAGAACCTCCTTTAAATAAATCATTATGCTGCAAGGGAAATTGCACAAGTGATCTTTAAGATGACAATCTGTCCCAGACTGGCTGCCCAAATTCAGCCCAAGACCAGAAAGTTTGATACCAGACAACCTCCCCAAGAATCCCAAAATGTAATCACGATTTGTGCAGGAAATAACACGACACCAAATCCACCAAAGAAAGAAGAAATAAGGGGTTATGAAATGGCTTTTTCAGTTTCAAAGAGGAGTGAATGTTTGCTTGTCCAAATATAATAAAAGTCCAAAACATTTAAGTGATGTATGTTATTTCACTTGACTGTATCCTGTATGTTGAGAGTAGTTTTCCTGAAAACCTCTATTATTTATGCTATTAAATTTGATCAAACATGTCTGCCACATTAGAATTAGAAGTTATCATGAAAGGTTTAATATATGTAAGAGGTATCACTGAATAGCAAATGTAATGAATGGAACATTAACAAAACATTCTAATTCATGAAAATCTGGCATTTATATCAAATGTAAAAAAAAATTCCATTTTATGGCGGAGGCATGGGACCATTATAAAAGGTTTGTGTGTATTATTAGATGTTGTCCTCCTCTTTCACTATGAATATATGAGGCGGTGAAGAAATTGCAGATCTTGTTACGGCGGGGGCAGAGAGAAGCAGGCTGCGCACACGACATGTGATACACAGTATATGATTAACTTGGGGTGAAGTTGTATTTACGGTGCTAAATTACCATGATCCATATTGCATAATTCTAGCTATGGCATGTCCTGACTACCTCCTTTTTTTGAACACACAGATGTGATATCAATATGGATCTGAACATCTCACCCTTAGAAAGATGGTAAATAAGTACAGCATTCAATGTGTTACCTGATCCAGTCCTTTTTTTTTTTTTAAACTAGCCAATACTTTATTCCATGTTGGACTCTCTGCACAGCCCCGCTGTCTGCCTGCCGGCTTTAAAACATTGTGTTCAAATGTCAGGATGTCTCAGCAAATGTTAAACATACTAGCAATTCCCAGTGACCTTTCTGCAGGGAGCTAAATGGAGTGGACGTTATCTGAAATGGGTGCTGACCTTGAGCTGTCTCGATGCAGTCTTTTGCTTGATTAGCACACCTCTTAATTACCTGTGTAGCATCCGTCACACGGCCGTGGAATAAAACCGACCGGCATTATTTAGCCTGCTTTGGACTCCTTCAGCATTGATTTGAAGGTGGGTACGATGGGGTCGCATTCATGAAGAATATCCCATCCCCATAACTGCAACACTGTACATTCACTCTTGTTTGTACAGATTAAATACTTGTGTTTGGGTCCCTGACATAAAATACATAAGAATATACACTCCAAAAAAATTAAAACTGAACACTTTTGTGTTTGCATTTCAAGGTAAAAAAAATCTGAGACTTCTTCTATGCACACAAAAGGTTTATTTTGCTTATATTTTATTCACCAAGTTTTTAAAGTTCAGGTCAAAATGCTGCAAATGTCACAAGTTTTGAGAAAACGTGCAACTGGCATGCTGACTGCAGTAATGTCCACCAGAGCTGGTGCCTGTAAATCAAATGTTTATTTCACTACGATAAGCCCTCCAATGTTGTTTCCGACATGGCATTCCTAATAAGTGATGACTGTAGTGTATAAAGACCGAGTGTTTGGACAGACACATTATTTGTTTTGTGGGCTCTGTGATTCAGCACATTCTGCTTTAAATAAATGAATGCATGCTGCATTAAAGTACCAAGTCTCAGCTTTAACTTGGGAAGGTTTAAATCAGTATATAAAGAACTGTGTAGGAAATAAAGACCTTTCAACACAAATATTTAGGTGTTGAAAAGATACACGTGAAATCTTCACGTCTATGCTGTCGTAGGACTTCACTGCAGTCACACTCAGTTCTTACTTGTTGTAGGGTCACTAACTTTCAGGCTACGCAATCAAAATTACACATGAATTCCAGTGAGGATATTCCACCTTCATCTGCATCTCTTTGTTTGTTTACGATCATTTTCCTGCTGAATGAGAAACGTCCTTTAACAAGTTCTGATGCATTTGTTAGCAGTGGAATCATTAATAAATGCCAGTGGCAAGCGTACATATCCCCAATTCATAACAGAATCAGCACCACGGTTGATTGATGAGGTGCTATGCTTTGGGGAATGAGCTGTTCCTTTTTTCTTCCTCCACTTTCTTCTTTCCATCATTTTGACAGAGGTTAATCTTTCTTCCATCAGTCCATAAAGCTTTACTCACTTCTCGATTCTGGATTTTCAAACTGCAACCTAACCTTTCTGTTTTTGAGGATTACCGGTTTTAGATTAGTTTAGATTTACCTTGTAGATTAGAGGTTCTGCTCGTGAATTCTTTTTTTGATTGAATAAGGACAGTTCAGGTAAGAATTATTAACTTGCTTACTTTGCAGTCACAAAAGGGGTTTTCTTCTCCATCTAAATTATTTGTTGCTGCTTGTACCCAACTGATGATGTATGCAAACCAACTGCCTTCGACATCTCATATATTTTAGTTTTATTTAAGCGACATAATTATCTTTTTCACTTACATAGTCTGGTTAGGTATCGCTGCAAGAAACCATTTGCTTAGCAAAGGTTCATTGACACCAAGTCAACAAGTCTGAAATGATACTTACAGCACATGTACACAACAGCAGAGCAGCAAAGTTGATCAAATGTGTATATAGATGCATATGGCATAGTGACATATTAGATGTAGTAGAGTACGATTGGCACAATGTCGTTCAAAACGTAGGAGTCTGAATTATGGATATGATGTGAATGAGATTTAAGTAGGAGAATATTGTAGGTGGAGCTTAACAGTAACTTCATGAGTGCATTTTACCAACCAGGAGCTGAGTGTATGAAACGCTGTAGATTCACAACTAAAACTCTGTACCGCATGTACATCGGATGTAAAGCAGAGCAGAGCAGCAACACTAGCAGGCTGAGGTGGAAAAAACACAGCAAAGAATGATGTTTTAATAATAATGGGCTCTGACAGGGACCCCAGTTTAGCAAAAATCCAAATAGTTCACCATCAATAAGGATATTAATTATCTTCACAAAAGGCAGGATGCAAAGAAAAAATTATAGTTAAACATAAGAAGGTCAACAATGACAGCTTTAAAGGTCAACCTACTGCTCTAATAACTTGACTGACTGCATATAAGACAACATAATTCCAAGACTTTAAATAAATTCTTGGGGTTTTCACAGATAATATAGAACGGAAACGGGTTTTTTTCACTTTATTTCTTTATCTTTGTGTTTCCATACATGTGATGCTTCTGTTACGTGATGTAATCCATCTACAGTATGCTCTACATGTCATGTGTTTCTGTCTCATTAACATGCAAATAAAAAATCAGGGTCTTTACCTCTTTGGCTTTTCGATGTCTGTCCTTGCCGTCTCGGTCTCGGTCTCTGTCGCTGTCCTTGCCCTCCTCTCCGGGGTGGCAGGAGTAGGACACGGTCCTCCAGTCCCGCGGCGAGTTGGTGATGCTGGCGACGTTTGACTCAGTGGCACTGATCTCCTCATTGAGCGAGCGGGACGACCTTCTCATGAGCATGCTCTTCTTCAGAGCCATTATCCTGTGGCTGTCGCTGTTACTCCCGTCCGAGCAGCACCATTCCTCCGTGTGCCCGTCGTCCGTTTTGGCGTTATGACCGGTGGTGTGGCACTGGAAAACATGAGGCGAGAGGGTGGCGGTGGAGTGCGGATGCGGGTGGAGGCGGGCCTTGTCCGGGGTAGCGTTGGACCCGGATGCCGATGTCGTCTCCCCTGGTCTCTCATTGGCCTCCGGCTCCTGGATCTTCTCATCCAGCTTGTTGAGCTTGGAAAGTACCTGGGAGATCTCACTGCGAACCCCCGACAGAGACTCCAGCTTCTTCTCGATCTCACCGATCCTCGTCACCAGCTTGCAAACACTCGACTTGAGCTCGTCATCTGTGTTTTCCAGTGAGTGGAACAGGCGATCCAGCTTGGACTTGGCCAGTTTGACCGTGCTGCATTCAGGGGAGCTGTCGCCTGCAGACTTCAGCGTTGCCTGAGAAAGAGATCCATTGCTATTGTAACACGATGACTGGACGATGCCCAGAGAGTCACAAACACTCATATCATCCAGAAAACGAAAAATGTCACTTATGTCATCACTAACAATCTCAGGGTCGTCATCAGAGTGCTTGAAGGCATGTCGTTCTCTGTCACCGTATTTGGACGCGTACTCTTTCATCTTCTTCTGCTCAGCTTGCTCTGTTTGAGTCCCAACGCTCGAGGAGCTGTCCACTCCCTGAAAGGATGCACTCTTCATATTTTTGTCCCTGAACCTTTTGGCTGCTTCTCTTTTGTCCAAACCTGCAGATCCACTTGCCATCAGTGCAACGTCCTTGTTTTTGATTCCATTAGTCTTCTTTCCGAAGCCCGGAGAAGCTACTATCTTTTCATTTGGGCAGTGAAAATGCTTCTCAGTGTCGGTGCTGATGATGCCGATGTTGCAATGGTGGTTTTCTTTGAGCTGTTTGCTGTTCAGAAAAGGCCTCTCGAATTCTGGTGGCCCTTCCTCCGTGTTGAGACTGAAGCTCTTCACCGGCCACGCTGGCTGCTTCCCTGCTTTGCTGCTGTGCTTCCTTTTGCTGACGCACTCGGAGACCGTGGTCGGACCGAAGTACGTGGAGGCCTGTAGGTCGTCCAGGCTCTCGTGCTTCACCCGCCGTCTGTCCTGAAGGGGGGAGTTGAGTGTCGGTTCAAAGTAGGGGTTACTGTAAGGCAGTTCGAAGCTGTGGTTGAAGAAGGTAGCAGGCTTGTGCAGCTCCCTCCTGTGGTAGCCGTCAGCAACCTTGTTGCCCTGTTTGCCTTCAGGAGGGACGACCTACGACAGTAACCCAGAAAAAGGACCGAGTCAGCATTAAAACACAATAATGCCGCAAATGCAGCAGAGGTGGTCCACTACTATCAACTATGGGATCGTACCATTTTATAATAAAAAATATCACAAAAAAACAGCAAGAGGTCTACGGGAATTATATGTTCAAGAAAATGCAAATAGGCTAAACCGAAGAACTGGTTCTGATTTGAAGGAGCACTTAGTCAGACCATTATGGACCTGTGACCTTCAGAATATAAGAGGCGGGAGGTCATTGTTCCGATAATGCATTATGGCATCTATAACTCATTAAATAAAATGTCAGAAACATATATTATATCATGTCTTCCCTCGTATGTGGTACATAATAGCTGGACCGTCAGCTAATGCGAGCTGTGTACACAGCAGGCTCTGTCGGGGTCCTTTTAAATGTTAATACTGAATTTACATGTGACATTAAATACAGGTTAGAGGATGTATTTTGACATATATCTTCAGAATGAATAACTGGTGAGAAACTGTACAAACACTGAAATGCTCTCACTTGCTTTTCAGTCTATTAAATGCAGGAAAGACCATATTCCAGTATTTTTGTGCGATGAGGGGATATTAAAGTACACAAGTTCTGTACTTACATTCATTTTTAAATAGTCACCTGAATTTTCCATTTTATGTTGCTTAATATTGTATTAATACTCCATTACATTTATCTAATAGCTGTAGATTTTGATTAATTAGAAATACGGATTTTACTTCCAAAAAGGAAAATCAAACGTATAAAGTATTTAAATTAACTATTTCTCTTAATTGTATTATTTTACTTTAAAGAATCAGAGGTATTGATATTTCAATAATATGTTTCTATTTTATATTTCTGAAACCCTAATTGCCATCAACTCTGGTAAACTGGTGAAACAAATAGTTCTCAAAATAATCAGTTGAAAGTTTGATGGCTGTTTTCAGTCATTCATTAAGCATAAATATCATATTAGTTGGTCAAACAATTCAATTCAATTCCATTCAATTTTATTGATATAGCCCCAAATCACAACAAAATGTTTCACTCTCAAAAAGCTGTGTTTGGTTGGAGGAGGCAAAATGTCCATACTTTACACTAATTGGTGCATTGAGCTGCATACATTTTTTTTTTTAAATTGGCACCTTCATATATTTTTCCATTTCTATATTTTATATTCTTCAACAAAACAGGTGTTTCCTTTAGGTTGACACACTTTTAACACGATCATTTCTTTAGCTGCAAAAGCCGCCAACAGCAGAGTGACATTACCGTTAAATCAAAGCAGCCCTCTCTCTCTTAATTCTTTAAACAGCAGCCTAAAAACACTAACCCGTGGTGAGAAGGCCACAAAGTTGTGAAAGTCCTCCTTGAAAATGTTCCTCTTCTGGATGCAGGAGTGAATGGAGAAGGGCTCCGTGTGGCCGATGTGCTGCAGGGACTCCTGGTCGGTGGTGGACTCGCTGTCTATGTCCATGGGGAAGTAGGTGCTCTGCATTTCACACGGCGGTGACGGAGGACTTCCGCTGGAGTACTGGGGCAGATGATGCAGCTTGTCCAGAGAAGCTGCTCTACATTTCAGGTCTTTGCTGACGCCCAGGAGGAAGTTGGGGTCTGAGGTGGGAATGAACTGTTGGCAGTTATTGCACTCGGATGGTTTGGGACAGGGAGGAGCAGCCTTAGCCACAGGATGCTGCTGGGGGTGGTGGTGATGGTGGTGATGATGGTGTCCATCCCTGGAGTGATCCACATGCTCGTAGCCAACCCTCTTGTCACATTCCTGATACTTATAGGCCTCATTGTCAGAGCGGCCCATCTCCACCGACTGGTTCTTGTGAAACTTGGCTCTGTGCACTATGGGGAGCTTGTCTTTGGCTTTTCCGCCGTTCATTTGGATCAAGTTGAACATGGTGACGATGTCTGCCGCCACCATGAGCTTCTTGGACTGCGGGTCCTCCATCGAGCTGCGCATCTTGTCCTTGAAGAGGGTGGCTGGGAAGGCAGGGTCCAGGCAGGCCGTGTAGAAGAGCAGGCTGCGGAGCTTGGCCAAGTGCACGAGGTCAAAGCGCGCACACAGAGACTTGCACAGGTCCTGGTAGGACATGGTGCTGCGCTTGGTGTCCAGCTCCTCCAGAACCCGGACAAGGAACAGAGAATAATCTGGTAAAGGCTCCATGGCTGCTGAGAGGCAGGAGCAGGCCTACAGATGGGGTCTTACCTCAGGGGAAGCCTGGCACCTGGAAACAACACAACTAAATGTCCATTAAATGCTAATCTGTGTTTTCTTGCCCCGACTGAAGACAAATAAGAGAATCCAAAAGACCAAGAGGAGGCAGTGACAACGAAGACAAATCCACAATGATTCATACTTTGCTGGTTTAATTAGACAAGAGTCGAAACGAGGAGGATAATCGCAATGAAAAAGCTTCCGCGCGGAGATTCATCCTGACCAGTTGGCCACTTGCATTCCGACAGTAACAGTAGCTGCAGAGCCTCTGACACAGCAGGGCGCGCACACATCTCGGTCTGCTTTCAGTCCTATTTGCAAACCACCACTTTCCGCTGAGCGGCTGGCGGCAGAGTGAACAATGATCTGATCAACTCGGTGCAACACAGCATGTCTCTCATCAGAGACACGACAACAGAGGAAATAAACTCGGAGCAATCAAGGATCATCTGAATGGGAATCCGCAGCGCGCAGCGCTCCGACACACGCATCCAAAGAGGTTTTACAGCTTGAAGCCGTTCTATTATGTATCTAGAAGAAGCACACCGTGCGCGCAGAACAACCTGACATGCATGCGCGCAGGTAAATGCTGGTAAAATGAGATGTAGTGTCCCGGCTGGCTCTGATGGTAAACACAGATCTCTTAGACAGTCCTGGCACATTTCTCCACTAACCTACGTCTTCCTCTCCCTCCTGGACTCCGAGCTTGTGATGCTGTGACGGAGGAGCTGCCCGGTACTGAAACTGCATGCTGTGCTGTAAACCAGCTGTCAAACTAAAAAGAATGAACACTAACACGACCACTTCCGCTTTAAACAGAAAAGGCTTATAGGAACGTTCCTGAAAATCCAGAATTTATTAATTTTAAGATGGAAAAAGTATTCATACCTGGTAAACAATTGTAATAATATCACAACAAACAAATACCAAGTTAAAAGTAAAAATAATTATTTCAAACTGTTGCTGATTATTTTGTGGACCGAGCCTGATGTTGGTTTGGTATTGGATTTGTATTTTTCATCAACATAATAATCTATATTTGTAGCATAATAACAATAATAATACATTTAAATTAGTTAGTATTTATTTTTAGTGAGAAGGCTAATAACTGACCTCTGAAATGAGTTAGGGATGTAAGTATAAAGGAGCAGCTCGTAAAAAAAATAAAAATAAATAAAGACATTCAAGTCATTTTCCAGCACTGCCAGTGAGCACTATATTCAAACCTGGGTCTTTTATTAGGACTTGATTTTAGGTCAACCTTACTTGAAAAATCCTCATTTAATTGAAGTAAATTGAACTCCTTGTCCTAAATTTTGTATCACATGTATAGCCTAAATCTTTCAGGAAATTACATATCTAGTGTATAGCCATTGTTACCTGGCAGTGTGATTTATAACCAAGCCTCAACACACGGCTTAAATCGTTTTCTATTTGAGTAAACTGGGTTGGTTCGCTGTAACCACACATTACTGACAAATAAATAGGCAACACACATGTAATAATTAACTCAAAAGAATACCAGGTTAGTTGTGAAACACATCAGTCATTATTATTCATCCTGGCTTAACTAAGCACGTTTTAAATGTTTTGAAAAGTGCTGTAGAAACAGTTTATTATCGTTTTAGGTATGCGCTTTTATTGTGAAGGCAAGGCGTCTCATTTCCGGTCATAGCCTAGGTAATTCTATGTGATCGATGCGGTTCTTTGTTTCCACTTAGAATGACGTAACTACACCTACCGCTGGACACTGTAAAAATATCAGCTTTCCCCTTTTGACCTTTCACACCTACTAAATTATTGAACATGACGATGGGTTCCTGTCACGTGTCTGACTGCTGCCCACATGAATGACATAAAAACAATACTGTGATCTCTGAGTAGTTTATAAATATATATAGCTGGTGGTAAAAACTGGCAACAACCAGATACATGTAATTCTAAATGGATAAATAAATATGCAGATAACAGAAAAAGACATTTTGTAAGCCATTAACTTTTAGCTTTATAAAATCTTATTCAATTTGTGTGACAATCACTGTACTTCAGGGGATGAGTGAAGGCACTAATAATATGCTGTTTATTACTTGTTTTATATTTTAAATGTTCTTATGCTGTTTTTATGTTCTGGGGATGTTTTGGTAGCCTGACTCCACCAGACTATTGCTCACAGCTTCAGTTTTCTGCTGTGAAAACAAAGTACAAAAAGCAAAGTACACAAAGAGAACAGGGCGAGAGACCAAACCAGAGAGACGAGTGGTAAACTGTAGATACTGAACACACTGAGCAGTGGAAGCAGGTGAGTCAAAGGCCAGAGAAGATGAAGGGATGCAAGCGGCCGGAAAAACATGAGAGTTAGAAACCGAGGAAAATACGGAACGAATGACAATGATATAGTCTGTCTCTCCTCATATACAGCAAACAGGAAAACAAGATGAAGTCATCGCAGCTTCATTTATATCATGACAAACAGCAGCATTGCTCATCCAGGGCCTTTACTATTAGATAGCTAGATAGCTGGATAGCTAGATAGATAGCTGGATAGCTAGATAGATAGATAGATAGATAGATAGATAGATAGATAGATAGATAGATAGATAGATAGATAGATAGATAGATAGATAGATAGATAGATAGATAGATAGATAGATAGATAGATAGATAGATAGATAGATAGATAGATAGATAGATAGATAGATAGATAGATAGATAGATAGATAGATAGATAGATAGATAGATAGATAGATAGATAGATAGATAGATAGATAGATAGATAGATAGATAGATAGATAGATAGATAGATAGATAGATAGATAGATAGATAGATAGATAGATAGATAGATAGATAGATAGATAGATAGATAGATAGATAGATAGAGGGACGGACGGACGGACAGATGGGTGGATAATATTACATTTAACTAAAATAAAATAAAATAAACAGCAGTGCAACAATTTAAACAAAACAAACAAACAACAGTGCAACAATGATATTGTGTGAAATCTCTAAATACTCTTGCAAGATAACATCATGTGCTAGTTTGGCTGTCTTTCATCATATTTTATCTTTATGTATTTGAGATACCCATCCAGTCATGATATCAGAGTTTACATGTCTCTTAGCTTTCTGCAAATAAATACCAACAAAACGGACTTTTTTGAAATATGTGTCCTCTTTTTGATTTTCCCTTGCTTGAATACATTTCTGGCCACAGTGACGATCACGTCAGAGTCAGAAAAGTTAAAGAACACATTCTACTTTGAGTAATTACATTAACTGCCCTCCCTGTTCTGCTCTGTTTCTTTATCCCAAGGATTAATATGGAGCAGAGAGCCTCCAGTATTATTGTTAATGAACATTTTAATGTTTAAGTGACTGCTGTCTTGTGTGCCCTGAAGCACATTTCATTTTCTCACTTATTATAAATGAGATGAGAAGAAAGTTTCTGAGAGGCCGAGGAACAAAAGAGGAAACAAAAATATATTGAAAATGATAAAAATAGCAATAAACACTAAAGTTGCTGTTATTTTCATGAATCAATCCGTCCATCCTATTTTAGAAAGACATCCTTTTCAATGATGTGTGAAGTTTATGTTTGCAAAACAAGACTAAACTAACCAGTGAGTCATATAAAATATGAGCTCCATTAGTAGACTCTTAACTCTCCTTGTACGTTCCAACACAATACTTGTTTTCTGTTGTACATAATAAGTTGTTATACACCTTGGTGACCTGCCAGACTCCCAAATAATATAGTAGTCTCAAGAGAATCTTTCTCTTAAGTGTATTAAAAGGATGGCCTCTGTTAAGATGGCCGATAGTAGCTGGAATAAAGCAGGAGGTTTGAGGCAGAGATTGAGGAGCAGTGGACTTACTTTTTTGGACAAAGACGGCGTTCTTGGTCCCTCTGCTAGCCGGCATGAAGACTTCAGCCAGTTGAGCAGTTGTTTTTTTTACCTCAAACTCTGGATGCACCATCCTCAGGAACTGTTCAAGAATCATGGTCTCTGATACAGTATTTCTGAATATAAAGTCCCTGAACCAATCGTGGTAGGTTTCTTCTGTGATTTGATACTTTTCCAAAGTTGCTGCTTTCACCTTTTTGGAATCCTCGATGTCCATTAAGAAATAAGAGGATGAGGCGAACGGCCCACTCATCTCGACCCACTGGTGCTCTTGAAGGGAGCCATCTTTCTCCATCTGCTGGTCCCTGGTTGCCTGAGACCGGATGAGTGACTTCATCAGAGTTGCCAGCTCTTGAGTCTTGTCCCCCGGGTTGCTGGCTGCTGTGGCCCCCTGGTCAGCTGATGGCCTCGCTCCACCATCTGGCTCTTCCTGTTGGTCATGTTTTTCTCTCCCTCTTCCTCTCTTCATGCTCAGCTCCTTCCTGCGGTGCATGCCCCAGCTTCTTCACACCACTTGTTAGGATGACCGATAGTGGCTGGGATAAGGCAGGAGGATTGAGGCAGAGACTGCCAAAGCAATAAGAGAGCAGTTTATGATTGTAGCTTCAGTAAAGTGCTGATGCACCAGCGAGGGAGGGGGCATTGAAAGACACGTGAATTTAGCTGACCAGCTGTTTTAAGTAGACCAGTGTTTTTGCTCCCTTGTGTATAATTAGAAAGAGTCAACACAACCACACCAGCCTCTGAGCAAATAATCTGTCTTTACTACAAGATAATGAGAATACAATGTTTACAAGGTTCTGTCTCTAATTCAGGAGGACTAAATCACAATCTTTGGAAATAGTTCATTTTCAACATAAGGCTAACTTTCATTCATTGGAGTATCTAAAACAGCCAACATTTGGTTAATGTAAATGGATGTTGAGTTGATACGTTTTGGCCAACTAAGTCTTACTTATGATCAATAATCTTGTCATAGTTTGCATTGCATTAATAAACTTGTTTTAAGTTAACGACACAATATTTTGGATGTTGACAGAGATTTTGAAGTAATTGTTCGACAAGAATATTGTTCTGATAAATTGATCGTTTATTTTCACAATTTGATAATTGTAATTCTCTGTCCTGGAGTTATTCCTCCAGGAGTCAGACCACAGCTAACCATCACTTGCAGTCTGTGGTCCACATTCTTCGGCCTCACCGGGACCCCATCCAAGGCCATCTTACGATATCCCTCCAACTCCATCGCAAACTCTCTCATCTGTTTATGAGGCTCAGAGCCCTCGATTGCTGCTGACATCCAACAGTCTCCTCATCAGCTGCCTCCCTCACAACCAACACCCAGAGGCCCTCCACGGTGCACTTGTCCCGCGGGTTCAACTCATCGGCCACCTCCATATCATGAAACTAACATCAGAGACTAGACCGTTGCTTGTCTTCAGTCTTCTCTGAAGAGAATGATGATTGAGGTTGTCTCAACTTTTCTCTGCATCCACCACCACTCCAATGAAAACAAACTCCGAAGCTCCTGCGCTTCCAGCATCCGAACCTCAGCCATCCACCTCCAGGATTGTCATTGTGCCACCTCTTTCTCCAGGGGGGATGGCGAGCATCATTAGCACAGCGGGGGCTAAGTTGTACATCCCTTTTTCTCTACTCCCTCTGTTTCTGACCTTTCTCAGGTCTCCATTTAATTATTTTTACTCTTGTCTTTGCAGGCTTCACAAAATCCCAATGTACACACACTCTTTCATCCCATGATCCTCCCTTCAGCCATGAACAGCAGTATCCCGATCAAAGGTCTGAGCTCCACGACCAATTACCTCTCAATCATTTTGCAGGCTTTACAGCTACACTGTCCTTTCCTCAACCCAGGCAGCACGGCGTTAACAAGAGTTAAAAACAGGGGCGCCTTTTATTCAGAACTTAACTGCTGCATTTTGGCAGCTTACACATCTTTCTCCTGTGAGCAATGTGGAGCTCCCTCACACCCAGCTACAACATGCAGTCATCAACCCCCTTTTGCTCAAACCCGTCCTCCCACAAAACCCTGGTAATTAGACGCTTATCTTCCCCTCACATCATCCCCAATCATTGACATATGTCACTCGGGTAATGTTCCCATTCACAAAGCCGCTGACAAACTGCCAATCCTCTATCAGGGAAGCAAAATGTTGTGCATCAACTTTATCCATCTGCACACCTGATCCTTCTGTGGTGTAAACGTAGAAAATAGCTGCCCCCCCCCCAAAACCCAAACTCACCAATGGACCGACAAGCAAAGCACCTCACACCTGTCAAGTGCAACTCAACTCCATAAAATCACCCTAATAGAGAGACAGTCGACCTACTCATGGTTTCAATGACACATTGTCATTCCCAGTGCATCAAGTACTGATGTTTTTTCACAGACTTCTGTGTCTCATACAGGCACAGACGGGGCTCCTTGGCATCACTTACAGATGCTCAGGTTTCCGTACACCTTGGGTACACGAGCAGCCTTTCATGGTTACCTCAAAGGGACAGACTCATGTGTCTTCTCTATCACTTCCTCATAGAGAGAGAGAGAGAGAGAGAGAGAGAGAGATACTTTATTAATCCCACAAAGGGATTTTTTTTTTTTTTTTTTGCTACAGCAACATATACAGGTACAGGGTAAAGCAATAACAATTACAGAATAAAAAATAGAGGTAGTAAAAAATATTAAATATAAAAAAAATTAAATGCACATTATATACATTATATACAAAAAAAATTGAATAATATTAAATTAAACTAAACTAAATAACAGTACAACGAATTAAACAAACACACAACAGTGCAACAGTGTTATTGTTGTGTGATGGAAAGGAACACCTTTTCCAGGCTGTCCAGTTTGCAGCCAATGATGGAGCCGGCCTTCTTCACCAGTTTGTTAACCCTTGTGTTGTCCTTGGGTCAAAATGACCCGCAGCTGTGTTCAACCAAGTTCTATTTTATTTCTATATTTTTATATTTTTTGGGATCATTGGTCATCATTCTTTAAAGAAACCCTCACAGCTTCCTTGTCACCAATGATCCCAAAAAACATGAAAATAAAATAGAACTTGGTTGAACACAGCTACGGGTCATTTTGATCCAAGGACAACACGAGGGTTAAGTCTGTTGGTGTCTCCGGCTCCAATGCTCACCCCCCCCCTCCTACCTCCCCCCCTCTCCTCCCCAGCAGACCACAGTGAAGTACAGTTCACTGGCCACAACAGACTGGTAGAACATCTCCAACATCTTGCTGCACACATTGAAGGATCGAAGTTTCTTCAAGAAAAAGAGTCGACTCATCACCTTCTTGTAGACAGTGTTGATGTTGGTCTTCCAGTTCAGTTTGTTGTCATGGAGACACCAGGTACTTGTACTCCTCCACCATGTCCACCTCCTCTCCCAGAACTCTCAGCGGTTGTGGAGCCGTCGTCTTCCTCCTGAAGTCGACCACCATCTCTCTGGTCTTGGTCACGTTCAGGAGGAGGTGATTTCTACCCGCCCACTCCACAAAGTCCTCCACTACTGTCCTGTACTCCTCCTCCCGTCCATCCCTTATACACCGTCCACTGACTCCTCCTCCCGTCCATCCCTTATACACCGTCCACTGACTCCTCCTCATGTCCATCCCTTATACACCGTCCACTGACTCCTCCTCCCGTCCATCCCTTATACACCGGCCACTGACTCCTCCTCCCGTCCATCCCTTATACACCGTCCACTGACTCCTCCTCCCGTCCATCCCTTATACACCGTCCACTGACTCCTCCTCCCGTCCATCCCTTATACACCGTCCACTGACTCCTCCTCCCGTCCATCCCTTATACACCATCCACTGACTCCTCCTCCCGTCCATCCCTTATACACCGTCCACTGACTCCTCCTCCCGTCCATCCCTTATACACTGTCCACTGACTCCTCCTCCCGTCCATCCCTTATACACCATCCACTGACTCCTCCTCCCGTCCATCCCTTATACACCAACCACTGACTCCTCCTCCCGTCCATCCCTTATACACCGTCCACTGACTCCTCCTCCCGTCCATCCCTTATACACCATCCACTGACTCATCCTCCCGTCCATCCCTTACACACCGTCCACTGACTCCTCCTCCCGTCCATCCCTTATACATCCTACCACTGCAGAGTCATCAGAGAACTTCTGCAGATGTCTTGACTCTGAGTTGTTCTGGAAGTCAGTGGTGTAGAAGGTGAACAGGAAGGAGACAGAACAGTTCCCTGAGGAGCTCCAGTACCACTGACCACCGTATCAGACAGAACACTGCCCAGACGGACAAACTGTGGTCTGCCTGTCAGGAAGTCAGTGATCCAGGAGACGGTGGACGTGTCCACCTTCCCCCTGATGCCGTCAGGTCCTGCAGCCTTGCGTTGGTGGAGTCTCTCCAGCTGTCTCCTAACCTGGCTCGTCAGGGGTCCTTGTACTCCCTGAGCTTCTCCTTCAGGTCACTGGTGATCCATGGTCACCACCCAACTTCTCCTTCATGCCTTTTGCTTCATAGTTTTATGACGCCATAGTTTTGGATAAGCCTGAACTGCCCCCATAATTTCTGCGTGTCAAACTACCTCTGTCAAACTATCTGCTCGTAGTAAGACGCTCAAAGCAGAAGCAACAGGCCCTTCTTGGTCACCTCAAACTTGCTATACACATGAACACCCAAGAAAACCCTTTCAATCCAACTTTCTAACACACTAGTCACACTAGACGATGTGGGCAAAATAGACATTTGTTTCTGGCAACACTTCTTGTCTTCCCAAAAAGGCATTCATCTTCTCTACAACAACTATATTACAAAACCTGACAACATCCAACTTCTTCCACTGGCTTTGGTGGTTACTTTAGGGGGAGATGGTTCATTTCCAAGTGGCCCTGAGAGTTCAGTTCTCTTGGCCCAAAAATTGGACATCTATCCCATACCAGTCTTATCATATTCAACTGGCTCTGCTGTTAGAAAACCTTTTAAATGCTTTGCAAGGGACCAATCTGGACAGCTCGACAGCCTGCGCACACGCTCAGCTTACCTGGCTGGAGCTGTTTGAAGGCATATTTTCCCACTAACTGTCCTTTACCTCTTCTTAGTGAAACCAAAAATGGCCACCAGCTTCTGGTTTACCAAACAAATTGTTTGCATGTGTGGCGTATTTGCAGAACATTATTCTACACATTCCTTCTGCATTGGAGCAGTTTGCACAAAAGCCAGACATGTCACAGAGGCTCCCAAAGGAGGACTCAGTAGCACGACTCACAGATGTCTTCAGAAGTCTTTACTGATGTTGAGCAGGTTCAGAGGTACAAAAGCAGTTTCCAGATTCGGGATCAAAGAACAGTCCAAAAAGTTAAAAAAAAAAAAACAACATGAGTTAATGATCCAACCGAGCAGAGGTACAGAGGGGCAGGTGTCAAAATTTTTTTTTTTTTTTTTTTTTTTTTTTTTTTTTAGATTTAGATTTTATACACTTTATTAATCCCCGAGGGGAAATTTCTTCACTACAGCAGGGGGGCTCTCAGGGGGGAGATGCTGCAGCAGGCTGCCACGACCGCGGCGCCAGGTAACCTGACCTGAAGTGCATGTTTTTGAGATCCAAAAACACAGGTCCTTCACAATAAAAGTCACAGAACTAGGAAACCGTGTGGAAAATACAACGAACTGGTGAAGACGGAGGGGAAAGACACAGATATGTTTACACATGAGGGCGGGGAAACAGTTGGATGCAGGGGGAGACAATCAGGGCGGGGCAAACGATCACAAAGGTGGGAAACACGAGGCACGAAGGTGTCTGAAACGAGAGGAGAGGTGAGTATTTCCAAATAAAACAAGAAACAAGATAAAACTAAAGCATAAGTTCTTGTTGATCATTTCAGACATATTGCTCTTACATTTGCAAAAATATCGACGACTTCAAGCCCATCAGCACATCAGCTCCATCTGATCTTTACTTTTTGGAGGTATATAGTCACCTTGTGGAAACCATCACCTGAGACAGAAACTCCACTCCGTCTTCTTTCCCCGCTACCCAATGTGAAGACATCCCAGACCAGGCTAATCAAATGACGACCACATTCATCCTCATCCTCACTTCCATTATTCCCCTCAGTCATCCAATGCTTCCTCTCCTCATTAAACCTGTAAACATTGTTGTGGTGTTGCCTTTGCTGGTGAAAATATCCTGACGGTAGAAACATTGTAACTGGGTTCCGTGTTCATTGCTTTTATTTCTAGGTTTTGTTTATCAGTTCATCATAAATATGTATTTAATTCCTGTATTTTTTTTTAAATGACCACAAGATGGCAAAGCAACAGGCGGCAGCTGTGTTTCATGTGACCAGGGATATTAAAAACATAGAGGTGAAAGAACACATATGTGACTGCAAAAGCTGTTTTGGGATGAAGCATTCTGGCAGCATGAAGACCTCAGCAGCCTCGATCTTTTGTCAAGGCTCGCACAAATTCACGTTGACACACAAACATGGTTGAAAGCACACACACATGTTTTGTAAGGTGCCATCTGGACAGCGAGCTCACCCTGCGATAGTCCACCGTTCGGGAGGAATGATTAACGGTCCTCCTCAGTTTAGCAGCTCTGCAGCACAACAATTATCTACAAGAAGAAAAACAAATCAAAATGAATGTAGCTCTGGCAATTAAAACCGTCCACCTTCGCCTCTGTCTTTCTTTTACATGCGCACACACACACACACACACACACACACACACACACACACACACACACACACACACACACACACACACACACACACACACACACACACACACACACACACACACACACACACACACACACACACACACACACACACACAGGCCTCAAAACAAATGCTCTTGTCCTCCAGATGACCTCAGAAGGTAAGCAAGCTCCAAAGTTTTGAACTTAAAGACTCCCTCCCTGTTTTATCCCTAAATGTCCACCTGGATCTTTTTCCATTTTATGAAACTAAACACAGTTAACAGAAGTCACACTTACCACGGCACTGAAAGAAGCATGTTGCAATAGAAAACAGTCCAGTGACTGACAGGAAGAGTCATTTTTCAAAGTAGTATTTGTAGTTCACAGACCTGTGTCACGCCCACATGATCATTTGTCCTCAGAAATGACTGCTGAACAACAAGAAGGCAGATTTTTTCTTATATAACAGGAGGCTTTAATGGACAAAGACTAATAACGGATCCTTTAAATATTTTTCTTTGGTTTCTGTCTGTGCTTGTTCCAATTTAACTGAAATCAACCCCGAGCTGAGTTGTTTAGTTGTCATTCACCACTATAAATATAAGGCTGAGTGTTCATTCATTTCCCCTCGACATGTCAGTACAGTTTAGACATTAAGTGCATTAATTCATAATGAAGAGGAATGTAAAAAAACAAAACTGTTTTTGTAGCCACAGTACTGTTGAGTACTACCAAGTTTAGACCCTGACAGAAGTACAGGTAAACTTGTGTGTGTGTGTGTGTGTGTGTGTGTGTGTGTGTGTGTGTGTGTGTGTGTGTGTGTGTGTGTGTGTGTGTGTGTGTGTGTGTGTGTGTGTGTACAATGAGAGGAATGGACTGTGGTGTGGTATGGAGACTTGCCACCGGGCTGTTTGCCTAATGAGGATCAGATGGCAAGGAGATGATAGAAAACCGAACTTCAACCAAAATATTCATGCAAACAACACAAACAACACAACATACAGAATATCCCCATGGATACAGGTCTTTAGCTATTTTAAATGTAACCATTAGTTTTGAATGTTTATGTTGGCATACCTACAAAGAGTTGTTGCAACTATTGTATAATCAAAATTAAAAGAATGAAAAACATGTTATTTGTTTTTGTTTGTTAGATTCATTAATGAATAATGAAAAAACAAATGTGTTTTTCATTTTCTGATTTTGAATTCTCAATTAAAATGTAAAGTAATTAATGATAAACACATTTTTAAGCCCACAACCTTTTACAGTAAGGGATGAAGTTGATGATAATAATAATAATTTAAAAAAATAATCTTCATACCTCCTGAAAAGTGATCAAATTTAAAGCAATTGTGTCATGTATACCTGCATGTCTTTGGTATGTCAAAGAGTAAATCAGAGAAAGCATGAAGAGATACATTATTGCTTCTCCTACAAAGATTATTCTAAAATTACCTCAACAGATCTGAAATAGAAATAACTGGGTTCTAGAGATATTTCAAACTAACCGTTTCTTTAAATAGTACACCATGTCTTCAATCTGGTTATCACTCATTAAATATATGAATAGGAACTATTACATAGTGAAAATGGTGGTATAGTAAATTTAGCATTTCAACAATAAAAGCTCTGTCAGCAGAGCTCCATGGAGCTCAATATACAGTTCTCTCCTGTCAAGTGTTTACAGTGGGAGTGAGGGAATTTGTTTGTGTATAGCTTTGCTGTGTATCAAATCCATTAGTAGAAACTCTTGTCTCATCCATCAGTGTAAATCCCTCTCATTATGTCTGATGAACTTGCAAGCAAAAGGTTTTGACTAACGACAGAGGCTAGCAAGTCTGAGACTGAAACCAACAGACCTGTGAAGGATCATGTGCTTCCAGATAATTGTATTGTCAGTTCATTATATTACATTACAATTCATTTAGCTGACGCTTTTATCCAAAGCGACTTACAATAAGTTCATTTCAACCATGAGGGTACAAATTCAGAACAACAAGAATCAAGAAAATGCAATTTCATCCAGAAAGCCAAACTACAAAGTGCTACCAGTAAGTGCCATTTTAAGCACTACTAAAGTTCTACTGTTCAAGGTAAAGTCTGAAGAGTTGTGTTTTTAGTTTGCAGCGGAAGATGTTCAGAGTTTCTGCTGTGCTGATGTCGTTGGGGAGCTCATTCCACCATTTAGTAGCCAGGACAGCAAACAGTCGTGATTTTGTAGAGTGTTTAGCTCGCAGCGAGGGAGCGACAAGCTGATTGGTAGATGCAGAGCGGAGGGAGCAGGCTGGGATGTAAGGTTGGACCATGTCCTGGATGTAGACTGGACCCGATCTGTTCGCAGCACGGTACACAAGTACCAATGTTTTGAAACGGATGCGGGTGGCTACTGGTAACCAGTGAAGGGAGCAGAGGAGGAGGAAGAGGAGGAGGAGGAGGAGGAGCGGAGTAGTGGAAGTGAATTTAGGAGGTTAAAGACCAATTGAGCTGCTGCATTCTGGACGAGCTGCAGAGGTCGGATGGCACTAACAGGTAGACCTGCCAGGAGGGAGTTATAGTAGTCCAGACGTGAGATGACCAGAACCTGGACCAGAACCTGGACCAGAACCTGGACCAGAACCTGCGCCACCTTCTGAGTGAGAAGTGGACATATTCTCCTGATGTTGTGCAGCATGTGGTAGGAAAAGCCATGCGAGTGAATGACAGAGCCGAGAGAGTCGGTGTACAGAGAGAAGAGGAGGGGACCCGGGACGGAGCCTTGAGGGACACCAGTAGTGAGAGGACAAGGTTCAGACACAGATCCTCTCCAAGTTACCCGGTAGGTGAGGTCGTTGAGGTAGGATGAGAACAGGGAGAGAGCCGAGCCTGAGACACCGAGGTCCTGAAGGAGGAAAGAAGGATCTGGTGGTTCACTGTGTCCAATGCAGCAGAAGGTCTAGAAGGATCAGGACAGAGGACAGAGAGGCTGCTCTAGCAGTGTGAAGCTGCTCAGAGACAGAAGGAGGACCGTCTCTGTTGAGTGGTCTGTTGAAACCAGACTGGTGGTCAAGAAGGTTATTATGGTGGAGATAGGAGGAGAGTTGGTTAAAGATAGCTCGCTCCAGAGTTTTAGAAAGAAAGGGAAGAAGAGAGACGGTCTGTAGTTGTTTACTTCAGACGGGTTGAGGGGGGGTTTCTTCAGGAGAGGGTTCACTCTCTCCTTCAGAGAGTTCAGGAAACAGACCGTTGACAGAGAAGTGGTGATGAGATGGAGAGAAAAGGAAGAAGGTCTGGAGCAATAGACTGGAGAATGTGAGATGGGATGGGGTCAGGGGGGGCAGGTGGTTGGGGAGGTGGAGGTTACCAAGGTAACAACTTGATTGGGAGACGGGGGGGGGTGAAACAGGAAAGCGAAGGGGATGAAAATGAAGTTGTTATGGAAGCTGGGTTTGAAAATAAGGAGCGTATGTCATCTATCTTTTTAGTAAAGTAGTTGACAAAGTGGCTTGGTAGAAGGGTGGAGGGAGGAGGGTGGGTCAAGGAGGTTGGAGAAGATGGAGAATAGCTTTTTGGGATTGGAAAATGAGGATTGAATTCTGGTTAGGTAGAAAGAGCTTTTGGCTGCATAAATTGAGACACAAGAAAGAGGAGAGGAGAGATTGATAAGTGAGCAGGTCGTCAGGGTGGTTAGATTTTCTCCATTTCCTTTCTGCTGCTCTCATAGTGGCTCTCTGGGAGCACCGAGTCAGACAACCACAGAGCTGGGGAGGACTGGAGGACATGGAGGAGGACAGAGACAATCAAGAGAGGAAGACAGAGTAGAAAGGAGAGTTTCTGTGGCTGAGTTAGGATGCATGAGTGAGAAAGAGTCAGTTGAAGGGAGGGCAGATCAAACAGAGGAGACCAGAGAGGAGGGAGAGAGGAGGGAGGGGAGGGAGAGGAGGGAGAGGAGGGATAGAGGAGGGAGAGAGGAGGGAGAGGAGGGAGAGAGGAGGGAGAGGAGGGAGAGAAGAGGGAGAGAGGGAGTGAATGTTGTAACGGACAGGTCCAGAGTCTGTTGATGTGGTCAGGTTGTCAGTTTGAGAGAGTAAGAGATAAAGAAGTGGTCAGAGACATGAAGTGGAGTTACTGTGAGGTTAGATGTGGAGCAGTTTCTGGTGAAATATAGTCCAGGTGGCTACCGGCTTTGTGATTAGGAGGGGAAGGACTGAGGGAGACAGCAAAGGAGGACAGTAAGAGCAAAAGGTCAGATGACTTCTCTGTCTGGATGTTAAAGTCACCCAGAAGGACAAGTGGAGGACCATTTTCTAGGAAGTTTGACAGGAGGATGTCTAATCTCCCAAGAAATCTCCCAAAGGACCTGGAGGACAGTAGAGAACAACAATGTTTAATTGGACCGGATGAGAAACTGTCACAGCATGAAACTCAAAAGACAGTGAGGTAGGAAGTGGAAGTGGAAGTGGGTAAAGAGAAAAACTCCATTTGGGGGAGATGAGAAGTTCATATATTTTCACTTATAAAATGAGAGTTTTGATTGCAGTGTGAAATGTAGTCTCAAAACATCCATTCATGCTTGCATTGAAAGATAACTTCAAGAAGAAGATAACTTCAGTCATATGCAACTGCGATTTGGAGAAAGTCCATTTGTGCGTCACGGATCGATCAGGGTTTGCGCTAGATTAATCGAAGTGCTACCTAGTAAGCACCTATTGTACAAAATCTCCCTAAATGAAAGGCACTCTGGCTCTCTGCATCTCCTGTGTGTCACATGAGAGAAAAGATATATGAAAGAAAGATATGCTGTCGCTTCAAACTTTCTTTGAGTAATTATTTTAAATATAAATATAAAAGTGACTGCTAGTTAACATATACAGCTACATTTTAAGAGTATAGGTGTATGGTCTAATGGCACAAGTGCTTTTAGGGCGTGTTCCCATTGCAGTTATTAATAACTTAATAATGTGCCCTTATAACAGCAGAAAATACAGCTGAATAAAGACATTTTTCAGTAAATCGCTCTGTGCTGCCTCAAAATAGCAGTCCACCAACAATTATTTTTAATACTTGTCCCATTGTCTGACAACAGATATTTATTTGAATACAGAAGACCTTCACATTTAAACGACTGTGTTTAAAAGGATCATCTAGCTATTAACTGAGATCATTTTATGTAGCAGACAAAGCAGGCGACTTGTTTGGATAATTCAAAACAGATCTTTAGTGCATCTAATGACAACACAAATAAGTAAGCTTTAACAAAAACTACAGGCTTAACTGATCACAATTACTTGTCTAAGTACTTCTGGGGCGCAATTACTTTAATTATTATTAAAATACAATCTAACTTTACAATCAATAGTTTTGAAAAAAAACAAAAACAACTACTAACTAACTGCAGGACAAAAATGTGTAAATTTGACCAAACTGTAGAAACTCTTGAGAGCTGATGTGACACTTAAATACGCCCATCAGATTGTGTGGTCTGCCCTGATTATTTGCACCATCACTCCTCATGACTAAAGCAAACCAACCTGACCAACCCTGTCAGTCAGAGCATCTGATGAGGCACAGTGTTCAATGCTAATGACTTACTATCAACCAGTAATGTACAACCATGTTCCCCAAAGAGTTGACACGCCATGTAAAATATAATAAAAAAAACAGAATGAAGTTGTTTGCAAACCCTGTAAACCCATATTTATTTGAAAAAAGACAAAAAACAGCAAATCAACTGTTCTTGTCACTGGTCTCTTTTAAATTAAATATGGGTTTACATGATTTGCAAATTATATTGTTGTTTCTATTTACATTTTACACAGTGTCTCAGTTCAAGACGTTATTAAAGAGGGTAATTTCATTCTCACAAATCAAACCTTTAAGGGAGAATAACACACATAGTATGCTTATTAATGGGTTGTGTATTGCAGACAATTGATTAATATAATTTCTATGAAAACAATCTGCCTCTGAAAAGGAAGTGTAGAAATTGCTCATTAATGTGCACTAATGAGCTGGCCATGACATTTAGATGAGGATGCTTATTTGAAGCAGTTGCTTGTGTGAGTTTAGGATTTTAAGGAAGCTTAAAGCTTAGAGCCTGGTGCTGCCAGGCCTGGGTTTATTCCCAGGGTGTCAAATACTGCACATTTGTCAAAGATATGCACAAGGTGCCCTTTGGCATCCGCAACTGATGGAATCTTTCCCTAAACCTTGCTAAGTAGTTTTGATATCACATTTAAGCCAAACCGTGATGTTTACCTAAACCTAATGTGGATTTTGGTACCTGCAGCATCTTGTGTGTATCGCTGAGCTGCCCAGCAAGGTGTGAAAACACAGCAGTGCTTAACACCTTCGGATGAGATGGGTTATGTTGCTAAGCAATAAATGACACACCTAATAACAAAGCTGAACACAGTTTTAGGATATATTACATATATGTAACAGTTATAATTACATTTAACTATATGTTTGCACACAACTAAAACCTTGGTGTGATATAAAGCATCTGTTGTTGATGTTTCTGCATGTACAAATCATTCATACAGAGTATAAAACGACTCACCAGTGTGCTTGGAAACCAATAAAGAAATGTTCAGTTGGAAGATTTGTGCTCAACCTTGGAAATAATCGTCAGAAAAAAAACCAAAGCTAAACTCAGGGTCCACTTGCTCGGCTTCCCTGAAACTTACAGCTGAATGTCATCATTTTCATCTGATTAACTGCCTAGAAATGTGGAGAAAATACATTAATGCATAACTACATTTAAACTAAATTACGAGAACATATGTTGTGCTTAATATTTCTACAGTGTATGCCAGTGTGCTGAGGACAGGAAGAGGAGGAGAGCAGTCTGCATTCTGGTTTAATGGTAAATCCACACACCTTAATAGAGTTTGATACAGGATTGTTTTTCAATGTAAAATTGCATTATTAAACAAAATAGAGAACGAGAAAGAAAATGAATATTCAGTAGATTTGAAATAGTACCAAATTTGATCCAATCACTCAGGTTCTTGCTAGTCTCATGAATATTGGACACAGTGGATAACAGTTGGAATATAGTGTGACCTCTCAGAAAACAGAATATTAAATCCCTGTAAAAACAGATTATCTACTCAGTTCCAAATAAGCACCATAAAATATATGTAGTGGCAGTTTATGTACCAAACATGGTGTTCGTGCAACTAAGAAAGTACAGTACAGGAATAATTAAGCATATTTGCACTACATCAAACAAATACAATAAAATAAAATAAATTTAAGGCAAAGTTGTTAAATAATCCAACAACAAAATAAAAACAGATAACTGTTAACTGTAACAATGACAATAGGAGCGTTATTGACAATAAGCTGAATTCCACAATAGTGAAACGGGTCGTAAAATAGCACCATTCAACCCCTCGGAAAAGACTGAGGCTTTTGTGTTGACACACGTTAAACATGCATGCACACACAATCACACACAAATATGCATCCATGACCATGTAGAAAAGGTTATCAGGGTGATGATATTTTTAGATCTTTATTTACTGATTAAGTATTTAATGTCTGACTATTAAAAAATAGTTATATTGGGTTATGTTTTCTGGATAATGACATGTGCGTCTGCTTCTAGTGATAGTTGACCTTTTGTTGTTGAGATCCTCATATTGGGGAAATATTATCTAAAGCTTTTTGACTGGCAGCTTAAACCAGCAGAAGGAGGCGGCTTTAGGTGACTTTCCAACAAGACCATTTTTATTTTAAAGACTAACTAAACACCAAACTGAGCAGCGGTGTCTCTGTTGCATCTGTAAGCAGATTCCTGCTGCTGATTGCGACTGGTGGCTAACTCAGAAAGAGCTGGACAATCTTCCAGCAAAATGGAAAGAGTTTGGTGCCTCAGAAAAGAACCTATAATGATTTTGGTGATAAGTTAAATAACTGGAGTTAAAAAATAATAAGATCAACGGCTGCTGCAAAGTTGCTCTTAAAGTAATTGGTCACACTTTACAGATGCCATTTACACCTGCCTGAGATTGGACCACCTACAGATGAGGTCGGCTCAATCGGATAGTAATCCAGTTGCTTTGCTCTTGAAATGCTTTAAAAGCATTATCATGTCAATAGTATATGTAACACTATGACCACAGTGTTGATCAGATTTAGTTCTCTCGGACAGTGATTCTCACTCAGTGTCTTTTCTGCTGCTTTCACAGCTTTTCAAACAGCCCTGTTATGTTGAGCTGAGTTAAGAGACAGAGAAGCAGACATCACCCATCAGAATCAGGTTAAAAATGCTGAAGTGCAGATGATGTTATTCTTGTGGTTTTTCAAAGTTACCAAATAGCTTCAGGTGCATTACCACCCCATTCAGGACTGGAGTAACGTAACATAGTTTGCATGTATCCGAGAAAACAAAGACGAATTATCAGTTTGGTGATCCAGACAGTGGAACCAATACTGTCTACTTGATAAAGTTTTGCACCTGGACTTTATCCAGATGCAAGACATTGAAAAGAAAAATGAATGAAAAAGTTGAGATTTGATTTGCTTAAATCCCTTTAAAATATAATTAATGTTTGTTTATATGCTGTAGCTTTGCGTTAAGACCTCGGGCCCTATTTTCATCCACCTATGCTCAGCGCAGGCGCAGTGCTCAGTCGGCCTCCACAGGCTGATGATGTTAAATTGGATTGGGACGAGGTAACTAATATCATAAATGCCTCTATTTTCCTGGTATCATGAAAACCGCTGCCAAGTGTGGGAAGCGGTTCAATGATACAAGACAAAAACCTGCATCTTATAAATACCAAACTCTGGCATGAAATAAATGTCAAAGTAAACAAAGAACACTCATCCAGTATATCAAAATCAGATGCTGTTGAGAAGTGAGCAGAAGTAAATTATGCGCACATACAACTCCCGATGCGATTCATTTATTTACAACACTGGTAAAGAGCAATGTGCTCCAAACGTCACTGATGTTGTGGTGTTAATAAATAAACTACATTGGGAGCTTTGAGTGTGAATAATTTACTTTCCAATCATTAATTAAGTGGCTTAAGCTGCCGTGTGTAAATTGCATTCACGTTGTGTGCGTAAATGACGCAGTGTCACACTCGGTGGTCTGAGATTACTTAACCAGATGAGTACATGAAAAGGCTTATGAATTGTTGTCCCTTAATGTGTGATTTAATTGCAATACCTTTGTAGTTAACTCAAGTGCCTTTTATCTTACATGGCTGAGATTAGCTACTTTGTCATGACGGGCGCCAACTGCCTGTTTTACATCCAATTCAATCGACAAGAGTATGCACTATTTTATATGATTAACTGAATCAGAATGTTACATTAACATTTATTTTGTTTTAGGTCTGTTCATAAGCGCTCTTGCCCACAAAAGACATGAAAATATTGGCGACTGCGCCGCATTTAGACTCGGTTTGAGCTGGCCAAGGTCCAGACACAAGTTCACGTCAACATTGCACTGCACACCGGGTTTATGCTGATAAACGAAAATTGCAACTTGTTACTAATGTGGAAAAAAGCCCCTTGGACTGCACAAAAAATGCCACTGCGCCTCAATCGGCAACGTGCCCACGATGTGCCGGGTATGAAAATAGGATCGAAAGGAAGAAGCAGCTCTGCTACCAATAAGGTTCATGGTCATGGCTGCGTTCACGGTTGTCACAGCTTGATTTAAGAAAGCCAAACTTTGCCGAAGAAGACAAGCACTGATAAACAAGGTGTCGGCTATCACTGCTGAGTAGAGGGTGTACTATTTATGTGATTCTCTTCTCATACTGACTCCCACCAACTCCTATCTGGAACTGCACAATACAAAGTGCACTGAAATGCACCGTTAATCACAGTGGTGAATATTAAAGAAAGTAATTTTGTCGAAGAGAACTTTTTAAATCCATCAGCTGAACTTCAACTGAAAGAAAACAAAACAACCATAAATGATCAAATGTATGTTATGTTATGTTATGCTGTGTTTTCCGCTACATTAGCTATTCACTGCCTTCAAACAGACCAGTGGATCAGTGGGTCCCCAATGATTAGCAGAGTTGATTCAATGTAATCCTAGAGTATTTTACCATGGCTCCTGATTATACATACACATTTTTACAGTACACCTAATACTTAAGTATCATATTTTTACTTACAAAAAAACCCAATTATATGAAATTGCTACAATTAGCCATAATACAGTACAACAAAGTAAACGATTCAAAGGAAAGCAAAATTAAGGGGGACAGGAGAGGGGAAAGCTCCGGCTAACTCATAATCCTGTATACTGTCGGATAGACTTGACACAAAAGTATACTTTAAAAATCAAGCACATGCTTTTTCAATTGTTCTGTGCAATAAAACTCCCCATGTTTTTGGTGTACAGCAAAAGAAATATTGGACATATTCAAGTCTTCTTTTTAAGTCAAACTTAATGAGCTCATTTCAAAAGTACACTTCCGTGTACTTGCCATTTTCTCTTTTAAATACAAAAAGTTACATCATTAATAGAAATTATTTTTTTGGGTTTTTTTTTTTACAACATTTATCAACATTAAAACATTTACAAAGGTGGAAAGTAGGTGCATTTGGTCATTAGCTCTAGTGCAGTATTTTCTTGGCATAAAAGTCCCGACAGGTTTCACAGCAGCGCTGGTACCACCTCATGTCCTGACAGAGGTTCTTCTCTCGGATCACGCGACAGTATACCGTCCACTGGTCCCCCATGCACTTGTAGGTCAGAGCAGCTGTGGATTGGGGGTGGCGGGAGGGGCGGGAGTTAAGAGAGAGGCAAGCAAGTGAGTATTCATTGGAGACATGTCGGGATTCCTAAACTTGTTCAATTTCTAGCATTTTGCTACCGTGTGACAAAGTGGGTTTGATGACATCACTTCTGTTTCACAGTTTCATGGTATTATTTAGGCCGCCACGATAGCCGTAGCCGAAGGCATTATGTTTTTGGGTTGTCCGTCCGTCTGTCCGTCCCGTTCCTGTCTTGTGAAAGCGATATCTTACGAAAGCCTTGAGGGAATGTCTTCAAACTTGGCAAAAAGATTCACTCAGTATACCAGGGATCGACTGATTCTATTTTTGGGATCAAAGGTTAAAGGTCAGGGTGTTTGTGACCATCAAGTCCCTCTCATCTGTCCTTCATGTTCTTGTGAACACAATATCTCAAAGACGCCTTGAGGAAATGTCTTTAAAACCACCAGTGATGACCAGATAAGATATTGGTGGTCCAAGGCCAAGGCCACTGTCACCTCACGTTGACGCATGCTCATGAAAGTGATATTTCAGGAAAGCCTTGTGGGACCTCTTTTTAAATTTAGTGCCATTGTTTACCAGGACCCTTGGATGAACTGAATGAGCTCTGGTCGCTGTAACCTCACATCTGTCCTGTGACCTCATGTCTGCCCATTCCATTCTCATGAATCCAATATCTCAGCAACGCCTTGAGGAAATTTCTTCAAATTAGGAAACTGACATACCTGTTTGGGAGGTTCAGGCTTGTAAACACCGAAATGTGTGCTACTATGAGTCGGCCTCCCCAGGCCGATGATGTTGAACTGGATTTTGGAAGAGGTTACTAATATAATAAATGCCTCTATTTTCCTGGTATTATTAAAACCGCTGCCAAGTGTGGGAAGTGGTTCAATGATATAAGACAAAAACCTGTGTCTTATAGATGCCAAACTCTGGCATGAAATAAATGTCAAAGTGAACAAAGAACGCTCATCCAATAAAATGAAATCAAGTGCTGTTGAGGAGTGAGCAAAAGTAAATTATGCGCACTTAAAGCTCCCGATACAATTAATTTATTAACAACACTGGTGAAGAGCACTGTGCTCCAAACATCACTGATGTTGTGGTGTTAATGAATAAACTGCATTGGGAGCTTTGAGTGTGAATCATTTACTTTTCAATCATGAATTAAATGGCCTAAGCTGCCGTGTGTAAATTGCCCAAACTTTTTGTGTGTAAATGTCACAGTGTCATTCCATTCTCGTCCGGACTGGTCGCTGTCAGTTTCTGGATGGTCCCCGCCAGCCGCATCCTCTTGCAAGGCCAATGTAGCCATAGTGTCGGACTCTCTGCTGCATCTCTTTGGCCGTACAACTCTGGCTCAAACAAATATGGCTGAATATCCAAGTTAGTCAAAACACTGTAAAATGTATCCTCGTCCAGAAGATCCTCTGCACTCATATTTTGGGATGACATTTTCAATCTTGGAAAAGAGACCAAGGTTTTGGTTTGGTGCCGCATCTAGAGCGCCCCCTATCTGCCCATGCACCTAAATCAGTCTGTAGTTCTTCCAACCACCGCCTACTCCACTATACACATAATATGTTGGAGCTGGTGCTGGAAGAACATCAGCTTTTGCACAGACACTGTGGTAAGCAGAATTTATTGAGGAATTTATTGCTTCAATTGACTCCATGTACCACCAACACTGATTGGACATCCACATAAAAAGTGGCACATTTTCAATTTAAGTGAAGTCATAGCAAATACATTGACATATTATAATGTCTTTGTCAATGTCAAGTTAATAAAGACATCCCAAACAATGCCAGCTTTGCATTAAAAGTGACATAATTGACTGAATGACACGTACTGACAACAGTCATAAATATTCATAAAGACTCCTTCATGTTCACGACAGGTATTACATCATGGTCATGAAGGTGTATAAATAAAATGCTACCCTGAGTGCTTTGGCTGTTGAAAGCTACATGTGAATGCTTTAGTTATGATCAGTACTCTTCACAGTATACCTGGCATTTTTCATTCTCTAAAGCTGTAAATTGCAGTTGTGATGAGTGTCTCACCTAGCCTGGGGGAGGTGATGGTGTTCACATTAATTTTCTCATTGCAGGTGCCGTGGTGACAGGGTCGGTAGGTCGGCGGTCTCAGCATCACAGGGCAGTCATTTCCATGACGACCAGTCACTTTGTGCATACATTGGACCACTCGTGACTGCAGGCCCTTCCCACAAGATGACGAGCACTGAAACATCCAACGAAAGGTATCAGTTTTCACTGCTCATACTGTGACTCTCTAAATATTAACGGCATTGCATTACCTGTATATGTACCTGGAACCCTCCACCACACAGTCCTGACTGGTGATCTGTACTACAAGGTTAATGGAGTGTACAGCACATTCAGCAGCACATATTCATCTGACAAGGCTTCATCCAGGGCGATTCATTGTCAAAGCAGAATGACCCGAAACCCATTACTTCCAACGTGGTCTGACCATACGTTGAATGAACTGGTTCCTTTCTAGCATAGCTCACTCCTGTGGGTTAAAATGTACCAGTCCAGTTTAAGAGCAGGAGGTGAAGGAGAGTTTGGTTCAGGCTGCAGTGCCTCTGCTCAGCTGATCAATGAGCAGATCACCGGAAGGGTTCATAGAGTAAAGGTGAGTTGAGTTTCATAATTGTCAAATTTTGTTGAACCCACTTTGATCATTCTCTGGCTCCAGCATCAAGGAAGCACATTTCAGCAACAACTAATGAGCACAGACTGGCGTTAAAGTGCCAAAACAACTGTGGCTTATGACACGAGAAACAGCAGCAACAGAAGTGACAGAGCCAGACAACATGCGCCACGTCCTTCATTAATGCAGTTAAATGGTGCAGTCAGCTGAAACTCAACCTCAACCTGCCTTCAAACACGCAGAGACCAAAACAGAATGCTTCATTTACCTAACAACTCTGATAACGGCTCCCGTTGTTCCCTGGATATTATTCATTGTACCGTAAGTCAACTTGATCAGTTTCTACAACCGAGACCCGAACAGTTTCCTGCAAACAACCCACATTTATTTTGCATTTTGATCGAATTTTGGGAGTATTATTTGGCCACATTAAAACTATATGTAAGTTAAATCCAATCTCACTATTATTGACCTGTATTTCGTATCTGAGTGTTTAAGCAATTAAATGCAGGTGTAAATGCCATCAAAATGCTTTCCTTTGGGCAGACCAAATCTGGAGGCTATCTGGGTTTGTGGTCAGATCTACACCAGGTACGAGTGGGATCTGTGCTCATAGTTTCAAAATCTGCTCAACACCCTCAAAGGTCGTCTGTGGTATCTCTGTCTTCCCACTATCTCACCAATCATCAGTCTCTTCACTCTCACAGTAATGATGCAGACAGACCAAATTTCACTTCTTATTTATATCCGTGAAAAATAGGACAAAGCATGTGCACTGCTGGTTGTGAATTTACCCACTTCTTATTTAAACACAGACTCTCGAAATTCTTGTTTGAGAAAGCTGCTGGTCTCTTATTCTGGAAATATTAATTATTTCCTTTACTTTTGTTTAGACTTCTTATTACTTGCAATTCAGTGAAATGTGCTTCCGATTTCATGGGGGACATCCCGATTGAAGCAACATTTTGTTTTATGTGACCAAATGAATGACCCATATTTGTAGTTCACCTAGTGCCCTAAACTCCTTACGATATTGTTCGCACGCACAGTTTTCGGTCAATTGCAGAATGTTGTCAATTATTATTTAATTTTGTAACTGTTGGCCATCATTTTGTCCTTGTGTATTGTTAAACATTTCTCCCAAACACTTCATCTCATTTTGTTATATATCTTTAATATTAACCTAATAATTTAGATTTTTTTTTTTTAATTTATGATATTACACATTATTTTCCAAATAATAGTAGCTGAATTATTATTATGAATTACTAAAATGACACAAACTGCCAAAATGTAATTGTATTTTGCAATTGCAACCAAATCAACACAGAATGATGAAGATTCGCAAAATTTAAATAGCCATAGCCATTTTCACAATTAAAAATTGTATAATCTTTAAGATTACCAGACAGGATTTAGGTATTTCTAAAAGGTTTATTCTATCATAGTCCATTTATTTCTTCTACCTAATGGATGCAGATGAATCACCATAATCACTGAAGCAATGGCAGAAGTGATCAAGCCCGACACGCCCGTGTTGAGCTGCTACTTCAGCGATGTTAGATGTAACTTTCTGCGTCACAAAATATCATTAAAACCTAACAATGCTATAATACCACGGGTGTAATGGAGCTCACAGGGTATCTCACAACTCATTTGCCAAGCATCATTTTACTTTAAATTGAGTTGAGCCGTTTCGCTACAGGCACAGGAAGCAATGACAAGAGGAGAAGCACAAATAGAAAGTAGCGCTCTGAAGGAGAGCCGCAGGTCAAAGAACTGATGATCACATGTTAAATCTACTGAGAGACTAAAATAGTATTAGGTGTTGTTTAACACAAGAAGAATAACTCATTTAAAATATTGTGTATAATTTTTCTCTCCACTGCTGTCAAGGTACCCTGGAGCAAGGCACTCCTCATCCTAATTGGCTCTAACTACAATGCACTGTTAGAGGATCTCATGGGGCCCTTTCTTAAGGTTTGTTCTTGCTTCCCTGAGAAATCTTTACTTTTCACCACGACGGAGAGAAGAACAAGAACATCTGGAACCGCCACAACAAGGATTCCTATCTATAAAGCATTTTCAAGGCTGATACAATTAAAAGAATTCTTGTATTGAAGGAATAAAGGTGCAGAGCTGAATCTCCGTGGAGCAAGGCACAGTGTCGGGATGATTAGGCAGCTCACAACACAGAATACAGATTATTGTTAGAATTGAATACTGTTAGTCTCCAGATACAAATTAGAATGAAGTATCTTAACATTGGGACATAAAGGGGGAGGATGTAATATGCAGTGTCTCTTCTCCTCACATTGAGGAGTACACAGATGGATGGATAATATAAACTGGTATGTAGAAGCAACCTTATGTGGATTATGCTTTCCCCCTGGCTACCTACCTAATCAAAGATATACCTCCCTAACTCAATGCCCAGACTTCATGTAAAACATGTGATGTGTAAATTCAACACAGACAGGCGGTATACTGGTGACCCACCCAGACGGTCATAGATGTGTTCCAGAGCAAACTACTGTAGCCACATCAGTGCACAGAAATATCTAACTAAAACATTAAACAGCATGTCCAGTGACCCAGAACATGCTTCTTATGCCTACTGAAGTGAACTGTCACCACCTGCAGCCTTGTGCCATCTAGGATGTGGAGAACAAAATGTGCCTTTCTAACAGGAAAAACTCACATTAAGAAATATGAAATGAAAAAAATATTTAAGTCGGATGATTAAGTGGAGAGGACGGGCTGCAACTAAATGCTAAAACACCCTTAAAGGGATAACGAGAGGATGCTGGAAGAAATTATTCAAATGTGAGTTTAGTTTCTTCAACTAAGAAGGAAAAAACAGTGTGGAGACGTGTGAGGATTTAGTGATTTAAAGACAAACTTATGTATGCTCAACAAGGTTAAAAAGGTGGAAACAGGAAGGAAGCTAACAGGTTGTGGAGATCATGGGGACATGTCGAGGCTGATTTAATGAGAGAGCAGAGCTTTTGTCCCCTCAGCTGCCTCCCACCTCTTCGGTGCAGCAAGAGGCTCTGACAACACACCCAGACTCTCACAAAAGGAAGCAAGAAAAAGCAGCATTGCCAGCCAGAAGAGTGGGCGACAAACCTGTCTGATCATCGAGCTTCTTCAACTGTGACTGTTTCTATATTCTTTCAGATATTACTTAGACGTGAGCAATGTTATCACACTAGGCAGAATAAACTAAATTATATTGCTGAAAATAAATCAAGCAAGTTACAGACTTCTTCCCTCTTTTGGTTTGTTTTCCCTTTTTGCTGGTTAATGAATGCTGCGTGTGTTAACAATGCCTCCCAACATGTTTCATCTGCCCACGGTTAGTCCCAGCTGTACACTATTCATGAGGTCTGCAGATAATCGTACCTTGGACCAGTCTCCAGTCTTCCACTCATAACACTTGGAGTGGTCCTCACAGGACTCCTCTTGAGTTGGCTGGGACAAAGGATCACACAGACCTTTAGGGTTTGTACACGACACCGTCCGCCTGCGAACACCTTGACCACAGCTTGAGGAACACTGCACAAAGTGATAGAAAAAAAACACAAAGTTAAAATGGTCTCTCCTCTTAAGGGTAGTTGGATATAATATTAGTGTGCAAGTCAAATAAAAAATTAAATTAAAATAAAAAAAAATTAAATGTCTGTAAATCTGAGGTGTCGATTTAGTCATAGGAAAAAAAGTTGCACCCTTAGAAAAGACATTAACTTAGAAAATCAATCTTTAATGCTTTTTGCATGACATCTACACAGTGTGCAGCAGACAAATAAGATGAACTCTCATCCGTCATCAAATGGTGTTTGTCTTTGTGTACTTGCGCATTTGCAGTTTAACAAAAATACCTTTTATTTCAACAATAAACAATGTAGTTTACTATTTTTCAAGTCATGTGCATTTTAGAGTAACTGTAAAACAAAAAGAACAAATAAGTCGGTGCAGCAGGGGAAAAGCTGCAGCTATAGCTGCTGCCACTGGAGGGTAGACTTTCATATAGGTGCCACTCAGCTGATACATGTTCCAAATGTACGAGGTCAGGAACAGCAGCTAGAAACACTCAAAAATATAGAATAAACTTGAGGATTAAATCATTATAATTAAGGGAATATGTACTCTGGCACAATTAAAAAAAAGGTTGCATCTATTTCTTAAATTATTCTTATAATTATGATCCCTCACAATGTTATGTGACCAACAGGTGAATGCCTGGTCTGACTAAAATGCATATAGTGGATTCTCCAACGACAACCACTGTAGAATTTAGTACTTCATGACACTTTATTCTGTTTTCTGTTTTATTAATGTTGTGATTAATGTTTGCTGCACTGGTCATGGTGTCATTGTTAAGTTTTATCCTCTTTTTTGGGTTAATTTTAGTAACACAGAGAAAGGCAGTGGTGCATTCACAAAATAATGAAAATCAGTTGCATGCAGGCAAACAAATATTTATATATATAGATCCTCCCTCTTTTTTTTTTTTAAATGTAAGACAGTAACATTTATATATCTTAACCGACCTACTTTTCATCTTTTATCTAAAGGCATTTTTACACATGCTTAGCAGAGTAAAATTCATTTACATATATTCTTTTACTTGAGTGTCATGTGATGAAAGCGCTGCTCTAACATAATGCGTGACGTACCTTGGACCATTCGGACGCCTCCCACACTGTGAGGCAGAGGCGGCCCTCGCAGCCCTGCAGGACAGGAGGTTTTCCTCCTTGGCAGTACAGGTCTCTGGTGTGAATGAGCGAGCCGTTCTGTAGGTGGTAAACACAAACCACCTCTCTCTGCTGCAGGCCTTTACTACATGTGACGGAGCAGGGTCCCCAGTCGCCTGTCACCCACCTGTGGAACAAAAACAAGTGTTTACAGGTCAAGACATTTTATAACCTGCAGGACTTTGCTTTGATCTGAACGGGGAAATGATTAAGGTGGGTAGGCAGGTATTTACTTTATTAATCCCAGAGGGGACATTTTTTAGTATTTAAAATTTAATTTAAATTTAAGTGTTAAATTACATTCACACTTTGTGTGACAAATGATGACAATAAGTGAATCTCGGCCAATATGAGAGGAGTGGAGTAGCACCATCGACTGTATATGATATGGCAGTCAATCTATAGTGTGCATTGTTTGTTCCTTTGTTCGATCACTTGATGGTTTGATAGTTCTACTTCAAGAAGTCATATAAAGGAAGCAGCACAAGTTTAAATGGATTGTACAAATGAACCACTTTTACTTTCTTTTCGTCGGGGCAAAGGATCTTTTCACAAGAGTGCAGCGCCGTTGCCCACATGAGGAAACGAGGGGAAAGAAAGCCGTCTCCGACACCAGAGAGCAGCTCCTTAAGTTCAAACAACAGTCAGGAAAAATAGACCTGGATGTTCTACCACCGCAGATGTCCTAGCAAATGTCACATTACTGCCAGACAGAATCGATGAATTAAACACCAACATCCTACTCCATAAAGAATTCAAGGTGCATACTGTGTTTCACGGAGACCTGGCTGTCTTAGAGACGACCACGAGGTGGAGTTTGTTTCTTCATTAATGAACTCTGGTGATCTTCTTTGAATGTTAAAGACCACATTTGCACACAAAAGCTGGAACTATTGTCCATTTCCCTGCCCTTAAGTCTCATTTTACCTACCACTGTTTATATTCCACCATCTGTTAATACAACAAGAGCTTCTCATACAATCGATCAATGTATTGAAAACCTAGAAACTGCAGACCCTGGTATTTTATCCCGGGGGGCTTTAACACCCGAAAACAGATTCATGTAACACAAGAGGAGAGAAGCAGCGACATAAAGGAGGCCTACCGAGCCCAAAGGAAACCACCTGAAGGCCACCTGAAGGCAACTCAGACCACTTTGCGGTTCATCTGCCGCCCACATCCAGACAAAACCTGACACGAGAGGAGGTGAAACGGAGAACAGGTCAAGTGTGGTCCAGTGAGGCAGCCCAGAGCCTGCAGGGCTGCTCCGCCTGTACAGGCTGGCAGGTTTTCACCCAGGACCACTACCTCGAACAGTCTGTCACACTGGGGACCACTTACATCCAATATCATGAGAGTATGCTGATACCCACAAAGACCGAGCCTCAAGCCTTCGCTACAGGGCACAGAGCAGAAGGAAGGCTCCCATCAGAGAGGTAGACAGCTCAAGTGAATGTGTTATAAGGAGCGGGTGGAAGCCATGTTTCAAACTGTTAATCTACAGCAGGGAATGAGGCAGCCAAGAGAACTGCAGAGAGGAGGGATGGAGGAGGCAGCACTGGGCACCGAGCTGAACGCCTGTTTGTGTAGGTTTGACATCCAGGACTTCAGTCCAGCTACAGAGGATCTGAGGAACCAACTCCTGCTTGAGATCAAGGACAATGGACCATGTTGCTCCTTTTGTTGTCCTTTCCCTCTCTGCCCGTTCAGCATGTATGTGGTTAGTGGTGAAGTTGCTTCTGTTGAAGTGGTCCTGTAGCAGTTGCTTTCTCACAGTAATTATTGCATTCAGAGCAGAACTGCATGTGAAGAAGTGCCACCATCCGATATCGTGTTTTCATCTAAGTCATTTGGATTTTTCTTGGATCCTGGAAGTTTTGATGTGGTTTGAAGAGCTACTGACTATAGGAGCTAGGATCGGTCTGAGTAGGGCTTCTTCCTTGTATTTACGTCCTTGTGGTTAACACCTTGAGGTCACATGTTAGTTGCTGACCCAGCCGGCCGTCATGCGAGTCCTTAGGGTCACAATCCAGTGTGTGAATGGGTGTTTAGTTGCCTTTGGAAGGATCTCATTACATCATTGCAAGTGACTGATAGGCGTGTCATTGATCACCTCGTCTGTTTTGTCATGATCATTTAAGTAGGGACATGGACTGCCTTATTTCCTTCCTCTTTCAAGCCATAGGACAAGGGAGACTCATTTGAGGACAGCAAAGTGCATATTTTGGACAGAGAGGACCAACTTCAATAACTCTTGCATAAAAAAATCATGCCAATGATTGAGAAAATAAGTATATATGTCAGGACTACCCAAAACATTGATCATGCAACAAGCCTGTAAATAAAAGGAGCGTAAACTGAGCGTAAACTGAGCAAAATGTAAACAAAGCACTTCTTGAAATGTAAGTTTTGAGGATTATTCAATTAAAGATCTGGAGAGACAAGAAAACAGCCCAAAATATGCCTTTAAAATGATGTAAGGATTTATATAATATGTCTTTAGGCTTAAACAATTTAAATGTAGTCTTTTTAAGACCATCTTCATGCCACTTTAATGGAAACACACCAAGTAAACACATTGATACGAGTTCAAAATAAACAGTCAGGCAACATGACAATAATTGGTTGTGTTGAACAATTTTGATTGTGTTTAACAGGAAAAAGAAAACTTTTTTTTTTAATTCATGTCCTAAATCATATTCATTGTTACAATATGTTCATAATATTTAAGTTGTGTGCAAACCAAACCAAGGTGCTTTTATCAGATCCTTCAATGTGGAATGGAATACAGTCTGTGGCCTTGGTCTCAAATTAAGATCCCTGAAAAAAAATGCTCTTCAAATAAAGTAATATGGTAGTTTTGATGGGAAAAAGTGGAAACAAAAACAATTCCAGCAATTTCTGAGCTGCAAAGAAGCCACTGTACCACATTCCTTCAGAGGTTGGTTTACCATCGCAGCTTGATATCTGTCCGTGGCTAATGAAACTTTTCATTTCTATTATAGGCTTGCCTCAGAAATCATAACAATGTAAATGGACAATTGTCATGTGGAATGTGAACACTTGAAACAGGGACGTAGAAAGGTAAGGATGCAGCTGATGTATTTTCTATCTCTGTCTCAACCTCTTCCACTTCTGGGATGTTTTTTTTTATATTGCTTCCTGAGTGTATTGGACTTGCTGATTTGCTGGGGCACGAGTGGGTCTGATTTACATTCTGCTTGCTCAGTTTGTCTGCATCGTTCTCCACACTGTTTGCTACCTGACTTTGCATTCTCGTCTGTATGAGCCGCTCACGGAGGTCCTCTGTAACATTTCTTGTCCAGTTGTAGCTGATACTTTGCTAAAGATGCAGCTGCAATGTGGTCGTTCATCAGAAGTACTTTGAAATGACCTCCCCCACACCCTCCACAGACAGACACACAGTCAGCATAGTCACACAGTAATCTGATGCAGGGCTCAGGTTTGGTTGTCCATACGGGAAAACATCCAGTCTTGGGTTTTTAAAGAAGAGAAGAATTCAGCTTTTGTCTCCAGAGAAAAGAAGTTTCCAAATTGCTGGACGATCATATCACCTGTTGTAAACCAGATTAACACAAAATAAATAACAATTAATCAATAAATATAATGAAAAAATATTCTAAAACAGACAAACCTCACTGCTGTATTATGTGACCATGTACATCCTGCGAGACCTCATTTGATATTTTCCTGGTACAAGTCAGCATCTGTGAACATGTTCGTTGGGTCCAGACATATCATCAGTTGTTCTTCAGTGGAATCTTGTCTTGTATTTTCTGACAGTCCATGCGGTTCCCTCTCAACCCAAACATACTGAGCTCGTCTACGCTGCTGCTGAGGCAACTCTACTTCCTAACAGGATGGGTCAAAGAGGGACTGTGACACAGACCAAATATTTCATATAAAAAATATATGAATATATTTACTCTTCCCTAACCATTGTTTGATATTAATATGTGCTGTAATACTTTTAGATCTGCTTTTGCTCCCAAGCCGATTTCCATGTCCTTCAGGCAAACCTCTTGCTTTCTTGTTGGTGCAGTGATGTCATTAAGGATATCGGTCTTAATCAACCTCTTCATCAGGCTCTGAGAACATACGCATGCATATGTCCAGTACATCAATAAAAATACAAATAAAAAATGTGTCAGATGTAGTGCTATACTTATAAGGAATGGAAGAGAGTTATTGAATTCAAATGGAAATATCATCATTATATCCGTGGCATGTGATTCCTTACCTTTACAAGCACAGCCAGATGTTTGCAGATGAATGGCATCTGTCTGATTTTTAGTCAAAAATGTGGCGAAGGTCCTGGAGACAGCCATGAAGAAGTTAAACCTGGCCATCGTCAGAAGGTTCTTCCACGACTCTGCAAGAGTCATAGGATGATGTTCTGGAGTTCAGACGTATATTCTGAGTCACTGTCCCCACATACGTCTCTTTTCCAATCCAGCGACGGTAGGGAATCAGATGTCTTGGTCAAAGTGCAGAAATCCATCTCCTCTAGCAGTTATGGAAGATTTTATGCGACACACTGAGCACCTTCTCCAGCAGCCAGACGCTGAAGACACTTACGAAGGCTTCGTGAAGTTTATGGAACCCACAGCAACTTCTCTGCTGGCTGAGCGCCTCCAAACGCCTCGTCATGTTACTGCTGGACCAGTTCAAAAAACCTCCACTTCACTCTCGTCCATTCATGGTGATGGAAATTGTATAACTCCTGGGAATTAAAATCTTTACAACAGTCAACACATGTAATCTCTGACATAGTTCCTCAGAATAATGTTTTAATGGGTAGAATAAAAAAGAATGAATACTATTTCACATATGAGTCATCTACATAAGTAGACAATTAGTGTTTTACTTTACACTTTACGTACTTATAACTTATAACCATAGATGTCTTTTTTGCTTAACACATCAGTACAGCTTGCCTATATAGCACACTAATAGATATAAGAGGTAGGTTAATAAATAGACTGATTGATAGCAGACTTACTTTGACATGCTGAAGTAGGTCCTGAGGGGTTGCACGGCCATTTGAACAGTGATCCAGAGAATATTGACTCATTATTGGTTATTTAACCAACAATGCACATTCAGGTCCAGTTGCTCGGTTTAAGTTGTCGGGTTCAGGATCTTGTCAAACACGATTACAAACACGTGTCGATATGGAGCATACGCTATTTTTCAATAAATGGGCCGATCCAAATTCAGCCACACGTCTGGTGTCGTCCTGTCGCGTGTAAATCCACATTTAATTCTCTGCACAAAACCAGAGTCTGGAAACACGTCTTCAATCCCACCGTTCGACGTGTATGAGTCTCGAGTTGTCACCATCATGAGCACCCAGATCAGCTGCTCTCTGAGCGTCAGCGTAGACACACAAACTGTTCGGAGGTCAGAGGATGGCCATGTTGGTTGTGGCTTTCCCATTGAATAACGTTCACGGTAACGTCCTTGTGTAGTAAAGCTGCTCAAATCCCATCAGGTGTAACTCGGATACTCTCGGATAAGTTGGACACCACCACTGATTCCTGAGTTAATTTGAGCTGCTCTTGTGTGTTGTACTTGTGGGCATTAAGTTCCTTTATGTGGCTTAGAGGTTGGATAATTGTTTAAATGCTGTAGGCTACGTTTTCAGTTGACTGCCAGCACATCCTCTCGGGAGTTTATGACTGTTAGAGAGGTGAGTGCTTATGACTGCTCAGGTCATATTCTATGAAACCCTCTTTTAATACCTGGTATTGAGGTTGGTTTAAATCATTGGGTAATGATTCATTTCTTTTGTTCTTGTTTTGCAGTGGTGACTGCTATTTTGTCAATATTTTACCTTTATGAATGTGTTAGTTTCTAACATTTATATTAATGGTATTTTGAATTTTTTACATTTCATTTAGCTGACGCTTTTATCCAAAGCGACTTACAATAAGTGCATTTCAACCATGAGGGTACAAAACCCAGAACAACAAGAATCAAGAAAATACAATTTCTTCAAGAAAGCCAAACTACAAAGTGCTATAAGTAAGTGCCATTTTAAGCACTACTAAAGTGCTACCTATTTAGCAGTCTGGATAGCCTAAAACAGCAGATGCAATAATAAACTTTAGCAGAGAAGCGTATTTAAAGATTATACGTTGCCTTAGTTCAAGTGATCCAGCTGTATGTAGTCCCCCAAAAGTCAAAAATACACACAATTTTCATCTATCCACTCTAATGTTCAAGACTAGAACTGGATCCAGGAAGAGGGTCCTAGTATGCCAAAGTGACCACTTTTTGTCCTTGGAGGGTTATGTTTTGTTTGCTGTGTTTGTAACGTGCATGTTTATGTGTGTGTGTGTGTGTGTGTGTGTGTGTGTGTGTGTGTGTGTGTGTGTGTGTGTGTGTGTGTGTGTGTGTGTGTGTGTGTGTGTGTGTGTGTGTGTGTGTGTGTGTGTGCAACTTCAACACCCCTTTTTATAATTGTCTTGAGTGGGTCTTCCTGTAAATTATCCCTTCGTGCTGTTACTTAAATTCTTATACCCATGTCACACTTGCTTGTGGTAGGGTGGAAATGTGAAGTTGGAGCCTGTTGGTGGACTTTCAACTACTCGATGTGCTTCCTGCTGTCCACGTGTGATTCCACTGCTTTGATTCCCATCGTCCCAAGCTTGAAACACTTTTGACACAACACATACTTTTCTCTGTAAGCATCTCCAGGCACTGGCTTTAACGACCACCCGTAATAATTATTCACCAGCTAATTGTCAGTGAAATTGCAATTTCCCATTTCCATAAACGAGTAAGCAGGCTGGCTAGAAGGTTTAATGATGCAGCACATACCAGAAATAATGTCTAGTGTGGCGGACGAGATAAATGATCACCGTGATGTGAAGTTAAAAGTTTATGATCCTTCTAATCTGAACATTTTAAGAGCATAAGTGTATAAGAAGTCTATAAGACATTTTAAGGACTCTTACATGGAGTTATGAAACTCAACTGAAAAGAAGCTAGAAAGTGATGGACATGACCGAGACTGATGATTGACATCCAACCTATAGTTATATAACATTGTTATATGTCTGCCAGTTACAAAAACCCCCGTTGAGTGTGTGTTTGTGTGCTTCTCACCGGTACTGGCAGGGGTGAGAGTTGCAGAGTCGTACTTGGGGGTGTGGCCTGTTCTCAGGTTGGCAGTAGCTATCGTTGATCACCTCCATGGTTTTATTAGCTATCCTCATACAGGAAACCACCGTCCTCCTCTCACCTGTGTACACACACACAGTTTATACACGTCACTCACTGCCTCACCTGTTCTGAAGGACTCTGAAACAGGACCAGAAAGAGTGAGACATTCAGCCTTTAGAGTTCATACCTGTAATTAACTGATCCTCTGTGCGCAATTATCCGTGCTGGGGGACTAATATACACTGCTCAAAAAAATAAAGGGAACACTTAAACAACACATCCTGGATCTCAATGAATGAAATATTCCAGTTGAAAATCTTTATTCATTACATAGTGGAATGTGTTGTGAACAAGATAACATAAGAATGATCAATGGAAATCAAAATCATTATCCCATGGAGGTCTGGATTCAGAATCATACTCCAAATAAAAGTGTAAAAATCAGATCACAGGTTGATCCAACTTCTGTGGAGATTCCTGAAGACAAGTCCAAATGAAGCTCAGTAGTGTGTGTGGCCTCTACATGCCTGTATCACTCCCTACAACGCCTGGGCATGCTCCTGATGAGACCACGGATGTTCTCCTGAGGGATCTCCTCCCAGACCTGGATCAAAGCATCGGTCCGCTCCTGGACAGTCTGTGGTGCGACATGGCGTCGGCGGATGGAACGAGACACGATGTCCCAGAGGTCTGGGGGACGGGCAGGCCGGTCCGTAGCATCGATGCCTTCATCGTGCAGGAACTGCTGACACACTCCAGCCACATGAGGCCGAGCATTGTCCTGCATCAGAAGAACCCAGGACCCGCTGCACCAGCAGATGGTCTTCAACGGGTCTGAGGATCTCATCCCGGGACCTAATGGCAGTCAGGGTACCTCTGGCTAGCACACGGAGGGCTGCGCTGCCCTCCGAAGAAACGCCTCCCCAGACCGTCGCTGACCCGCCGCCGAACCGGTCCCGCTGGAGGATGTTGCAGGCAGCAGAACGTTCTCCACGGCGTCTCCAGACTCCGTCACGTCTGTCACATGTGCTCAGTGTGAACCTGCTCTCGTCCGTGAAGACCGCAGGGCGCCGACGGAGAAGCTGCCGATCTCGGTGTTCTCCGGTAAAGTCCGGTCTCCCCGCACGGTGTCGGGCTGTAAGCACAGACCCTACTTGTGGACGTCGGGCCCTCGTACCGTCCTCATGGAGTCTGTTTCTGACAGTTTGAGCAGAAACATGCACATTAGTGGCCTGCTGGAGGTCATTTTGTAGGACTCTGGCAGTGCTCCTCCTGTTCCTCCTTGCACAAAGGAGCAGATAGCGGTCCCGCTGCCGGGTTGTTGTCCTCCTACGGCCCCCTCCACGTCTCCTGGTGGACCGGCCCGTCTCCCGGTATGTCCTCCGTCCTCTTGACACTGTGCTGACAGACAAGCAAACCTTCTTGCCACAGCGTGCATTGATGTGCCATCCTGGATGAGCTGCACTACCTGAACAACTTCTGTGGGTTGGAGACACCTCATGCTCCCTCTAGTGGTGAGGACACTGGCAAAATGCAAAAGGGACCAACAATTATCCAGAAAGGACGAGGACAGAGAAACGGTCTGTGGTCACCACCTGCAGAACCGTTCCTTTATAGGGTTGTCTTGATAATTGCCTCATTTCCACCTGTTGTCTGTTCCATTTGTACAACAGCAGGTGAAATTGATTCACAACCAGTGTTGCTTCCTAACTGGACAGCTTGATTTCCCAGAAGTGGGATTGACTTGGAGTTACATTGCGTTGTTTAAGTGTTCCCTTTATTTTTTTGAGCAGTGTAGTTCACTGGAGAGGTGGACTGGCTGACAGGGTGGAGTGTGGGTGTTTCAGGAGGGTAATTAAAGTAAAAAGTAAATGTGTTTCATACTTTCTATTATACTCTGTGAGTGTGTGTGATGTACACACTTCCGAAAGCACAGGGTTGGATAGGATCCATGCATTTTATAGCATTATGTTTTGAAATTAAGGAACACGAATCCACTTAAATCTGTTGAGGTACAATTTACACCCTGCGACCCCTTGAACGAGATGCTGCATCCAAGAATTCATTCACAAATATTTAGTGAACAATTTAATTTATGAAACATACAGTACATTCATATAGATGGATAGAGGAGAGGGGAAATATGGCTGTGCGTTTAAGTTTTAGTTATACAATAATTTTTTGGTGCGGAGGATTTTAAGAGCCGAGTGAAAAACACTGTAAATTGTGACCATAGACCTGAACATGGATTCTGAACACATTGCCTTACAGGACTGTTGAAGGGACGCTGAATGCTCAGCAAGGCAGTCTGCAGACATTTTGGTGCTCCAGAGTAGATTTGGGTTTGGAGCCCCCTCCTCCCACTGAACACACCAACACCAATGCCATCACATTATCCCACTAAAACTGTCTCATCACAGCAAATACAACAAACATCAGTGGTTAAAAGACAAAATTATATATATATTCTAATCTAATGAATAAAAAATACTTGTCAAGCAAGTAAATAACGTTTTAAAGACTAAAGATTAAATAAATTACAATGAATAATGAAAATAAATGAAGAAATGATCACTTTTCACTGGAGGGAGCTGGAGTGCTTGATTCAGTGCTGCATCTTCTTCACCTACAACTGCACTAAAACATACAGTCCATCAATACTGTTCCACCACAGCATTGAGTCCTTTGTTTCAGTATACTGCTTAGTGTCTAAAGTAGCATAGTACAAATAAACTACAAATAAACTTTGATTAATTTGACTATGACCTATATTGAATTAGTAGCAAGATGTAACTGTAACATTGAAGAATAATGCTACGATATCAATAACCCAGGGACCACAAATAATTGGCTGAAGTTTTGTCTCCCTGAGTGGTGTACTGTACAGTACATGGGAGTTCAGATGTACCCTTCTTCAGCAGCTATAGGCGGCTTCTGCAAATGTTTCCCAAGAGCATCTAGACTTCTGTAATGTGTGTAGTTATTAGCCTATTACAAGAAAAAAACATATAGCTGCACAGAAGGATAGATGCAATATTTATGGAGAAAGCGTATTATCACTGATATATGTCAGCAAAAGTTCTGAACAATGCCTTACGTTGTAGGAAGGAGCAGCTCCAAATGGAAGTGACGGGTTTGTTCTATGTTTTCAGGTAATTCATCCGAACAACTCAAGGAAACTTCTTCAAATTTAGCGCAAATGTTTACTTTTGTCCCAAGAATGGAATGATAACATTTTGGTGGTCAGTTGTCATGGTAACTTAACTTCTGTCCCATTATTGTAAACAAGATACCTTAAAGTCGCTTTGTGGGAATTTCTTCAAATTTGGCACACGTCGACTTGGACTGAGGGTTGAACTAAATACATTCTGGTGGTCATGGTTGCTGTGATGGTCATGGTCGCCATGGTGACCTCTCCATCATCCCCTTCTCGTGATCAAGATTCCATAATAACAGGAACAGAAGTGGACATTGTGACTGTATTTCACATTTTTCCAGAAACTAAATTGGGAAAACTTATCTTTGATGTCCATCTTGACACAGTGGTGATTGTATAGAAGTTTTGTGCTGTCAAGTTGAAGATGTGTTTTAAGCATCCAAGTTTTAATAACTTAAAAACTTAATTAAAAATCCCTCGAGGCTCCGCCTTGGCATCCTGTGACAGATTTTTGTACTCACTGACCAACCGGGAGGCTTGGTCAGTGAGTAACTACTATTTACTGTTAACATAAGATGATATACTTCTATATTAAGCTTTCTTTTCCTCCTCTTCTTTTCTCATTATTCTGCTTTAAGCACTTGAAGGCTTGGACTTTCTGATTATATAATTTGAGCTAATAATAATTTAAATAATAATATCTGTCCATCAGTCAGTCATCTTTCCTCTCAGATGTGGGATGCATAATTCCCTCCACGTACGCTACACTGCACTATGTGACGACCACCCACTCATGGATTCTTTCCACCGCCTTGACATTTGCGACACAATCAGCCGCTTATGTCGCTTATAGGAAGAACCAACAGTCGGGCTCAGCTTTAGAAAATGAAGGACATCTTTTGTGTGCATGCTTTAAGTCTCTGTGTGTTTCTTCTTATAGAGACTTTCCGAACAAGTAACTGCACCTCCGGTTTCCATATTAAGTCAGTTGTGCTTTTACAGGATGTGATCAGATATGTACTTCCATGTGTTCTAACCTCAAGCAGATTGATCTCAGAGCTCACTGGCTATCAGTCTCTGAGTTCCAGTACAGCTGACTGATATTCTCTTCAGTGCGCCGGTCTTTGTTTTCAGTCCGATGAGCAACGTGAGATGGAAAAATCAAGTTGGAGTTGAGAGACGACATCTATGATCGGATTGTTTAACAAGTGGACAGTTTACAATCAGTTGACAGTTTAAAACCACAGCAATACATCGAATGAGACCGAAACCTCAATGGCAAAAGGATGTTGCAATTATGCATTACACCTCGTTTGCTTGACCACAAGCCCACTTGATTGGTCAACACCACTCAGGCTACAAATGGACTAAAAACAAAGACCAGAAAGCTTCCTGTGCCAAAATCCTTTGCCTACAGATTCTGCATGCAGATATCTGTCCACAGAGATTAAAATCAGAAAAACTCAGTCCACCATTAAAAAGACTTCGGCTGTGCAGTGGTGGTCTTACCCCTCGCTGCTTCACTAAGTACTAATCCAGAAGCACCTGACTTCGTCTCCTTGGATAAAAGCACTAGACTGCAACTTCAAAGTGTTCTTCTCACATACACGTTATCTCAAATATTTTGAGCACTGGATTACCAATATTACAAAAGCAGTATGAGGATAAGAGGACCTGCTCGGGAAAGCAGCAGTGGGGTGCCTGACAATTAGCACTGCACTGTGCTCTGTGTGTACGTTGCACAGAGGAAAGCCTGCTGTGTCTAATATGCTGTTGATCATTGGCTCGGCTAATCCCAGCAAAGATTCGTGGAAACCTGTGCCAGACACAGCGAAGCAATCTCCACACACAACTGCGCCTCGTCTACGTTTCACAGTAGGTGTGGCGTCCTTTTCCTCGAAGTGTCATTTTCTATCTGTCAACAGAGAGCTGATGTGTAATGCCAAAAAAAGTTCCTGTTTTGTCTATTCTGTCTAAATGACGCTCCACCAGAAGCACTGTGGCTTTTCTAATATGCATCTCAGCAAATTGCACATTTTTTTTCAATGTTTTTTTCTACAGGGTATTCTACCATGGAGCCCTCGGTCACTCAAACATCGACAGGCGGAGCGATCACCTTGGAGGTCAGCTTGTACCTGTGTGGAAGTTGTTCTTGGCATTTGTTTAACATCCTTTGTTTTAATCTGGGGAAGAGTTTCCCTTGTAACCACGTCCATGGAGACGTCCCATGGACCATACATTCTTTGTTTTATTTGCAATTGTAGTCACAGAAACATTAAGCTGCCTGGATATCACGATATAACCTTTCTCTTTAATATTGTCGTCTAAAGTTTCCTTTCTGATCTTTCCTGACTCTCTCCTTTGCGTTCTCCTGTGTGAGGGTACCAAACAGCGGAGTGACCACGTTTCTCCATTTAAATGGAGCTTCCATTCAGGGTTGTTTCCAGTCGTTGCCTCCTAAACGTTAATTTGAAAACTACTGGAGCAGCCTTTAACAGAATTGACCACAACATACTGTATGTTGTGTGCAGAAACACTACTACTTCAACGTCATTGCACTCCGCCGGTCCCACTGGTCTCTGACTACGCAAACCTTAATTACATTACATTTCATTTAGCTGACGCTTTTATCCAAAGCGACTTACAATAAGTGCATTTCAACCATGAGGGTACAAAACCCAGAACAACAAGAATCAAGAAAATACAATTTCTTTAAGAAAGCCAAACTACAAAGTGCTAAAAGTAAGTGCCATTTTAAGCGCTACTAAAGTGCTACCTATTCATGTGAACAGAGTTTCCAGACTATAACCACAGGGAACAGTGGAGAGGTGAGCAGTATTCAGGTTAAGGTTCTCCCATCTCTGCTCTGTCACAGTGGCCTTTTGGTTCTCAGTCACCTCCCTCTGAGTCGAGTTACTCTGCTTGGCTCGACCACCTTTTGCTTTTTTTAAATACTATATTGATGCCTGTGATGGAAAGGATCGTCTGAATCATCTTATGGGTCACACTTTTGAACAAAATCAACAATTGCAAACAATAAAGGTGTTGGATACAACAAATCCTCTGTGTGATGATTGGAACTGGAATGAAGGAAAACAATATCACCATTTCATCCAGCAGAGGAGGTCCGGTGCCTCTGGATTAGTAGTCAGTGACGCAGCTGGGGTGAACCGGCAGCTCAGTTTATCTCTTTTAATTGTGGATTATATTTCTTTTGCCTGCTTGAGATCCCATTTAGATGTTTTAAATTCAGAGCTGGCATCATATTAAGTATCATCAAACTGATCACAACTGCCCTAACACAGAAAACAATGCTTGTTTTTAATATAATGTTGGCATTTGCATTTTGCCTTTTTAAGACAAGAGCCTGATCTTTGTATGAGGAGATGACAAACTTATTTATTAAGTCATCTCCATTTGAGAAAACAGAATGGAGATATCTAATCAGATAATGTAAATGTATTTCCTATGTTTGAGGCATTAAAATATATAAAGTATAATAAACAAATTAGCAATTCAGTTGGAAGCTTTTTCAAACTAGTCATCTACTCACATCTACTACTTCAAACTTGTATATTTCTGTGTTCAGCCCCAAATGTGCACACAGCAGGTCAATTATCTCCACCAACTTTTTCTCTGACAGTTTCAATAGTCATAATGTGATCGTTTCCCTTTTTTTGTCAGTGCTTTGAGAAGATGTCTCTTTCAGCGATGTCTGACCCTTTGGCTTCACTTTTTCACTGGTGACACTGGTTGATGGTCTTGAATCAAAAGACGACTGCATGCACACTTTTAAAGCCCAAAAACTTGAAACCAGCAGACTCCTGTCTTGGGCACCAGTTCTTTTGGTGCAACTCCTGACTCTCTGTCTTCATTCTCCATCTCTCTTTTCTGTTCTTGACTGTACTATTGTGACGGTGCCTCACCCAGCTGTTAAACTACCTGGCTAGCTAGCTAGTGTACCCAACATGCCGTTTGGCAGTATCAGTTGTTTAAAGACTTTTAATTGTCGGTTACTAATTGCTGTTTTATAAAGTTATAACCAATAGTGAAAGGGGAATGCAGTCAATTAGGGTTCCTCTCAATACATTTAGTGCTCTCTTACATACAACACTGAAATGGCACCTGGACTTGATTCTAGTCATGTAATAAATAATTCACTGCCAAATGTAAAGTTACAATAAGAGTTACAACATCACAGCAATATGGTGGTATATATAGAAATCATTTTGTCAAGTATATTTCTCAATACTATTTGATGGTTAAATATTTAAATGTATTTTATTCACAAACCACAATACTGGGTATTGGGTACTGAGGTTGAACTGATTAATTAACCAGGACAAGAATTCACTGTTTTTATTTCAATCAAACTATTTCAGGCTCTAACATGAATTATTAAGTTCACATTTCTGAATGTCCTGTTTTTTTTTTTTTTTTTAACATTACTTTTACCAACCAAATAATAAAGAGATCTCACCTCCGCCACATTGGACCGTACAGTCCTGCCAGCTGCTGTGTGTCCAGATGTAGAGATACTCCGGTTCCCTCTGCTCCTCGCTGCTCCTGTCCTGAGTCGTGTTCAGAGACACCGTGTACTCGTAGTGGATCCCGTAGCTTTGGTCATGAAACAGCAGCACCTGGAAGCACAACACACAGGAGGTTAAAGAATATGTGCATACATCTTACCAACCTTCACTGGGTTTATTTACCGGTTATCTGCTGGCAATAGGAAACCTAGCCAATTCTATAGTTGTTTTTACCACTGAAATATTACATCACCGCAGGGGGAGATGGCCACACACTCAGTGGCCATTTTAAAAGGTACTCCTGGAATATTTAATTCAATCCGACAGAACGGCTCACACATAATATTGAACAAGACAGTCAAATTCAATTCTGATTAACTGTCAGAGAGGTCTTAGTTTAGAAGTTTGTTTATCATTGAGTTGAGTCAGTGGTGTTGACCTGGACCGCATTATATTAAGATGTGTTTCTAATATTCTGCCCAAAACATTACAATACATGAGGGGGGAAGAATGTTGGAAACACAGTTCAGTACAAAACACCAGTAACTACAGCGAGTTTCAACAAAAACACACCAATATAAGCTGTGTAAAGGTAGAATATGTGGCAGAACTGTTGTAATGGAGGGTCAGGGTATATCTAGAAAATGATAAAATAATGCATAAATGAACAAATGTATGCACGATACCCAATATAGTACCCCAAAAAAAATCTTCATGTTTGTGTTTTATTTCCGATCTGGAATATATTGGCTCTTGAGGAACAGATTTTCGTCGTAAAAAGACAACATTTTGGAAAACTTAACCAAGATTGGCTGAGCGTTTTTTTAAACTTTTGCACAGAACAACGAATTTGGATTTTGTCCTGGACAGAAAAAAAGGGTTTGAGTGACCAATAGCTCAACTACATGAACAGTACACAATGCCATGTGAGTATCGTATTAAGGCAGACATGCATGACAAACACTGTCCTTTAATACACTCTCAGAAAACATTGACAGGGTTTTAGTGAGTACAAACTGTGCTAGCATTGAGGGATGAAGGTAATAGAGTTTAATTGTGTAAATTATTCATAGTTCTCTTAATACATTCTTTTATCAGCCTTTGTAATTGTTCTTATAACCAAGCAAAATCCTGTCTTTGTGGCTTGTATTACTTCCCAATGTACTTACTGTAAATACACAAGCATACAAATCTATATTTCCTGATTAACATCCATCCTTTTGAATTTGCTGGATCACCGACAGCCTGGTCAGTTCACAGGCCTTCTTGGTTTAAGCTTTGGATTTGGCCTGCAGTAGCCTTGGCACTCTTCTCATTAAACTGTCAGTGCCAGGTAATGTCTCTTTGTCTCTGTCTTTTTTTTGGATTCAGAAGACCTCGTAATGAGAGGCTCGTTGGCAGTGTGTTGACATCCATCCAGCGTACTATTTTCAGACATGCTCTCACACATTAGCTTCGTGAGCTGTGTTCCCAAGAGACATAAAAGCCCAATGAATATGATACTGTTATAAACGGACATCCCTGACATGAGATTCATTACTTTCCATTACAGTACAGACCACTGACTCTCAGCTATGCCCGATAGTGTAATCAGCTGCTCAGTTATGTCTCCCTCTATGCACGGGATGCAAACTGTAGAGATACAGTATTTCAGCAGAAAAATAATTCTTCATTATGAGCTTTTCATTCTCTCTGGATAGGAAAACTTAATAAACCAAAACTAAAAGAGGATCAAATTATGTCCAAACATTATGGATATTAAATATCAGAAAATTGGGTTGGATAGGGAAATAAATGCAGATCACGTGTTCTCAACACAAGGACATCGTTTTTTTGTTGTTTTTTTTAGTCGAAGCAACAGTCCAAAACCCAAAAGTATTCAATTAAGTTGATTTTAAAGTAATTTTATCTTTATAGCACCACATCATAACATTTTTCATCTCAGGTAAATAGTCTTACAGTGTTCAGTTTACAAATAAAACTGAAAAAACTGTTTTCACATTTGAAAAGTAGATTTTTATATTAAAATCAGGGTTTTATTGGCCGAGTCTTAACTTTATATCTTTCAAAGCCTTTTAAATCTAGCAAACCTGTAAATTATCTCACAATCTATTCATGAAATAGCGAGATATTAAATACTGAAGATGCTGGTTCAAACTATGTTATTGATTTTATATGAATGGAAGATCATGAAAAGACGAATCAAGCTATTCAAGGCTACAAATATTCTTTGGCGGAGTACAGACGGTGTGCAAAGAGCAGCAACAACAGCAACGGTTTATCTTGGCCTCATAGAGTTAACATGAATTACGGCGTGCTCGTGTGAACTCCTGCCGACTGACCATCAGGTGTAAGGGAGTCTTCGTGGGTCCCTTAGCAGACATTTTCTCCCACAGGCCCCTTCTAACGTAGCGCACCGTCGTCCCGGCCAGCTCAAACTCTCCTGGAAGTTCGATCTTCCAGTCACTGTTGATGGACCGCTTACTGGAATCTTTCAGGGCTGTAAGGAAGACACAGGAAGTTAGAGCTCAGTTCTGTTCTACCTGTTGTGTGACGTATTCTAACTAGACTGATTTCACACGTTACTTTCTTGTTGTCCTTTTAATAAAAATCCTTTACTTATTTACTCACTTATTATTAAGTTCACGTTGTCTACTCTACAGCATGCTCAGCACTTCTGTAATAAATCCTACACCTCTGCGACAGGAAAAGAGATGCTGCACAGGTGAATGTAAAGAGCTGTTGTTTGGATGGATGGGTCAGAGACTATGTGTTAAATTCTAAAACGACTTTTTAAAAGGGAAAATCCAAAAGAAAAAAATCCCTCTGGAGTGATCACAACAGTTGCCTCTTCCTCCCTCTTCAAACTGCTCAGTCACAAAACATAAACAAAAGAAGCCCAAACAACTGACCATCTAACATCTACACACTGTGAGTAAAACAGACACTAAATGCTCTGAGTTACATAGAGTAAATATTGTGTGTAGGACATGTGATTAACATAGTAGCTTATTGTTCTATTATCCCTCCATCCTCCATCCATCCATCCAGGTTGATATTCATCAGCATGTTGATCATTGCTGAGAACCTTAACAACATCCTGTAAAACACCAGCATCATTACCCAGAAAGCTGTGCGAAGGTTTGTCCTCCACCACTTTGATCCTCCTCGCTCCTGCAGGGATAACCACGGCCTCGATGTAGCCTGACGGACAGACAGAAACACAGAGTGAAACCCCATCCAGAGGCCGGCTGAGGGGGGGCGACGGGGATGGGCTGGTGACTGCTGTCTCAGAGATGCTCTATCCACGGCACAACTCAATTCACTCCCTTGTACAATTAGATATACTGTATTACAGAGCTGCGTTAATACAAGATTTTCTTTCATTTTAGTGTTTAAGCACGGTGGAGTCATTAAAAGACCATTCTATTTAATTTTTTTTTTGCCCTTTCATTAACATTCACATCGGTTTTTGACATATTTTCTGAGCACTTTATTCAGAAAACCAGTGCAATAAGTGCATAAAATCTTGCAAATAAACAGACATCAGAATGGAGATCTCAATGTCTTTGACCTGGCATGATTACTGGTGCCAAATGGGCTGCAGCTAATGACAACATTCTCTAGAGTTTGCACGATTGGTGCAAAACACAAAAATATATCCATTTCTGCAGAGATGGTCAGAGGAGGCTGATTTCAGCTGACAGACAGACTACGGTAACTCAGATAACAACTCTTTACAACTGTGGTGAGCAGGAACGCTTCTCAGAAAATATCTTGAACAACAGATGAAGACCACACTGTGTTCAACTTCCACTCCTGTCAGACAAGAACTAGAAATCTGAGGCTTCCTTCAACTGTCCAAAATAAGACAGTTGCAAACTTGAAAAACATAGCCTGGTCTGATAAATCTTGATTTCTGTAGGATCAGAATTTGGCATCAACAGCATGATTTGATGGATATGTTGGGGTTGATCGTCGAAGCTACTGGTGGTGGTGTAATGGTGAAGGAAATGTTTTGTTGGTATACGTCACTGTTACCCTTCCTGCCACTTTACCATCATTTGAATGCCACAATTTATGAGTCAGATTGCTAGCTTATTTTAATATTCACCCATTTTAGTCTGCCAGCTTTTAGCATTTTTAGGTTCCCATCTCTTGGCTCATGTGGCTCCTCATCAGCGTCTCTGTCTCATCTTAGTTCAACCTGAAATCACCTCAGTATGAGTTTTTTCAACCTTTGATGGTAATGTTCAGCACAATAACACACTCCCTTCATGACTCCCTTCATCAGCCATGTGTATTGCTGCCCTATTTCTCTGTCCCACAACCAGCCACCAGCCCTGCTCCACACACTGTGTACTCCTTTTATACTTGTTACTTTGAATGACCTAAAATTACATTTTAAAAGGAACCATTATTTTGTGTTACTTAGTTTAGAAGTCATATCATTTTCATTTTGGTCATTATTCTCATTGGCTATGATAACATTTTATTTAAGCTTTTTACAACTGAGGAATCTATAGGAACAAAAAGCCAACACGGCAGATTTCAAATCTGACACACATTTGGTGAAGACTTGCTTAGTTTACTCACATACTTGTGATTTGGGGTAAAATAACTATTTCATTAGAGTTTAAAGAACATTTGTTGTCAAGGTTAAAATAATATTTTAATTATTTGCAGGACATGGAAAGTGAAAAGTTTCTCCTATGTCCCCTCCGTCCATCGGGGTTTTCTCCATCTTTAACAACGTCGCCCTACTTCTGCCTTTTTTTCTGACAGACAATAGTTATCATTTTTTGTCTGTTAAACGTAGACTTAGGCTGCTTTTAAGAGCAGTCTAGTAAAATGTCATTGTCACTGATGAAGAATAATGGCCAAAACAACAAAAATTCAGGTTGAAAACTATTTATAATAGCTAGAAAATATTAAGACATTAGACTGATAATGTATCAGTAGAATGAGTTGCATGGCAATATGATTACATTCACATATTATATAGTCAAAGTTTAACAAAACAAGTAGGATTTGAACGGACTGATTTGTTTTAATACCCAGAACACCATCAAGCCCAACATTATTGTACAGAAGAGCATTTCATGTCTCAGGCGCCCAACATGATGCCATACTTACCAGTCAGTCCTTGAACCTTACAACCCTTTAAACACACAACACCCAGTCCCACACTGTGAGGACACAGTCGCCCCCGACAGTAACCGAGAGCCCGTTTTAGGAGACATACAACACAGACACACAAACAAGACAACAGCACAAATTTTGTCAAATGAACCCAAAGGGTGAAATGCAAATGAATTGTGTTGGGTGGATGTGGGTGTGTACTATCATCATCCACCGTGTATTATCCAAAAGATCAGATGATATTAATGTGTTTTGATGTTTAAGTGTGCTGTTTGCCCTGAAAATGTCCTCTCACAGTTGTGGTCTTAATTATGTGACTCAGCCATTGTGTAATTTGTTACATTCTTACTAAACATATATGGGCTTCTACAACATCTTATGTATTTAATCATGTTATTATTTATTGTCTATTATTAATTATCTATATATATTTTATATTATATTTAGTATTTTTTTGGACTCCTGGGTGGGGTGGCAAAAATTTACAGTAACCACAGGCTAAATATTATGTTTTAACTAATAATTCATGGCAATATTGCGTAAGTTGTGGACAAGGTCTCAGAAAAGTCAGGTAAACATAATTTTTCAGTCATTGTTGAACAAGCAATGATCATTTTCATTATAATTATTTCAAGACCAAACAAACTCAAACTTTTGAAGGGTGTAGGGAAGTTCAGGTGTCTTTGTGGGGAGCTAAGCTGAACGCCGCCACATACTGTGCAGTTTTTCGTGACATTTCAGGTTTTTCACTAAGTATCTACAGTTAACATTTAAAGTTAAAATATTTGTTTAAAGTGTATTGTGCAATCTCAGTGTAGCAAGATGTAACATCCCATTTCAAGCCACAGTGCATTGGTAGGGTTTTGCATTTTCTTAACATTTGCATTTTTGTTTTGGTATATGTTTTATTTTTATGGGTCACCATAATATTGGATAGGTGTCCACATTTAGACCATGTTAGAGAGTAACACAAAATTTCCCAAATATACCTACTCTTCCTTTTAGTAAAGCATAAAGAGATCATTGTAAATATGAGTCCAAGGGAATTTTTGGGATATTTTTGATACAACTGGTTTTTCCACAAAATTTAGGATGCTTTATAAAATGTAAATAAAAATGCGATGATTTGCATATTGTCCTTTTCATTAACCTTTCTACAACAGCCTGTAAATGTTTGGGAATTGAAGAGACCAGTTGCTGGAGTTTTAAAAGTGAAATGTTGTCCCACTTTTGCCTGATATAGGATTTCAGCAGCTGAACAGTTCGGGCCCAGTTAAAGTGGCAGCTTTTTTAGATGATATTTATAAATGGTTTCTTCTTCACGTGATAGAGTTTTAAACTGCATTTGTAGATACAGCAACAAACCATTAAAAAAAAAAAAAAGTTTTTCGGAAGTGTTCCTGAGCCAGTGCAATTATTTCCACAGCAGAATTGTGTTTTTAATGGCCACCTGGAAACCTGGAGTTCACGGCCATCCAATATTGGTTTTCGGCCTTGTCCCTTGAGTACCGAGTTTTCTCTGGAATTTCAGAATTTTTTCATAATTTGATTAAATCACCAAATTCTTTGAAATTTTATATTGAGGAACATTATTCTTAAATTGTTGCACTATTTTCCCATACAGTCTTTCACATAGTGGTGAACCTCTCCCCATCTTCACTGCTGAGACTCTGACTCTGAAATGCTCTTTTTATACCCAATAATGTTACTGACCTGTTAACAATTCAGCTAATTAATTGTGGGATATTCCACCAAGAGTTTTTTTCTTTTTTTTTAGCTTTACACACCTTTTTCAGTTTTGCTTGCCTTGTCCCAATTTTTTGAAACTTTTTGCTGGCATCAAATTCAAAATAAGCATATATTTTTCATATAACAATAAAATGTATCAGTTTCAGCATTTTATATGTTTTCTTGGGCCTATTTTTATTTCAATATAAGTTTACATAATTTGAAGATCATCAGATTCTATTTTTATTTACACTTTACACAGCGTCCCAACTTTTTTGGAAACGGGTTTATATGTAAATAGGAAACGTTTTGGTGAGAAATGAGCTAAAAGAGTTTGTTGAGTCTTGGTGTCTTTATTGGATACATTCGTTACCCTACAATCAACCACTCACAACCAATGTGAGTCTACTGTCTGTTTGTTGTAAAGTCTCTTTATTTAATCTTTTCATGGTGAAGAAAAACAATGTGTTTTCATGTGGACACGTGATATTTGCATTTCAAGATGTAGCGTTCATGACACAAAATTTTGTGAGCCCAGGCTGAAACTGATCCTGTACGGATCTTTTCTGATGGTTTGGGCCGCTTGTATCCATGATGAACAACCATACCACTCCTTCCTGAAAGCCAACCAGCTGCATCCATCAACCCTCCACCACCCTTTCAGTCCCCCATTTGTTAGAGACAAACTGGCATGGGCTCACCTGGGTTTATGAGCAGCACATTTGATGATGAAGAGGAAAATGTCAAACTCAAAAGTATAATGTTTTATACAGTTCTGTAAATGTCAAACTTCTAAGCTGGCAGCAGAACCAGATGTGTGCACTGGGTGGGGATTTAGGAGTGTGAGGCCAGCGTTTTACGGCAGATGACTGGTGCCTCTAACAGATTGAGGGAAACAGCTTGGATGAAAGGAATGCGTCCCTGGCATACCTCATGGCTAGGTTATGGGGTAACAGGGTCAGACATCTGGTTATGTAACTGTAACCAAGCTTTTTCTTTTTTAGAATTCAGACTACATGTCCCAGGAGAGCCCAAAAATATGCATCTCTCATCTACTTACAGTAAAACACTCCAAGCAGTGCAGGCAACACACACACACACACACACACACACACACACACACACACACACACACACACACACACACACACACACACACACACACACACACACACACACACACACACACACACACACACACACACACACACAAATACAGTGCATGCACCTTACATGTGAAACATTTGGGGACAGCTCTGGGTTTAGCCATCACACAGGTAGATACCCTCTTACACTCTCTAGTGGTAACTGGAGGACAAGACAAGGAAATGTAATGAAGGTCACATGTCCTGTGGACCACAGCAAGCATGTGTATGAGCATGTGAACACAATAATATACACCATCGCTTCCATTCCTGTTATTATTTTCTACTCTCATTACATTTGCATTTACATTGACTATTGTAACACTGACTACTGCAACATTCCCAAAACATAATTCAAAATATTGATGTGCAAAGAGCGCGATGATGTGCAGTTGGTTGTGCTTTAATTCTGCCTGATATCCAGTCCAACCAGGGGCTTTAAATCGTGTGCAATTTTCTGACAGTATAAATCCATTAATATGCATTATTATGCCTTGTGTAGAAAAATGGGTGTAAAGTCATGTCTGAGATATTACTCAAATACTGTACTGAACCGTACTGTTTCATTTTAGCAGATTGTAATGCAGTGAACACTCAAATTCAACTAAAGAAAGACTGGATATCAGTCATATTTCCCATTCAAAGATTTCCGTTTAACTAACATCCAGTGATGTAAGTATTGTATCAGTTCCTGCTGGTACAAACTGTAGACACAAAGTGATATGTAAAATATTCCTAATTTGTTTCGCTATCACCTGAGAAATATGCAGGTGAGCATATCAGTGAAAGCCGCCTACAGAACTTCAAGCTGGAGAGAAGCTCCATCTACATTGACTGAAACCAAAAGTTCTTATTTTCTAATATTTTCTCTTTAAAAGACTTTGACAAAAATGTGTGAGGCTTTCAAGACAAATGACATATACCTTGCAGAGCTGCATATATTGGTGTTCAAAATCCACCTGGTTAAAGAATTTGAGTACAACTAACAATCCCTCGTGAAGTGTTAGAGAAGTCAGTTGGCAGAGGGCGGTGGACTTCATTTGTTAATTACACCAAAAAGGAGAAACAATTATTTGAATTATCTACAGACTGTGAAGAAACAGCAGCTTTGAGGTTATGTCAAAGACACTTATGTATTTCGCTGACGTCTTCTGCTAACCAGCTAGCTGTCCTGTCCTCTCATAATATCACCCCACGCCTCAACAGCAACACATACCAGTGGGCAAAAAAACGTGTGACGGACGTGCCGATGTTGATCAAGTGGCGTAACTTGGAGCACTTGTTAATGAAAGTTATTGTGTCCCTCTGTTCAATGTGCTGCGCCTCTCACAACAGCCTCTGAAGGTTTGGATTTCACCTCCTACATGACTAAATCAGAGCAACACTATCTTTAATGCAGCTAATGACGATACAAACTGTACCGAAAGACATTTCAACAGGCGTCTACATATGGTTTTGGGATGGCTACTGTGTTCTCGCTAAAAACTAAGATAAGATAAGATTCTCATCACTTTACGATTTATTAAAGTCAACTCCTCCTTAACAGCCGGGCAAGGATACATATAACTGGACCAAACTGCTGAAACTGAGGGCAGACTGACGCCTCTTAACGTACAAAGTGGTACTACGAGACAGGACTTAACTTAACTCGCACTTTAACAAAGAAAAACTAGGAGTAAGGAAATTGGACCAGTAATTCCAATAATGGAATATTCTTTGCATTTAACGCCTCTAACATATTGTAGGAATCCTAATCAAATCAATACTCAACCTGGAGAAATACATATCATCAAAATTAAATAGCTTTTTATACCTGTTTTGCAAAGAAAACCTGCATACATCAGCAGACATGGAGCATACAAGTCAGATACTAAAACAAACACACACACACACTCACACTCACACACACTCTCACACACACAAACACTCACACACACTCACCCATTCCCTTGGTGTGGTTGAAGTCTCCTCTCACTATTTTACAGGAGCGTCCATCTCCATTACAAACACCACAGCGGTCCTCCTTGGCTAAAGAGCCAATGATGCCGTCGCAGCCAATTTTCTGCCCACAACAAAACAATAAAGAAACAACAGTAAAATAAGCAACTGGTGAGTCACATCAGCCGTGCACACTGACATTATGTGTGTGTTTGTATAATTGGTTACTATGGGCATCTGTTTTAAGACATATGTACATGTCTACATGTGTACATGTGTAATTTACTTAAAAGAAAAAATGCTTTATGCTGAATAAAAACTTGTCCTATTGTCATATGTAGTTCAGCTGACCATCAGAAGGTGGTGTTAAAACTTAAGGATGCACCAGCTTTTAGTTTGCTGATTCTGCGCAGATGTTGACCTACATCTGCAAATATAAAAGAGTGGAAGAAATGACTGGCTGATACATTCAGTCATCAAGAAGTCCGTTTTTCTGATAGCGGTTATCGATAAATGAGTGATAAATTTATTTATAAAAAGTGCAGCTGAGGAGATGTTCAGCTGGCGGTTGGAATTTCTGACAACTGAAGCCATTCATTTACTTTTGTATTAGCTATCAGTAATCTGTTCCTTTTCAAGATCACACAGATCACCAGTCGCTATCAGAGTCAATGAAAGAAAGTTGACGTGATGCAATTGCACAGCAGAAGTCTCTGGTTCAGCAATGAGATGAGGAGAAGAAGCAGCAAGCTGGTATCCAACTCCAGTTCTGTAAGTGTGTAACCCACAAAGTAAAAAAAAACAATAAGCCAAACACAGTTACTGTTGAATTATGTGTGGGAATTCAAGAGTTACTGCAAAGCCCAGCACAGATTCATCATGTACAGAACATCTAAGTGTCCCCGAGACTAAGACACATCATAGATAGGTTTAAAGAGAAAGAGGAAGTTTATAAAAGAGATATAAAAGTAGATGCAAAAGTGCAGCAACAGCAGCTGCTGCTGAAGAAGCATTACAATCATTACTATTACAACCATCTAAATAGGCATTTACTTATTCAGCTACATTACCCAGAGAAGTTATTGCAATATTTCTTTGACTTCAACTGACTTACTGAAAGTCAAGTTACAGTAAAAGAGCGTACCCAAATGTTAGCTGCTGGCTTAATAGACTTTAACGATCATCTTGGAGTAGTTCGCTTTTGGAAGAACCAAATAAAATAACCACAATCCTGTTCTGATTGAGCTCTAAGAACATTTTTAATACATCCACTGGTGATAGTTTTACGTAGGTCCAAAAGTGAGCCAAACCGGGTCAGATGTTTTGAGTGGGGGAGCAGCATGCCACGAGCAAAGCAGTGGCCAGAGGACAGTGTACAAACAAATACTGGCTCTCAAGCTGACTATTATGGGGCAATTCCTTACGTAAGGACTGAAGAAGTACAACAAAAAGGTCTGATCCCACAAAAAGAAAATACCGACCTATTATTGGTGCACTAAATCAGCAACTGGTTCTGACTCGAGAACCTTCGGCCAGAAAGATGCAGCGACACATGAAGAACAAGAGAAAGTAATGCATGATGCACACGTTGCTTAATGAGAGGGGCCATATGGGGCGTCTGTGCAGCTCCATCAGACTTCCAGGGTCCTTCCCAGCCAGACAGTCTATTTTCATAGCTTCACTGAATATATTCCTCCCTGCTTTTCCTGTCTGCTTCCCCACTCTCTTTTCTTCTTTCTTTTTTCTCTTTCCTTGCCAGTGTTTTCATAGCATGCCTTAGTCTCACATGGCAGGCTCAGAAAAACATCCATGCCGCGTCCTCCTCCCCCTGAAGTCTCAGTATCTGCCGCCTTCTCTTTGTGTGCAGCTCAGTCTCAGTAAAATAACTTAATACAAATTATACAAACATGAAATGAGGACATTTCTATGATCAAGGAGGGTGATCAGTTTATTTCCCTGGATTGAGATGATTTATTGGTTATATATCATATGGGTTTGTACGATGGGCATTTAATTGACTCTTCATATATACTGTATGTACCTGTATAACAAAAAGTTCAGACAGACAAAGTTCCATTTGATATTAAAGAGAAAATGTTTAGTAAACTTGGACTGACCCGACTGTCCCTCGGGCAATAATGCATTGAAGACAACACATTCAGACATGCAGTGCATGTTAAAGGGAAACTTTGGTATTTTTTTTCAACCTGGTCCCTATTTCCCCATAATTTTGAGTCTAGGAGATGGAATACTTTTGGTCCCCGTCGATGTAAGTCCCTTAAAAGTGTTTGTTTGTGTCACTAATAGGCTCAAGATTCTTAATAAAACTGCCTGACAGCTTTATAGAAAGAACGTCTAACACTAAACAGAACCTTTCAATTCATAACTTTACACATTTTGTTTTGTATGTTTATTTTTGCAAACTTTTGGCCAGAGTTCAGATTTTTAATTTCCTGCTGCTACAGTTAACTTTCAGATTCATTGTTCATACATGTTTTTTCTGAATGACATTTTTTTTCCAGACACAAAACTTTCTGTTACTTTACTTCAAAGTCCTGAGAGTTTTTTTTTTTTTTAATTACGGCAATGATGATGTTAGGTCATGCCAATAAAGTCAATTAAATTGAGAATACATGTGAAAAGCACGCATTAATGTAATGTGTGCTTCAGCTCTACTCAGTCTTGGTGTAAGTAAGTATTTTGTGAGCACATGTGCGTCATAATTGCATCCATATTTGACTTTCTGGACGAGTCTCTCTCACTCTCCCTCTCTCTCACACTCGTTCTCTTTCCCCTGCCTCAGCCAGAAGGAAGGGGAATTCCTCCCAACTATACCAGCATCAAACATTCGCAAATAAACACAAAAGACTGACTGTTGTCGGGACATCGTATCCAAATAAACTCCTCAACCCTCTCTGGGGGAGCACTCCACCGCTGGTCACACAGACTGCATGAGGTAGGTTTATTTATCCCCGCAGAGAAATCCTCCTTCACAGTTCTGCACTGGGATACATGACGGGACTTTTATCTATGAAGGTGATTCTCTGATCACCAGGTTGGTTCGTAAACTGAGCGCTGCAATCTGGCTCCACTACAACGACTACTGATTCAATGGAACATCATTTCCTGTTATCGTTGTCCCTTTACAATATAAATAGTTACTACTTTCCTTGCAATTTTTTAGATGTATGATACCTCCTCGTATAAAAAGTAATGTTCAATAAGAGTTAGTGTGCAAATAATATGACAGATTTCTGCACCTACTGTATGTTAATACATTTTTCTGATATCTGATGTCACTGTAAAAGCAAGTCCTCTAAACTGAACAGGAAAAAATACTGCTAGTGCCTTTCAAAATAAGTGAATGGACATTTAGCAGAACAACATTGTTTTGTCCTTTTTTTCTTTCCACAAAACAGGACCTATATTTGCATTTTCTGATTTCCACTTCAGCCCTGTTCCCCCCTGCTGCTAACATGTGTCCCGGGTGATCCGATCACAGGTCGACGGCTCCGAGTTCAGGTGTGACGCATCACATCGGACAACATTTGGAGGGAGTCTGGGACGCACATGGCCACATTCTTTCAGTAGAGCGAATGCAAATGCATCCGGGGCCACACCGAAGGACCACCCTCTCCACGGACGTCCTCAGCATAAACAGAAATATCCAATAGAAAAAATACCCTGCGTGATCCTGCGGAGTGCAGCAACTGTACAGAAAGTACGGGAGATTTGAAAAAAACGATCTGTCTACCTGGTGTTTGTTTAACCAAAACCCCTCCAGGTTCTTTTTTTTTTTTTAATTCTTTTTAGTTTACCTCGTCTAATTTCTGACACACATCAGAGCCACAACGGTGGAAGAGCCCCCGCCTGCTTCCACCGTTTATTTATCCATCACAGCACAGAGCCCGACCCTCCCAAACCCGCTTGAATAATTAAATAATCTGAACCTGAACCGATGTGATCGGGTCACGCCTGAAGAATAACTGACAGTAATAAGTTACAGATGTGAATAAGTCTTAAGTACTCTTACTGACAGCATATTAAAATGAGCATGGAGGTCTCATTCAATTGCGTTTATCTAAATACAAAGAGGAGACGTGAGGTCCAATCACAAGTGGTCACTGGAGACAGATGTGGGGACGCGTGTTGAAGCCAGGTGTTGCGTGTGAGCGTCTCCTGATTGGAGGAGAAAGCCGGCCAGTCGTAGACGCCTGCTGCTGCTGAGGGAAGCTGGGTGAGGAGGTTGTGCTGTTTTAAAACAAAGAGGCATGTTTGACCTGAGCGATGCACACTGGTTGTACAGCGCACATCGATGACCTCATGTGGGCGGGTGGTTTATTTTCAGCGTCATTCAGCAACAATTCAATAATAACCTTTCAGCATTTTGTTATTCAAAGTAGTCTGAGGCAGCAGAAGACTTCTCCAACTCTTCTGAGCTGCGTTTTCAGGCTTCAGAAAGTCTAGCCGACGACAAAGACTTCAGACCAGTCAAGGATCATTTCAGAGAAATTGGCTCTTCTATAAATGCAAATGTAGGAGCACAAAAACAAATAAACAGATGACGACCAACACAATGCACCAATTTGTTGTTTGGCAACCGTCAGTAAAACTCCAAGAAGAGGAAGGAAAATGCGGAGGACTGACGATGACAAAGACAACGGAAGGGGAAACACTAAATCTGTGTTGTGGAATATTACAAATTGCTCGATCACAATTTCAATATTTGTTTGTTTATGCTACTTCTATTTACCTCCTGCCATGGGTGGGAAATTCAACAAAATCACCTGCCACTCGACAAAATTAAATGAATTTAGAGGGCGGCGGGTGACAATTTCCTGCCCTGATGTAGAAAGTTCATACAAACCTGCTGTCGGCTGACAATTTACGGCAACACAATGTCCTTCTCCAAAAATCCATGTGTTGCTTCCGATTTAGCAACTAACGCACTGAAAATGGGGAGTACAACTAGAATTAAGAATTTGACTCTATTCATGACAAATGTTTCTTTAACACAAAAACACAAGCACAGATACAAATCTGGGGCTAGTTGGTATCAGAAACAAAACAGAGCGAAGATTGAGTGCTTGGACTTCTTCATTGTGTTCTAAATTTGTCATTTGGATTTTTTTTTTTCTTCTGTATTTTCATTGTTTGCCTTCATATATTGCTTTTCCACTGGGACACATGTCCATATTTTCTAAATGTATCTAGAAGAGCTCTGCAATCATGGAGAAGAGTTTCGACAAGTTCAGTTAGGAGGTGAAACTGTGTCCAGAAACCCAACCGCAGACGTACTATCTACTTCTTTTCTTATGAGACATAAATTACATTTCATTGTTTTGTTTTTTTTACTGATATCATCCTATAACATAAACTGACTGAAGCACAAAAGCCTTGTTGTACTTAAAAGATATAAGAGCAAGCCAATTATGTTTTTGAAATATGCTATTTTTATATTCACTTTGTGTTTGTTCTGGCGTCTGTTTGACCCCTCTGGCTGCAGGTGGAAGGATGAGGTGAACATCTGCAGCCCCGTATGTCGGCTGTCCTATTTGCTGTGTAGCATTTTATATCACAGCTCTGATGGTGTGTGCATGTGTACCTGACACCTCCCATTAACACACAGGTCGCTTTCATACGGTCCACAGGGAGTCCCATCCATCACTCTGTCAGACATCAGGACGGGAACATCTCGACCCACCGGGCTGCAGAACAACACACACGGCTTCTCTGCTCATAAACACACATAACGACGCACACACACACACACACACACACACACACACACACACACACACACACACACACACACACACACACACACACACACACACACACACACAGAGGGACACAAAATCAATTTGTTGGTATAATGGAAAGCCACAAAAATAAACATACATGTTAAAATGTAATGTTGTTTGTTAATAATATCAAGATAAATTATAAAAGCAAAAATTACAACCAATAAAACCAGATACAGACACAAAGATATAAATTCAGATTCCTAAATACTGAGAGTAGTGATCTGGTATAGTTGGGTAACAAGATAAGTATTTTCTATAAAACTATTAAATGACATAAATCTCTTAAAAACCATAAAAAGAAGCCAAAAAACAAAGAAAAAACTACAAAATCAGACAAGCTATAAAATCCAGCAGCACAGTAATAATACTGTCTGTCTGTCCGTCCTTCTCTCTCCGTCTCTGTCTCTGAAGGACATCACTTCAGTAAAGGTGTGTGTGTCTGTGTGCGTCTCACCATCATTAATAATAGCAGTCAGCATGGTTCCCTTCTTCTTGCTGGCGTGTCGGTCGTAGGACAAACACTGCAGGTCTCTGAAGCTCGGCGCCCCCTTGGGACATGGAAGACCTTCACATGCCTTGTGCTCCACACTGGTCTTTGGGCAGTGGCGACCACCTGGACCAGGCCTACACACACACACACACACACACACACACACACACACACACACACACACACACACACACACACACACACACACACACTTAAACATTTCACCACTAACCAGATATTCTGAATAAATCAGTTTGTTTTGTTTTAAGTGCATTTCCTTACTGGGGTCACCTGTTACTTGGCTGCATGCACTAATATCATAGATATCATATAAACAAATGTAACATCAAAAACAACATGTTATTTAATATATCTAGATTTTAATCATATAAAATACGAGAGTTGATCAAAGTTCCAACACTGCTCCTGTAGACGTGCTCGGAGCAAAGGGAAGCATTAACTTTTATATTCTTATAATATAATATATATATATAATAATATAATATTAAAGACCTTTTTAATGTGGGTGCTTTATTTTCAAAAGCAAAACAGGAAAAAAGCACACTGGGAAATACTAATTAGTTTGTGATATGCCATGTGTGGGGCATTTGGGGCGAGGAGAGGGGCCAAAGAAAAATATCTGCTCTGGAGTAAATCCCAATTGTGTAGTTGGGGGAAAAAAAAAAAAAAAAAAAAGTCAGCTAAAGAAACATGAGGCATCTCCTCCTGGGTGGAAAACAGCATGTTGCATGTTTGGAACAGTTTGCTGTATGAAACACATGAAGACAGATTGAAGGAGCAACCTCGGGATTAAAGATTGAAGTCACGCCGGGATGATCGGATCACCAGTGGACAGCTAAAAGTCCAGATTTGCACACACCCCGGCCGCGGTGAGGACGCATTGATATCGTTCTGCCGTGCATAAAAATAGCCTCATCGTTGCAGTCACCCAACTAAAGTAGCTACTGTTACTTAGAATTATAAAAAACACTTAGTCTGTAGTCTCATTTGACAAAAACGATAAACTTCAATGGTTGCAATAATGCCACGACTGCAAAATGTCCCATCTTTGCTTGGCATTGCCAAGTTGGTGAATGATGATGAGTAATAATGTTATGGTCCTCTGTTAGATAGATACGCAAGTGCACACACAAAAACACACACAGACACATAACACCCCCCGACAGGTGACATACGGAGGGTTGTCACATTTCCTCTGTCTGAACTGGACTCCGGTACCGCAGGTCCTGCTGCACATGCTCCACTGGCTCCATGGACTCCAGTCACCGTCCACATGCTGAGGGATGGGAGTTTTACTGACACACTCGCCCGCCCTGCACCACTGACACACACACACACACACACACACACACACACACACACACACACACACACACACACACACACACACACACACACACACACACACACACACACACACACACACACACACACACACACACACACACACACACACAATTTGTAAACATTTCAAATACAAATTACACTCATTATTCAGTTCAAAATCTGAGTATATGAATAAAAGCTGGTTGTGTGAGTGACCCAGCTCTACCTTGTCTGCTCCACACTCGGTTCCATCCAGAGGAGGATCCAGTTTGGTCTTGCAGGATGCATCTCCCTCGACTAAACACCACAGTCCAGCACACATGAGGTGCTGATACACCCACACACACAAACAGAGGACACCACATATAATCACATAAATACTGCTCGTAAGGTGGCAAAAAATAGCATTACAATCATTCATGACCAAATAACTCCTCCAATACAACGGTGTCTTTTCATACTGGAAAAAAAAATTGATGTAATGTCTTCTGTTTTGTCCTTTTAATCTGTAAATTAAACTCAAAACTACTTGTTTCACATCGAAGGCCTACCAGGAAAGTGAAGGATTCTGCTGAGTGAATCAATCTGTGCAACAACACTATGAAAACATTATTTACTTATTAAACAAAGGAAAATTTGAATTTAAAACCTGCCTCTACTACAATACTATTGAAAATAAAAGTCATCTTTTTTCTAAAGTAAAAAAAATTAAAATGTCAAGTTTTGAAAGGTTTAAACCGGAGGCACCAGGCTAAACGTACCGGCCTGCAGAGAGGCAACCGCAACGCTCAGACACACTTCTGTTAGGTTGAAAGATTACTTCTGTGTTTCCCAATGAAATGACAGGCTTGAAGCTTCGAATGCTTGTGTTTCCTTTGCTGAGGCTATATATTAGGCCACTACCAGGTGTATCCACACTGCAGCAACATACTTAATATTAGGCTTCAGTCACGAAGGTCTTATTACTGGAATCTCAAGCAGTTTTACAACAAAAACTGAGGACGACACAGAATGCAAATATGAACCCATCGCCTCGAGCCCTTCTGCCCAAACTAGCATAATACAGAAGTAATACATACAATAACAATTTATAATAACATGCGTGCTACATGCTGCACAACAGCCTAAAACAAAATCCCCTGCTAAGCATTACGTGTAGATGTGTATATACACATATGTTTATGTGTATACATTTCCATCCCTGTGGGTCCTGAAAGAGCAGATCAAATGAACTGAGATCTTTTTGCTCTGAATAAAAATGTTTGTTAAAAGCCTCCTTTACATACATAATCATACAACTGTAATTACCTGAGCTTGTGTGCCTCCTATAAAGCTCCTCTCACCCATTCCCAGACAGCTGTGATGTAATTCATTTAAAGTCACTTGATAAACTATTGCATGCATAATTGATTTACTCTCTCTGTCTTTTTTTTTTAATCTGGTTTTCTTTTCATCCTGTCTCACGCTTCATATCCTCAAGGTCGAGCTCCTGTCTTTGGTTGAGTGTGCTGATATGAGGCTGTCTGAGTAAAAAAAATCCTAACTCTGAATGAAAATATGACTATGAGGACGATTGGCAAAACAGTAAATTCCAACATAATGATCTAAAGCCCACAGTGACAATCACACAAGAGCTTTTAACGAAGGAAAAGTCAGAATTATTTGAACTGGCCAAATATCTCTGGGCTTTAATCCAAAAGAACACATATGAAGGACTTTAGAGTGGCAGATAGCGCAACAACACGCCAACAGAAAAATAATCCTCTGTGAATAATTACAGAACACCTTTTCATTGACTTTTGCATCGATGGCCCGGGGGATCAAATATCTATTCAAAACTCATGGTGGATATATCAAATAAAAAATGCATAGTACTGTATAGAATAACATGTAGTATTGGCGGTACTGTACTGAGAGATACACCCAACATTTTGTTACTGTCTTAGAGCCTGTTCACATCAGTATATATTCAAAAACCAAAACCAAATGGAATTTGTGCTATCAGGGGAATCTCTCACAGATTAAATCTATCCACGCAGAGCTGTCGCATACTTCTGTAGTTTAATGAATACATGCTGTTGACAAATTAAAAAGTGACAAATTACTAATAAATGTAGTGGAAGCCACAAATACATTCTCTTGAGTTTTTTTGTGACAACTTATTGACTTATATTGTCCTCCTTATACGACGGAACACATCTTGACAGTACGGACCAGAGACCAGAGAGAGGAAGGTGGAGCTGCCCGGTGGGTTCTCAGGTTCATGGTGCACTCAAGACCCGTGGGTACAAAGAGTTAATGTTGGAACTCTACTATAATGGATCAGAATGTACTCTATTAATTTAATAGGGAGCTCAATAAACATGAGAAGTCTGTTCTATGACTGACTGTCAGAGGGTGTAAAATGAGTCTTCGTCACAGGTTGGCAGCGCCTACCAGAAACCGTTCAACACCCTGAGCTCTCTGCTGGTAAACTCTAAAGACGGGACCCCCTGGAGGGGAAGACTGTTGGTGGATGGCATCATGACATCATAGGTGACAGCAGTGAGTAGCGCTTCATCACTACATCAGCGAAGCAGCAAGGACCCTGGACAAGAGACTGAATAAACACCAGTAACATGCCAACGCAGCTGTCTGATTTGGTTTTGGTGACTCTGGAAAGTTTTCTGAAGGTAGTTTAATGATGTTTTCTTTCAAATGTATATCGTAAGCATTTTTCCATGCAAGCAAATACGTCCCTACTCTTGTTTTCGTAACTCTACTCTGATTCAAATGGAATCTACATTGATAGTCTGGTTTTAGGGTGGGTTACATATATAAAAAAAAATGTGTTATGTTGAAAGCTGAATTATATGTCAAATTTGAATGATGAATGAAGAATGAATTGTGTTGTACCTCCATGTCATTGCAGAACGTAGCGTTGGTACCAAAGAGGATCTGACACTGTTCGTCCACACTGTAATGCATGCCTGGCAGCTTGGGAGGCAGCCGGATCTGGTACCGACTCCTGGGGTCTGTGTGCAGGAGGCAGGCACTGGCTTTGGATCTGTTTGAAAGAGAATGAAAAATGATTCACAGTGAATTGTTTTATTTACTTTGTGAAATCTGAATCCATCTACCGCAGAATCATTTGAACAATTTTAGTTGTTACTTTGAGAGCAGATGTAGACGAGCATTGATGGTGACATCAAACAACATACAGCATGAGAATGAAAAGCAAAGACATGGATGTTTGATTTCTCTGTTCATGGTGTACATTTCACGGGTATGAGATGGATTATCTTCTGGCAGAATGCTCCTATTTTATTCTGCAAAAATGCAGTTTATAGATTAAGATAGAGTACAACACTATCTGGGCTGGACTTCATCAAGGTAGACAAGTAGACTTTATCTACATTTACATATACTGTATAATGATGTTCTTATTTATATTACCTACGGTTGTGGATCATTTTTATTAATAATTTATTTTAGTTAAAAGAATGCTTCCTTCCTCCTGAAAAGTGATGATATTAAAAGCAGTTGTCTGATGTACACCTGCCTGTTTTTGGAAAGTAAAGCAAAGAAAATGAATAAAAAAAGTAAAAAGACAAATTATTGCCTATTACCCATTGACCATTCTATAAAGGCCTGGACAGATTTGTTGAGATTAGATTATAAATATTATGACTTTTTTTTACTAACTGTTGTATCTTAATTAGTGTCACATAATTCGTCCATCTCGTGATCTGTCATCAGCCTATTTGAATATAGAAAAGTGGTCACTCTGCTGTTTGGTACCATCGTGTGCATGGTAGCAAACATGGACCAGAGAAAGCAAAGCAGAAAGAAATTATAGATGAGTACGTTGAAGTTAAAGACTATAAGTTTCTGTTCCTGAGACGACAGTTGCAAATATTATAAAGAAGTTTAAGGCCCACGAGAGTACAGTCAAACCTATTTTAACTATTTCATATATGTTTTTGTCATTTATCTAAGAAAATTGCGTTGTATTCTATTATGTTGTCATGTGTTTGAATCCAACATGTAGCTGACTACAATGTACAATAAGTCCTGTTTGTAGATAGTACAGTTTTATCAAAAGACTAATATAAAATGGAAATACAAGTTGTGTTTCTTAAATACAGTACTTGAGTGAATGTATTTTTTATGATGCACCTCTGGATGGTTCAGTGAGCAGTTCATGTTAAGGAAGGATAGGTAAAACAATAGTACATTAAAACTGGGAGCAGTAATATGCACCTGTCAGGAGTATGTCAAGTAGTATAAATATCTGTCTTAAAATCAATGTACTTTATGTAGATTTAGTTTTAGCCAAGGCTTGCCAAGCCCATCTTATGAGTCCTGTAGTTCTAGTTGTTTATTTAGAATTTGATGCCAGCAACACATCTCAAACAAATTGGGACAGGGTAATATTTACCGCTGTGCTGCATCACCTCTTCTTTTAACAACACTCTGTAAAAGTTTTGAAACTGAGAAGACCAGTTTCTGTAGTTTTGTAAGTGCAATGTTGTCCCATGCTTGCCTGATAAATGATTTAAGCTGTTCCAGGATCTCCTTTGTTATATTTTTTGTTTCATTATACGTCACATGTTGTCAATGTTTGACAGGTCTGGACTGCAGGAGGCCAGTTTATCAGCGGACTCTTCTACTACGGAACCATGCTGTTGGAATATGTGCAGAATGTGGTTGGACGTTGTTCTGCTGAAATAAACAAGACCTTCCCTGAAAGAGACGTTGTCTGGATGGCAGCATATGTTGCTCCAACACCTGAATATATCATTCAGCATTAATGCTTCCTTCCAGATGTTCAAGCTACCCATGCCATGTGCACTAATGCATCCCTGTACCATCACAGATGCTGGCTTTAGAACTGAGCTGATAACAAGCTGGATGGTCCCTCTCCTCTTTAACCTAGAGGATGCAGTGTCCATGATTTCCAAACAGAATCTCAGATTGTGATCCATCAGACCTCAGGACAGTTGTCCACTTCACCTCAGTCCATCTTCAATGATCTCAGGTCCAGAGAAGTTGTTGCTGTTTCTGGATCATGTTTCTATCTGGTTTCTTCTTTACATGGTAGAGTTTTAACCTGCATTTGTGGATGGAGCGATGAACTTTGTTCACAGACGATGGTTTTCAGGTGTTTCTTTACCCAAACTATGATTTCCACTACAGAATTATGTCCATTTTTAATTCAGTGAGGATCACAACCATCATATATTGGTTCTGGGCCTTGTCCCTTGCGTACAGATTCTATTCAACTGAAAAGAAGGGTCAGGAATTTGGAGAGAATTTGTATCCAAAGGGATTCTAAGGGTTAAATAGAAAACAAATAACTCCACTGAAACAAAGGCTAGGTGGTCAGAAAACTGCAACCCCAACAGCAGCAGAAATGAAGCACAACAAATGCTCCATCCATTTTAGTCATAGTAGTTCCAGGTTTTCAGCTTGTCAATGAACCGTTAAAAATACCAGGGACCAGTGGAAGGAGATCATTTTTAACACTTTGAAGTTCCATAAACAACCTTGAAGGAAAGTGGAAATTCTTGTGATTTGACATTATTTATCAGAACAAAATCTCAAGACCCATTTGCAAATGCTGAGCAAACACGGTACTTCCGCACATCAGTGCTCACAACAGAAATGGAAAGCAGAGATTGACAATGAAGTAATGTTCATCTTCCAGTGGAAGGGTACAAAAAACTTCTTCAAGATTCTAGCTGCTTCTCACCTGAGAAAGTTCTCCAGATCGTCACGGCTGCAGGAGGACCAGGACAGGTCGCTGGGGTTTCGTCCCTTCACCCATTCACCAGACATAATATGGGAGTGGCCAGTGCAGGTGGCGTGGTCGTCATCATGGCTCATTCCCATGCTGAGGACGAGACATGAACACATAGACACGGTGTCAAAGAGCAGTAGAAGTAGAGATGGTTGTCCTCCCCCCATCTACACAGTCCTGACATCGGAACAGATACCCAAGTAGTTTTCCATTGAGTGACATTTTATTTATATATTTTTCTTGAGGAAACTTCGATCCTTCAATGTGTGCAGCAAGATGTTGGAGATGTTCTACCAGTCTGTTGTGGCCAGTGCATTGTACTTCGTTGTGGTCTGCTGGGGGAGCAGCATTGGAGCCGGTGACACCAACAGACTTAATAAACTGGTTCCATCATCGGCTACAATCTGGATAGTCTGGAAAAGGTGGTGGAGAGGAGGACGCTGACCAAAATATTATCCATATTGGATAACCCTGACCACCCTCTCCACCACCTGCTGCAGGGACAGAGGAGCACTTTCTCTAAAAGATTCCTCCAGCTCCGCTGTCACAAGGACAGATACAGGAGATCATTCCTGCCCACCGCAATAAGACTGTACAATAACTCACCTCTGGCAAAATCCATCACATAACAATAACACTGTTGACTGTGTTTCTTGGTTGTTTGTATATAATATATATAGATATATACTGTACTGTATATACTGTGCATTTTATATTTTTTTACTGCTATTTTATTGCTTTTCTATTGTTCTATTATTATCTTATTGCTTCTGTATGCTGCTGTAGCAAAAAAAATGTCCCCTCTGGGATTAATAAAGTAACTACCTAACCTAACCTAATATATAAATATATACAGCTCTGGAAAAAAATTAGGAGACCACTTCAAAATTATCAGTTTCTCTGGCTAAAGCGAACTGGCTAAAGCCAGAGAAACTGATCATTTTGAAGTGGTCTCATAATTTTGAAGTGGTCTCCTAAAGCCAGAGAAACTGATAATTTTGAAGTGGTCTCCTAAAGCCAGAGAAACTGATAATTTTGAAGTGGTCTCCTAAAGCCAGAGAAACTGATCATTTTGAAGTGGTCTCCTAAAGCCAGAGAAACTGATCATTTTGAAGTGGTCTCCTAATTTTTTTTAAATATTTATTGGTATGTGTTTGAGTAAAATGAAAATGTTTGTTTTATTCTATAAACTACTGACAACATTTCTCCCAAATTTCAAATAAAAATATTGTCATTTAGAGCAACCTGACGCTCACTGTATCCCAGAATTGAACCTGTCTTTCCCTCATTCAAATGTTTTCTTTTGAACTCTTTTGGTCAATAGTCACTTATTTTATTCCAATTACTTTTGAGGTTCTACTAGCACTGTTTCTGCCATCTAGCTGGTTCTATTGCAAGAGGATCATGATGACCACAGCACTGGTTTTTATACTTTTCTTCATTAAATAAGATTTGGTTCAGGTGATCAACTAATCAGTACCTCATTAAGTAGAATCAGGTGTGCTTGTATTGGAATTCAACAGACACTAGAATGGAAAGGCTGCCGTACACGTAGAGATGCTGATTTAAGAAAAATTTAGAGTGGTCTCTTCATTTTTTCCAGAGCTGTGTGTATATATATAAAATATTAATTATTTAGCACTAATGCTTCCTTCCAGATGTGCAAGTTACCCATGCCATGTGCACTAATGCATCCCTGTACTCACAGCTGGCTTTTTGAGTAAGTGTTAATAACAAGCTGGATGGTCCCTCTCCTCTTTAACCTGGAGGATGCAGCGTCCATGATCTCCAAACAGAATCTCAGATTGTGATCCATCAGACCTCAGGACAGTTGTCCACTTCACCTCAGTCCATCTTCAATGATCTCGGTCCAGAGAAGGCGGCGGTGTTTCTGGATCATGTTTCTATCTGGTTTCTTCTTTGGTAGGTAGGTAGGTAGGTATATACTTTATTAATCCCTGAGGGGAAATTTTTTGGAGAGTTTTAACCTGCATTTGTGGACGCAGCAATGAACTGTGTTCACAGACATCCATCCATCCATTATCTATACCCGCTTTATCCTGAACAGGATCACGGGGGGGCTCGAGCCTATTCCAGCTCACATTGTTTGAAGGCAGGGTACACCCTGGATAGATCGCCAGTCCATCACACAGTTCACAGACAATGTTTTTCTAAAGTGTTCCTGAGCCCATGCAGTGATTTCCACTCCAGAATAGTGTGTTTTTAATGCAGTGCTGCCTGAGGGCCCGAAGATCACCACCATCCAATATTGCTTTCCAGCCTTGTCCTTTGTGTTCAGAGATTTCTCCAGATTCTGTGAATCTTTTAATGATATTATGAACCGTAGACGATGAAATCCACTAATTCTTTGTCGTTTTACGTTGAGGAACATTATTTTTTAGATTGTTTCACTATTTTCCCACACAGTCTTTCACAGAGTGGTGAACCTCTCCCCATCTTTACTGCTGAGAGACTCCGCCTCTCTGATATTTTTATACCCAATCATGTTACTGATCTGTTGCCAGGTAACAATTAGTTGTGAGATGTTCCACCAGGTGTTTCTTTAGGCAATACACAGCTTTTCCAGTCTTTTGTTAATCCTGTCCTAACTTTTTTGAGATGTCTAAAATAAAAAAAAATAAAAAATAAAATATTTTCATAAAACAATAAGACGTTTCAAGATTTGGTCTATTTTGGTCTATTTCCAATTAAATATAGGATTTAGTGCTTTGTAAGTCCTTGCATTCTGTTTTTATTTACATTTTACACAGCGTCCCAACTTCTTGGGAAATGGGGTTGTAAATTGTACACACACTGGATCAAATCTAAACAATGTAACAAAAACACAAGCCTCGGTTCAGACCTCTAGTCCAGACATTCGGCTTGAAAACGCCCAACATTATTCTTCCTCATGCTTACCCTGACACTTGTTTCCCTGTGTCGAGGGTCTCAGCCTTCTCAGTCTCGTCTGCCTCATCTCCTGCATTCTATAGTCAACTCTGCCAGCCTCACTCCACCAGTTTTCTCTCACGCCGACCATTTGCCAGCTCTCACTGCAGTTTCACTCCACCAGAGTTCTTCACACCCGCCTCCCGCCTTCGGTCTCCCGTCTCCAGCCACTCACTCTGCCAGCCTGGCCAGCTTCCACTCATCATCCCTCGCCAGCATCCCCATAAATTCCCTGTTCACCTTTGATCCTGTGGGTTTTGTGTGCTGCTTTTGGGTCCTCTCTCTTTGCTAAACACAACAGTGCTGAGTCATGACTTATGACATGACCGTGCGCTCGTTATGTCCAAACAGCATGTCCAAATGGTTACTGAATACATGCTGTGTGCAATTCTCCATGGACTGTTTTTTACGCTTTCACATTCTTTCTGAAGCAACGAGATGTGTTTTATGATCAAAAAAGAAATGTATACAACATGGGACTGTTTCAGAGAGGATCAAATGTTTGCTTCTGAAAATATGATGAAACAGTCAACAATCTCGATGGGATATGTACACGTGACTGCAAGCTTTTACATCATGTGCTTCATTTGTACTTATTCTGTACATTTGAATTCTGTGCGAAAGCAGCAAGTGATGCGAAGTGTACTGTACTGTGAGAAAACATGAAGATAATTGTAAAAAAAAAAAAAAAATCATCATTTTAATTTCACAATTTGTGGCAAAACAACAGAAACAAGATGGAAGCACACAGTTTGCAGTGAATCCCCTTCAATCAGCAGCCCATCCTACAGTTACACACCTGAAAGGTACTGTGATAGAGTGGAAGAGGCAGAGGAAGGATCTCTGTGTACATCCAATTCACGTCTGTGTGAGAGACACAATAAGATGAACAGAGGAAGGAGCCTGTGCTGAAACAGGGAAGACTTCATTTAAGCGAAGTTACCATGTGTGTGTACGTTTCCATCCAAAGCTCTGACCTACATTTGCAAATTAAAAACAACAATCTAGTCTGAACTCCAGGCACAGACTCAGAAACTAATAAATTACAAGTGCAGACTCTTTTTCCTGAGAATCCGTTTCAGGATTCATATTTGGCTTCTTTCACTGAAAAGAATAGTGAAGTGCTTTCAAAGCGGAGGGGATCGATTTGAGAGCTGTCCAACTGTATATCCTAACTAATAATCAGCAAATGTGGCGAGGAATGTAACCAAATACAGATCTAGCAGCGATCATGCCAATATTCACAACCATGCCAATAATTCATACCTCATTCCTGAACGTCAGACTAACAGCAATCAGTCCTGCTTTGGTTTTCAGCACATAGTGTGACGATCTTGGTCTATCCTTGTCCCCTTTTCTGGTTTTCTATTGCTGTCACTCCCTCTATCTATCTGTGAGTCTCTTTCTCTCCTTGTCAGTCCCTGTGTCACTTCCTGTGTCCAACAGAGATCCTCAGTTCTGTGTCTCATCTGTTCTGTGTTCCAGATGAGTACTTCCCTCAGTACACTAACAAACTGCTCTTCCATGTCAGGACTCAAATCACACACCGCTGTTCTGCACTGACAGGAAATGACCTCATCATGCGAACACATCAGCCTCCAAAATATCTGCAGCTTTAATTATTGTACCCAGAAATCAACATGTTTTTGTTTAACACACTCAATAAACACACTGATTATTCTGTCCAGCAGCAGCAGTGGAAAAGAAACACTTTGTGTTCAGGAACAGCTGCAGCTTCCTCAGGCGCTTTTAATTTGAAAATGCTTTACGTCGGTGGCCCCGCCCCCTTCCTCTACGGAGCCAAGATGACGACCGTTTAGGGTGGAAAGTGTTCAGCGTTTCACACTTCTTGTTTTGGAGTGTTCTGAGTGCTTCATCCTGGAACTTGTAGTGTTCTGATGAGCAAAGTCTCTCTCCTTGCCTTTCACTTCCTTCCTGCCACACCCACCTCACCTAGTCTCATATTTCCAATCAGGCCCAGCTGTTGTCCCTTGATGATCACCTATATACACACCTCCCTTCAGTCTCTCCCAGATGCCAGATTATTAAATCAGCAAGTCAAAATAATCACCACATCAAGGTGATACCATGATGACTGTTTTTCCTCGTGTTTTGGACTCTGCCTTTCCCCTCATGTTTGATTTGCCCCATATGTCCTGGACATTATTGTAACATTTATATACAAGTCCTTTTATTTGTCTTAAATCCTTGTGCCTGAGTCTCATAAATATACTGTCCTAATACTAAGTTAATTCTTCTTCTGCATTCAAAACCTAAACAACCAATGACATTTATCTGATTATGGGGGCTGCCACGGGAGCAATCTTTAAAGGGGATAGTAGATAATACTGTAACGATGGTAACAAATATGTATCAGTGTGAGGGATTTCGCTGACACATCAGAAAGTAAAAATGATTTAAAGCTGAGGATGTTGTATATTTCATTGATTTCTTATGTAAAAGTGAGTGCACCATGGCAACCGCACAGTACTTATATGCTGCCACCGGAAAGTATTCACAGCGCTTCACTTTTTCCACATTTCGTTATGTTACAGCTTTATTCCAAAATGGATTAAATTAATTTTTCCCTCAAAATTCTACACACAATACCCCATAATGATAACATGAAAAATGTTTTTTTGAAATTTTTACAAATCTATGAAAAATAAAAAATGATAAAATCACATGTACATAAGTATTCACAGCCTTTGCCATGACACTCAAAATTGAGCTCAGGTGCATCCTGTTTCCACTGATCATCCTTGAGATGTTTCTACAACTTGATTGGAGTCCACCTGGTAAATTCAGTTGATTGGACATGATTTGGAAAGACACACACCGTCTATATAAGGTCCCACAGTTGACAGAGCATGTCAGAGCACAAACCAAGCCATGAAGTCCAAAGAATTGTCTGTAGACCTCCGAGACAGGATTGTATGGAGGCTCAGATCTGGGGAAGGGTACAGAAAAATGTCTGCAGCATTGAAGGTCCCAATGAGCACAATGACCTCCATCATCTGTAAATGGAAGAAGTTTGAACCACCAGGACTCTTCCTGGAGTCGGCCGCCAGGCCAAACTGAGCGATCGGGGGAGAAGGGCCTTAGTCAGGGAGGTGACCAAGAACCCGGTGGTCACTCTGACAGAGCTCCAACGTTGCTCTGTGAAGAGAGGAGAACCTTCCAGAAGGACAACCACCTCTGCAGCACTCCACCAAGCAGGCCTGTATGGTCGAGTGGCTAGACGGAAGCCACTCCTCAGTAAAAGACACATGACAGCCCACCTGGAGTTTACCAAAAGGCACCTGAAGGACTGTCAGACCAGGAGAAACTAAATTCTCTGGTCTGATGAATCAAAGATTGAACTCTTTGGCCTGAATGCCAAGCGTCATGTTTGGAGGAAACCAGGCACCGCTCATCACCTGGCCAATACCATCTCTACGGTGAAGCATGGTGGTGGCAGCATCATGCTGTGGGGATGTTTTTCAGTGGCAGGAACTGGGAGACTAGTCAGGATGGAGGGAAAGATGAATGCAGCAATGTACAGAGACATCCTTGATGAAAACCTTCTCCAGAGCGCTCTGGACCTCAGACTGAGGCGAAGGTTCATCTTCCAACAGGACAACGACCCGAAGCACACAGCCAAGATAACAAAGGAATGGCTTCGGGACAACTCTGTGAATGTCTTTGAGAGGCCCAGGCAGAGCCCAGACTTGAACCCGATTAAACATCTCTGGAGAGATCTGAAAATGGCTGAGCACCGACGCTCCCCATCCAACCTGATGAAGCTTGAGAGGTCCTGCAAAGAAGAACGGGAGAAACTGCCCAAGAATAGGAGCCAAGCTTATAGCATCATACTCAAAAAGACTTGAGGCTGTAATTTCTGCCAAAGGTGCTTCAACAAAGTATTGAGCAAAGGCTGTGAATACTTAGTGTCAAATTATAGTGTTATATTTTCGTTCTTTATTTTTTAATAGATTTGCAAACATTTTAAACAAACTTTTTTCACTTTGTCATTATGGGATATTGTGTGTAGAATTTTGAGGGGAAAAAAATGAATTTAATCCATTTTGGAATAAAGCTGTAACATAACAAAATGTGGAAAAAGTGAAGCGCTGCGAATACTTTCCGGATGCACTGTATGTGTGGCAGCATATAAGTACATGAGCAGGGAAAGGTTTCCAGGCACCCACAAACTCAGACTGTCTGCGTCTGTATTTTTTCCTGCAAAAGTACTACAGAGGTCAGAAATTTGGGATTCATCAGGACGGTGAAGAAAAGGTTTTGGAGAACGCTTCTATTGGGCATGAACCGTGTGAAGCACTGAGAATGGAGAAGCTATAACCTTTGTGATAAAATATTCCAACTTTGTTCCTTGTTAAATATCAGCACTTCAGTTACACGTTGTTTTTTTTAAACATAAACCTTGAAGTACTTAAAAAAAAATGCTGACATTGCATTTTAACAAATGTATTGTTAGCACAGGGGTTTTTTTTCTGTGTGTTTCTCTCTCTCTCTGTGTGTGTGTGTGTGTGTGTGTGTGTGTGTGTGTGTGTGTGTGTGCCCCCATCCGTGTACTAAGGGAAGCACACCATGCAATAGTACATGTCGCCAAAATCACACATCAGTCCATGACTACTAGACGAAACGATCGCCGTTTAATATTAAAAGATTCAACCAGGTTAATGGCTGGACTGTGTATGAAATGATGTTAATCAGAAACGATGGCTTTTGATTTGAAACGGATACATGAAGTTGAAGTTCCATTTGGCAGACCAAGGATGACTTCATCCGTCAGTCACGTGACTTTATAGGTGTTACATTACATGACAGATACGTTATGTTTGTAACCAAAGATTTTGGTATTGTAAACTTCACTTGCATACAATGCTAAATTACTTTTCCAGCTCACGCATTTCTATTTTTAGGTGCAGCTGTGAGTGGAATACTCCCACTGAAGAGCCCTTTGGGCCGGGTTTACTCAGTGTTCACACAATCAAAATCAAGCAACGTGAAGCAGCTTTTAGTTTCTATGCTCTCAACATATGCAACAATTTTCCTGAATACCTGAGGTCATTTATAACCATCAGCTCAATCAAATCAGGGCTTAAAACAATTACTGCCGAGGCCTTCCAGTAAATCAGATATATAACAGTCATTTGAATCTTTTTATGTAATGTGCCAGAACAGCTGGGTGACAGAATGGAGGACGTGTAGACCTAAACAGAAGATGGCTACCTCCCTCTGTGTCTGCTTCTGTAAGATTTCTTCTTTGAACCCTATTGGCTATCTTCAGGGTGATTTCTGTCCCTTAACATTTCAGCTCGTATCTTGGTCATTATAGGGGCTAACACCTCATGCTATATTTAGTTTTTATTTATTTCAGAAGAGTCTGAGCTATCCAAATATTTCCTTATTTTATAATTCTTTTATTTTTTATTTTGGCCTTTATATCGAGGATAAAAAATTCAACTCGTGAAATTTTTACTTATGAAGTTTTTACATGCATCTCACCAGAAAATATTGTCAGTAGAGATGTCATTTTATAATTGTGTAGAATCTGATGATATATAAACCATGTTTATGGGACAGTGTATGACTCAACAATTAAAAAAATGTATGCTTAGTGCCCGACAGAAAAAAGGGGCCCAAACCAGGGACGAACACTAATACATGACACTAATACATGTGCTACTGACTCAGCTGTCAGGTAGGCCCAGAAATATTGTATTATTGTTTGTGGGTTTTTTTTTAATACAACATGACATCCCGTCATGTCAGCTCTGTGTTGGAGACAAGACGGAAGTCGGCAGTGGTTTTTAAAAAACGGCTTAGCTGAAATAGCCTTGTCATACAGAGAAACCACAGGCATCATCAGAAAGGGTAAGTTGTACTGCTTATTGGATACACGTTACATTGTGAAGCGAGTGGGACTTCGGGAATTATTTCATCACCATGTGGAGACGGACGCAGCGCTTCATGCAATGTAGCGACGATTAAATTTGATGCAACTTCAAAGTCGATTTTTTCTGCAAAGCTTCGTCACACAGATGAGTCACTGCCATTGGTGGAAAGTTTCATAGGATACGTGCTGCATCTCTCGGGAACGAATACTTGCTGCGAAATTTAACCAAGAAGGAGTCCGAGAAAATCCGAGAAGAATTTGGATGGTTAAAGGTTAGAAAAACCTTCTCTACAATATTGCAAGTTCTATGCAAAGCGCCCTGAGATTACTTGTATCGTGATTTGGGACAATGTAACTAACACTGAATTGAATTTCATTGAAAAATCCAGTAGATGGTACAGTAATCTTCTAGGATTCACGTATACTTGTTCAAACTTAAGGCAGCAAGCAGTCGCTATGGAGACAGAACCACTACAACTTCTGAGATGTGAGGCTTCAGATAGGCACAAGCAGACTTGGACACTATTGAAATAGTTTTGGAAATATATCCAGACATGAAGTGGTTGCAGTTGAAGATTTGCATATCATAGAAAAGTTTACTATGGGCTGTGGCAGATGTCTGCCGTGTCTAAGTGCACTAGTAGATTTAATGTGAAGCACCTTGAATTTTTGGAGTTAAATGTGCTGGAAATGTCATTTAGACAGTTGATCCAACCACTTTGGTTCAGAGTCAAATATCTTATAACATATTTTGGGTGTGTTCCCATGAAATTTCCTACAAACATTTATGTTACCCACAAAATGAAATGCAATCACTTTGGCAGTCAACACAAGTACAGCTGAGGCTCATGGGAATGTCCTTAGTTTTGCAAGTATTTAGTCATAAACCAATGTTCACATATGCTAAAACACTGAACTCACAGTGATTATGACAAACATTACCCTGGAAGCATGTATATGTATACATGAAGTGTATAAACCATTTTGTATATTCCAGTTTTCATTCCATATAATCTACAGCATGCAGTGGTGTGAAACATGGTTCCATTAAACTCAGACTCAGACTCAGAGTTTATACAAGTACCTTAGTTCTTGAATAACTACTTGACACACAGGAAAATAATTCCTTGTGATGTGTGTAGATGAGCCAGTGTGCGCTTATGTAACACAACTGCTATAATGGCCGTGTACATGGACAGCAGTAAAACAAGAGTGTGTGCCAACCTGTTGCCTTTCCAGGCCCCAAAAGTGGGAACAGCGCTGCTCGATGAAAACAGTCCCAACTCCTGTGGAGCTTGGAACAGCCACAAAGCTACTGCAAAGGTTCGTACACTTTTGGCACGATTTCCAGGGGAAAATGGGATTAAGCTCTGTGCAACTTATGCTGTCAACGAGGGTATTTTGTATAGACTGTATGTTTCCAGCTTTATCATACATTTTACTGCCACACAAAGTGGAGAAATAATCAACTGAGCTGGATGTCTGCAGACTCCACATCAGGCGTAGTCTCTAACAAGACGTTGTGCTGCTGACTTGCATGTGGAACTTTGCATTTGATGTCAAACTTAAACAAGCTTTTTCCATCAGATATTGATGTTAGTCTTATCTCAGTTGGGAGGAAGTTTAAGTTCGGTAACGCTGCACTTCCTGCACACAATGCAGAGTACACTTATACAGCATTATTACAAACGGTATTACAGTATTGAAATGCACCTGTGTAAAACGTGACCTACTTGTGTCCCAGCTCGTGAGCAATGGTGAAGGCCAAATTGAGTCCATTATCCTCTGCCAACACACACTTCCTCTTGGTGCTGCAGACACCACCCAAATAGGCGATACCTGTAAAACAAAGGATAACATGACAGTGAATGTAATAAATAACAGGTACAGTTGTGTAGTAAGGTTTGACTAAGGCTGGGTTGCGTGCTCTTTTTTACCTCAGTACACCTAAACTGACAACAATATAAAACAGGTGAAATTTTAGCGGCTACTGCAGCCCTCTGAAATTGTATGTTAAGTATGTATTTGATATGTTGATGAGTCTCATTGGCTCCAGGACCCCAAGCAGGACTTAAGTGTTACTGTTGTCTCAATTCTCAGAAACCTCAACCACTGGCTTCATTACGTGGTCCAGATTTGGATGTCCTTGTCGCCCCAACGTGGACTTAAATGAATAGCACTGGCAGCCGCATAGCTTTGGAGATGATACTTGAATATGCAACAGCAATGCCATTACCCCTTAATGCTCCACTGTACACTAAGCACCCCTTTTCTCAGATAAATAAAACTTTTAGCTAATCTTACCGCTGAACATAATGGACAGGTTGGGTCTTCCCCCCACCGCTTGAGGTCCTGTGGCGATGGAAGCACGTCATACGTTGCTCCCAGCAGAAAGCTTACACAGCTCGCCTTCCATGCACCACAGGTCCTTCCAACTAAACTTCTCTTCTCTAAACTTCCCTAGCTTCCCCACAGTCTCTGCTTTCCCTGAGCAGCTGCCCTAATGCATCTGTCCGCCTCTTCCTCATGACCCACCTGATCCATCACCAGCTTCCTCCTCTCTGCTCAGACCACCAGCCTTAGAGCTGCCTCTGACACCTGAGCTGCATATTGCCTCGTATTCCACTTCTTCCTGTCATTTGCGCTGGTGACAACTTCCTCACAATCTCATCTCTGCTTTCTACCAACTGCAACTCTTCTCTTACTGCACTTAGATTCATCTGTTAGGCTTGACAATGGTAATTGCAGGATGATCCCAACCACTTCCTATGATGTGAACTGTTGAGTCTCTCCAGCCTTTCTATCTTATAAACTGAACATTTATACACTTCCAATAGCCACAGGAACACCCTAAACAGAAGGCATCGCAGCTTTCCCAGAAGTACTGACTTCTGTGTCTTCTCTAAACCTTTAGCAACATTTCTCGCTGTACCATCTTTCTCAACTCTACACTAGCTTATCAAGCAGAGAGATTTTCTTCCTCACGGACAAGAAGTACAATCCTTTTTATCTTTCCTTTCCCCAGCGGGATGCTGTGTAACTTACTTGACTTAATCCTTGACCTAGCCCACTTTAGATTCTCCTTCACCATCTGTGGTGAAACAAACCCTGATGTCCCAAAAGTACTTCTACTACTATCTTACCTGTCTCACCTGGCACAAAAAAAAAAGTCAAACGCACTCCAGATAGGGCTACGTGGCACTGAGCCAAACACGTTCTCTAGATCTAACAACACAACTGTTCTCTCGCCTAACTGTTTGAATCTGATGCCAAATTACACTAAATTGTTCTATGCAACCTGCAAAACCTGGAATTACAGCTTTTTTTGTACCAAAGTATCAAACATATTTTTCCTCTCTGGGTCACCTGCCAGTCTCTGTGCCACAAAAGAAAATCTTTCCTTCTACATTTAACAGAGCATATCGGCCTAAACCGACTTAAATCTACCAACGTTTTCTTTCTGGGAATAAGTACACACTCTGCCATGCGCCATGCCCTTGGTATCACCTGTTTGTTTTTTTCCATACTATCCTAAAGAGCCTCCACATGAACTTAAGAACATCAGGTGCACTTTTATATACCAGCCATGAAGCTTTTACACACCTTAAAACTGCCTGTACTTCACTACATATTGGTGGTCTAACGTCTATCATATGTTCTGTCTCACCTAATAGATGGGAGGCTTCTCTCTCTATCTTCTCATATCTTATGTATTCCTCGAGCTCTTCCCTGTATACTTTAGCCCTACTAAGGACTGCTAATAAATGTCTATGTTCTTGCAGCAACAACTCAATTAACTGTCTTTCCCTCCTGTGTTTCCTTCTTCTACTGCTTCTTTAGCTGCCTCCTCTCCTTAACTATCTGCTCTGTTTCTTTCTGTCCCCTGGTTTTAAACCAGTGTCTTTATATTAATGTGTACCCTGAATCTTTCAGCACCGTCTTGGTAAATTACATCTTTTAATTTCTCTAACTCGGCCTCCATCTTTCATCCCCATAGCTCGTTCCAACTACATTCAGAAACAAAGGCTTGACTTCAATGTCATTGCGCTTTGCGACACCCAGTGTTCACTTACTGGTTGACCGAGCAAACTCTAATGCAAACAAGGTTTCTAGACTATCATCACAGTGAAGACTGATGCTGTGAGCAATAGGGGGCAGAGCCAGACTAGCTGACTGCAGGAAAAGAACAAAAATGGCACCTGCACAATAATTTGGTAATATGTGTGGGTTTCAAAACCATCGATGACTGGGAGTCAAGTACCGCCAGCAAACATACGTTTGAAAGGAGGACGGCTTGAGTATACATGAGTGGCCAAAAATGTTTCCCAACAACAATCAATCAGCCCCCACTCAGGTGTGCTCCAAGGTGGAAATTATAGACCTTCCTGTGTCAGTGCACACACGTTTGCGAAACTATCCTTGTTAGGGCAAAGGATTGACAGTCACGGTGGACCGCTTCACCCAAACTGGAACTTTAAATTTAAGCATAACCATTTCATACCTAACCCTAACGTAACCTCAATTAACACGACCAACGAGATGATGCTTCTCAGTTCAACATCAGTAAAAGGTCCATTTCTACCAATTAGTTCACTGCAACACATCAATCTGTGTTACATTACAGACACATGTAACATAGGTTGGTGTGTTGCAGTAAACACACCAATGTGTGTGTATATTGTGTCTATATTGTGTGCATATTGACAATATACACACAGACATAAACACATATTGACCGTTTTATTTTATTATGCAATCATTTTTACGATGCACTTTGTTTTGCCATCTGGCTCGGTCATTTTATTTTCTCAAGAAATGGCATTTTGCTTCTCAAAATGATGTCATTCAGAAGGGATCCATTTAGTAAAATCCAAACGTGGTGGTTTTGGACTGGCTTGGACTCAGACTTTAGGTCTTTGGCGGTGATGAAAACATTTACTCGACTGGAATTGGACCTGGGTTTTTTTTCCCTTTTACTGGTTTGGTGTTTTACAACCATGCATGCCTTGTGTGTGCGGCTGTGGCTCAGATGGTAGAGCGGGTTGCCCCTGAATGTCAACGCTGGCAGTTCAATCCCCGTTTCATGCATGCATGTATTTTGCCGTGCAAGCCAAAGCTTCCTTGGGCAAGACACTAAACCCCAAGTTGTTCCTGATGACACTTGAGCACCTCGCACGTCAGCTCTGTCACCATTGGTGTGTGTGTGCAAGGGTGAATGGGAAACATTTTGAAATGCTTTGATACTGCTAAGTTGAAAAGGCACTACATAAGTGCTGACCATTTACCATTTAGTCAGAAACTGGAATTATGAGTATAATGTATATGACTTGAGGAAATTATAGGAAAGCATCCTTGATGTTTCTATTCAAATAAAGCCAGTCAGACATGTTTTTTTTAGCTTCAAATGCAAAGAGGTTATATTTGCACTGTCGTTCAAAGAGCTGTTTATGTACTAAGCAAAAATAAAAGTGTGGTAATAACACATACAGATATTAAATGAGAGAGATTGTGTCAAGGAACAGTGCTTCACAAGATTTATGAGGGCAGATCAAAAAGTCAGAGACTGCTGCTGTTGCACATGAGCAGTGAGTAGCACCTTAACGTGCACGGAGCAGGAGGAAGCTATAACCACCATGAGTAAGTTCTACAACTTTAATCACTGTTAATCACTGTTCCTGAGTTACACACATTTTTGTGAGCTCTGGTCGAACACGTCTGCGATTTCTCCATAGACATGACGGAGGACACGCATCAAATTTTGCGTCAAACTCTGGAAATCGGCAACAAAGACCCTTAAGACGCTTCAGGTAGCCTACGGCAATGAAGCAATGAGCCCGGAGAGGTGTTTTGAGAGACATTCGAATTTCCAAAGGGCGGAACATCACTTTCCAAAACCGGAAAAGGCGCATCAGATCAGGTGCAGAGCCAGCTGGGTTTCCTTTGAAATTCATTCTAGGGAGAGACTGTCGACATACTGAGACATCTGAGAGAAAAGATTCTACGCAAATGTCTTGAACTGTGGCGTGATGTCACTTAGTTTCTCCAACACGACAATGCACATTAAAAAGACAACACAACCATCGCTCCCCACCACCCCGACTCACTGGATTTAGCTCCTTGCTACTTCCCTCTGTTTTGTCATAACCTCTGTTGTGCACTCACTGCTCAACTTCCAGGCGCGTAAACAATTGCAGATGCAGCCGGACAGCTGCATACAAAAGCATGTTGAACTCCAGTGTTGATGTTGATGAAGTGATTAAACTTGGAATACTTACTCACGAAGGTTACAGCGTCTCTGTGCTGCATGAACGTCACCGTGTTCCGCAGCGTTCATGCGCAACACGAGCAGTTTCAGAACTTTGTGATCACCCTGTCATTTTCCATTTTGAGTGACATGTCCTAAAATGTTCTAGCTGCTGTTCATGAACCAGGTTCTCTTGATAATAAACGTTATATTAGTATTTTTTTTTGTATTCCACAGTCAGCTCTACTGCTTTGACTGGATTTTGGGGTCTCGGCAACTCCGTTTGCATGCCTGACCCTCCAAGGTCTTTTTTTTTTTCTTCCATGAGTTATGACCCCTTGCAAACAGGCTGACACAACCCATTTTTGCTTGTAAATCCTTATTAATAATACACAGTCATGGAATAAGCTAAATCATTTCAATGGTTCCGCAATCAGGAGCCAAATATGGTTGGTTTTGTCTGTATGTAAGTTTTATCACTTCAAACATACAACTTTTGTGCAGCATAAAAAAAATTCAGCACTTTGTCAGTGAGCAACATATTTAACATATAGTGGTGTGCAACATATTTGTTTCTTCTGAAGTAAACAGTAAACATTTAAGGTTCAGAGTGTTAAAAGCCACTTATTCACTATCCACAAATTACTTGTATGTCGTCAATATCTGTAAACAATCAGACACTAATGCTCATGTGTTATGGGCACTATATGAACACACAAACAGAACTTTTTGTTTGCATTGCTGAGTGAGCAACGTTCACTGGAATGAAAGACCGGTCATGTTTGGTCCATAAAATGAGGACCTCATTGGCTGGTCCGATTCTTTTTAAATAGAACTGGATGCTAAGGCCTGAGCAAACTCTTACCATGCCGGACCCATAAAGCCCATGTGAATACAACCAGGCTGACTGTTGAAACTCCGCAGTGAGGTCAGATGTGTGGATAAGCTTTTTTGCAGCATCAAAGATCCGTTGAAGCCAGCACTTCTGATGCTAAAGCCCCCAGACAAAGACCTGTGATCCACAGTGCTGTGGTTATCAGAGCTAGATTTTGCCCTGCCGCTGGGGGCTAGCTGGCTGATCAAACAGTGATGTGTTGGCTCACATAGCTGGCGGCACATCGAGCAAGACAGCCTCAAAAGAGCTACAAAGCCTCATCAGGCCTCTGGATTTACAGCACTGTGCTGGCCACAAGCAGCTTTGGGAAGCCATTTATTTTGTGTTAATTAGCCGTTACTACATGCGAGGCCTTTCATTGAGCCACTGAATCCTGAGCGGTCCAAACTCCCACTGCTGACAACACAGACCTGAGTCAGTCTGGAAGAGATGCTTTGTTCACTTTCTCACAAACACATACACACACGCGTGCTTCCGCAAAAACATGCAAATACTTGTTCACCGTAAAGTGACCCCACTGGCACACTAAACCCCCACTGGCACACCAAACCACACACATCCAGAGAACCACAGTAATGTCATTCTGGAGACCTGTAGGATATACTGCTTTTAAATTGGACTTGTTGGAGGTACGGTAGGTGTAGGAGGTGTAAAGTGAACTATGACACAGCAAAAGAAGGTTTAGATCCTTTGTGTGTGTGTGTGTGTGTGTGTGTGTGTGTGTGTGTGTGTGTGTGTGTGTGTGTGTGTGTGTGTGTGTGTGTGTGTGTGTGTGTGTGTGTGTGTGTGTGTGTGTGTGTGTGTGTGTGTGTGTGTGTCCCGTGTGTGTGTGTGTGTGTGTGTGTCCCATGTGTGTGTGTGTGTGTGTGTGTGTGTGTGTGTGTGTGTGTGTGTGTGTGTGTGTGTGTGTGTGTGTGTGTGTGTGTGTGTGTGTGTGTGTGTGTGTTTGACGTGAAAAAGCTTGAGGCGACCTGGAGAGGAGAAACAGGGAGATGAAACATGAGTGGCAGCGTTTTTTTTAAGTAGGACCTTTTATGAGTTCTGTGATTATAGTGAGGCTCAAACTAGGTCACACACTTTGGGCCTGCTTGCACAAAGAGCAGGAGTGTTCGCATTGTGAAGGAAGATTAGCAGATTGAGAGTATTATGGTCGGGCAGAGCTGTGCAGGGCCAGGCATGGCCAGGAGCTGGAACAATGCCCACAACACAGCACTGCTTCTGTCTACATCTACTTCCATTATCTCATAGCTATGCACATGCTGATAATACGTGATGTCTGGGAAGTAGTGCTATATCGGGAAAGACTAAGATATATAGCCGAATTAAAGCCCGTCTGTCCAGTGAGTTTTATTCACCTCTCGTAGAAAGGCCTTTTTTTTATTTAGCTAACAACACTTATGGTCTGTTGAAAGACCATTTAACTTTATGACCCTACCACATCAACCAGCGGATCCATCATTACGAATTTATTTCATAATGGAAACAAAAACATTGAGATTTAAATTTCCAAGGGCACCAAATACTCTGTACCTGGAGAGATTTGAAGATGTGTATATGGTCAGATTATCTGACAAACTGTAACCTGCAACTTTACATGATTGTGTTTTTGTCTCACAGCCTTTGTCAGGCATGTCGGTGGTCATTGTCCATCAGTTACCCAAAACATTTCTGCTAGTAAACCTACAGAATGTACATATAAATGATAGATGTGTGGATGTATGGTCAACTCTAACATAAAATGAACTTCAGAAAATTTTAAATAAACAAATACAACATGCAAAAAACTAGAAATCGTTTTAAACTCTACTTTGATTTCATGTTGGTCCTGTGTATTGTTGCTGACCTCAGCCCATATCCAGTTAGTTATATGCCATCACTGTGCTTCTGGCATGCCCTGAGCAAGGTGCACTTGACTTTGATCTGCACTGTACTGAAAGTTTCTGAAAAGTCCAAACTCTGCCACTATAAATGGGAAACTATGATGAAAACACCCGACAACACATTAAAAAATTATTCTTCAAATTATAAGTTTTAACTACTTTCTCCGAGTTTGTGTTGCTCTTCTTGTTGTCTTTTGAAGCAATACTTTTTGTCATTTCCCTTTTTTGTGTGCAGGTAGGCAGTTGGAATCAGCCAGAAAAAACATACACTGTACAGTGAAGGTTTCGACATTTTGCCTTGGACCAAGTACTAAACTATGACAGGAATGTATCTGGCATGTAACCACGGGGGTGGGAGGGGGGGGGATGTAGTTGAGAAAAGATATGTAGCAAAAGAAGGTATAATAAACACACCTAGAACCGTGCAGTTATGAATTAGGAAAACACCATTTACAGTTCAGGCAGGACACCATCAGATTCAACCAATATTTCAGAATGACACATTTGTGTTTGCAGGTGACTTTGCTTGAGTAATGGTCTAAGCCAGCATGACACAGACAGTCCCTGACATCACAAAACCCCTGGCAGAGCCTGAGGTTCACAACATTTGAATGAATAAAACGATGTGAACAAAAGACACATTTGTGTTACTATGGGGGAGGCCTGGCGTACAGGTGTTCCTGAATATACTGGCAGCGCCCAACGGCCTCTCTCACACACACCAGCTCCTGGAGACTAAAGCAGCAGCGTCAGGAACTGGATGTTAGACAGAAACCTTTGCGAGAGCCAGCCTCAGAGGTAGGCGGACGTCTGTCCTGAGCAGTTGGGGTGAGGGTGGCGCAATAAGAGAAAAGAACACTGTAGGGAGGCAACAATTAACACTGCGCAGGTTTCTGGGGCCAGTGACCGCAGATTAGAAACATGCAGCTCTGGAGCCAGAGAACCGGCAGGAAGATACAAGGAGAGAGAAGACAACAGGGATAAAGCACAAACTATGGGAGAGAGAAGGCCACCGCTCTCCAAAATGAACACTGCTGCCCTTCTGCAGTTCATGCAAGATCACATGGACAAGGCCAAGACTGTTGAAATCAAAATATAACCTTTGGGGTTGAATGAGAAGTGTTATCAAATGAAAACAAAAACTGCATTACAGCATAAGAAACTGATCCCACCTGTGGAGCATGGTGGTGGTAGAATCATGGGTCGGGCTTGTTTTGCTGTATCTGGGCCTGAATGGCTTAAAAAGATGAAACAATGACTCCAAAATAATACCATACATCCATTATCTATTTTTGTCCTGAACCCTGGGAATCTACAGTTGTCAGCTGACTTTGACCAAAGGCGGGTTCCACCTTCAACAAATCCCCAGCCAATCACACGGCCAACGCAGAAAGAAAGACAATCATACCTATGGCTAACTTATGATCATCAGTTAACCTAACACGCATGTCTTTGGACCGTGGGAGGAGGCCGGAGAAAAGCCAAGCAGGCACAAGGAGAACATGCAAACTCCACACAGATAAATTAAAAAGGAAAATGTTAGAAGATCTATGTCAGGAGAAAGCGGGTCGTGCGGCAAGACAACGAGCTTCAGCACCAGATGCTGTTCTACCAGTGGATGATTAAAGAATAATTAGGGTTATGGCCAAGTCAAACTTCAGACCTTAATCCAATACAAATGTTGTGGAAGGACTAGAACCAAGCAGTTGATATAAAGAAGGCTACATCTATCCCAGAGCTCAAACTCTTCTGTACGGAGGATGGGAGAAAATTCCTCCAAGCCAATGTGCAGGCCTGATTGACAGTTAAGGGGTCACTCCGGATACTGAAAGCCAAAGTTTACATACTTGTGCTAATAACTGTAATATTAGATATTTTATCTCAATGAATATATGACCAAGTATAATAATGTTTGTCTCATTTGTTAAATTTGTTCTCTTTATCTACTTTTGTGAGGAGCGAAAATCTGATGATACTTAAACTTATAGTCATACAGAAATGAAGAAAGTTTAAGGATTTATAAACTTGCGAGTTCCATTGTATGATCAACAAAATCCTACAAACTAAAACGGAATGTCGAGTTAAGTAAAAGTAATGTAACTTGACTAAATTCAATGTAAGAGTGTTACGTAAATATGTGTCATATACCATTGAATACCATTTTTCCTATTTACTAAACCCAGTCTGAGGGACCGGTTGACATAACTGAATCAATTGTAACATTTCATTTAAGAGTGTACTAATAATTCATTTTGACTGTGTGCATATTTTTTTGAGAAAACATAATTGCTGCATGTATTAGATTCACTAACTGACTTTTCCTATCCAGGACATGTGATGGCTTTATGCTGCTAAAACTGTTGGTCTGGGTTAATAAAGTTTGGTGGTTTTGATTAAACTTTGAAAACATCAACATGCTGGTCTTCTTCTTCAATTTGAAATCAAATCTAAACCTCAAACAAGTGCTTCAAGTTGCAACAACTGTGTCGGAAAATAAAAGGAAATATGTTGGTATTGTTTGCATACTATGCACATAATATTCAGTATCAGGCCAAGTTCAGACTGACATTAATACAACTCTGTCCTTCATTTGAACAGGACCACGGAGTCTGAAACGGAGGGCTCCGACATACTCGTCCATGGTCAACCAACAAAAATCTGGGAGTGTGGCTAAACGCAGCGCTGCAATGTCTTAAAGGAAAACACTGCTTTGGAAGATCCAGTTTTCAGAAGTAGGTATGGTTCATCTGAATATAACACACACACACACACACATTCTGTAGATTCCAGACTGCAGAACTGATTCTTCTTCAGCCTTATATCATCAGCCTCCTATACGCTGCCAAAACAGTATACGGACACAACTCAGTCATAAAACTGTCGAGCTACACATGGTAAAGCTCTTCATTTCCCTCAAAAGGAAAAAAAAAAAAAAAAAAAAAGCATGGCTGGCCTTTTCCATAATAACTGTCAATGTTTGATTTCCAGGTCAGCTTGTTGTCCCAGTGGACACCCATGAATTTGTATTAATCACTTTATTCAGTTTTAACAAGAACAAAAAGTGGCGTTTGTTTGAAAAAACCTAAAACGATAAGTTTACCAGAAGGGCACTGCAGACCACCGAGTCACCTTTCAGTCCCTTCATCCTTTTTCTCTTTCTGTCTGCAAATGTCAAAACAGAGGACTGTGGGAATACATGGTGAATATTGAACCCTCTTACCGTCTACGGAGACTCTCCCACTGTCCACGCAACCAGCTCCGTGGGATCTTCTATGATTGGTGTAGACATTTTCAAAGGGAATTGACTGAACAGCAGGCGACATTTTTATGTTTTGATCTGTTATCTTGAACATAACCTGCTCCAGAGCAGATTAGGTGTGCACACATAAGTTACCATGGCGATGTATCCTGGTTAGTAGTAAACCACCATCGTAACCCAGAAAACGAAGGGTTAAACCTGAGGGTACCTCGCTAACTCAGAATCCCACTTCACATCCAGGCTTCTGAGCATTTACTATAGAGGATTAAAAACTAATTCAATCACCATTTCTTAAGTGTTTTCTGACCTCCACTGATTTAACTTTTCACGTTGCTGCAGCAATATATAGGTTTAGTCCAGGACCTCATTATATGAGCAATATGTAGGATATTTACTTTAAAACTTTTGAACTTTTAAAAGTAAACAGCTTTAACTTTCCTCTTTTTTTTCCATGTCTTGTGCTGAGTGGTTTATATATTACATCACCATTATCAAGGAGAATACAATAATCCAAAGAACTAGACTTGTTTTGAGATAAAACACTCAGATGTTGATTCTACAAAGTGGAGAACATAAAACAAAAAAGAAAATATGTATTTGGACCCACCACAAACCCTCCACCCTCTGACTCCTTTTGCATGCTACTCTGAGGGTATAATGAAAGCTATTTGGTTTGAGCCAATAAGAAAGAAACAAATCAACTTCCTCAAACATCCGAAATCATACTATTGTTGTTCAGTTAAATATCTAAGTGGACATTCCTGTTGAGGTCACTTTGTAGCATAAACAAGGTGGAAAACACAAAATCCAAAAGTATTACAAACCACTGCTGCGTTTTGGTGTGATGGACTTTCGAACTCCCCAGTTTGTATTATTTGTCTCACTGGTACGCAAAGCAACACAATCCCAACAATGCAGGTCCATGCAGATCTTTCAAACACAGTGAGAGAGAGAGAGAGAGAGTGAGAGTGAAAGACACTTAATGGTACTCACCCACAGTATCACAGGGCTCATCTTTATGTACACAGAAATCTGTCCTGAAAGAGAGAAAAAAAGAGTTTACAGCACTGACTTGTTTGAAATGAAACAGTTTCACATCTCTTCCAAAAGCCAGCGGTCTCCCCCGGAAAACATTCATGGTATTTCAATTTGTTGGAAAACACAAGCCTTTGTTGTGTGAAAAATGAAAACATAAAATAGAGCAACAGAGAAAAGTTGAATCCCCTCGCTGCTTACGGTTCCATTTGGGTCACATTAAAAACGTTGATGAAGTGATACTCTTATACTTACGTACCAGGGTCAGAACACGTGCATTCATTATTTACTGTCTTTTAAAGTCCCTCACCTAGCATTGATTAAACTCTTAAAAATGCATCTGTCTGTCATACTGAGATGTTTCTTTCCATGAAAAATAAGAATGGCTGTGGTGCCATAGTGAAATCTCAAAACAGAGAAAACTGTGTCCATCCAATGTAAACTGTAAACCGTTCCCAGGGTACCTTAGCAATGCCCTTACATGTGCACCTGAAAGTATGTAAGGGGGCCATTACAACAAGTACCCTGGTTCCCATTTCATTTTGGTCAACATGCACCCATGGTGCGAACGTCAGCTCGTTTCTGCAAACACCTCAAATGAACCCATTTAATTCCATCAGTCACAATAATGATTGTTACAAATATTTTGTTATAACGCTCTACAAAGGACACTCAATGATTTATCAATAGCAAATATTAAAATCATAAAAGGGGTCAATAAACTTTCTGCAGTGTCGCGTGTGTAGTGTAAATTGTCAGATAACCTGGGGGCCTCATTTATAACGGTTGCGTACACCACTCCTCATGCACCAGTCAGGCTATATAAAAACTAAGTTGACAAGAAAATGACCTGTAAGCAAACTCTGACACATGAATATGAATATTTTTAAACCAGGAAAAATTGGTGACACAGATGGTGAGGTGATTGCTTGAAGCCAGATTGTAGAAATTAAAAGTGAGAGGTATCATTATACGCATAACAATGCCTCTCCATGTTTATTTTCACTTCATATGACATGTTAGATGAGCCTAGATCTACATTATCATTTACATTCAAACCAGCGGTGTTACTTGTGCTCGTGAGCCATAACTATTCCATGAAAAACTTTTAATTGTAAGTGTCATATTTTGTTCATAGGTTTTTTTTGGCCACATGGCCAATTTTACATGCATCAACCTTCGTAATGTGCTTTTCAACCAGTTATGGTTGGGCTATGAGGCTGATCTGGCTGCGCACGTTTTCCTGTAAATTGTGATTTATAAAGGGAAAATTTAGTGTGTGAACCTGTTTTTATAAATCGGAATATTTTTTTCCCGTACGAACACTTTTACTATGGATCTTACGCAATGTTTTATAAATGAGGCCCGTGAGCTGTTTACTTCATGATTGCACCATGACAAGAAGTTGGTTGCATCAAAAGCTCCCAAACAAAAGGTTACTAAATTATGGTGACGTAAACATATTACATTACATCCAGCAGTTCAACTTTTGAAATGATGTTTTGAGACATGTCTTGTGGGGATCTTTTAATGTAGCCAAACACCTAAAAGTCCAACCGAGCGCCGAACAAACGTTCATGTTTTTGTTACACTGATTCAGTTAGTTGGGCTTTCACACCGCATCGGTTTAAAGTAAAGTAAAAAGTAGTGACCCATTTAAACTTGTGAAACAGCAATGGGGAACGGCCAGTTTAGGAGGAAAAACGTTTAGAGTCTCCAACATTCAAAGCAGCAGGTTTTTACAACCCTGAGTGTTGTAGCACTACTGTGACAGCGGAGGAAGAGAGGTTCTCACCCACATGTGGGAGAGCTCAGTTAGGTGCGAACAGCTGCACATTGGCATCTGGGAGCCAGACATCTACAAGACCTGGTCGTCGGCATCCGTGTTTGACGTGATGTTATCCGATATTTATGCATTGTTTTTATTGATATTGACTTTTAGAAGGACCAGAGATGGACTGCTAAAGAAAAAGTCAGTCTGCTAAATGAATTTTGAAAGTGAAAATTAACTGACGAAACATTTTTCTTCCAGCAGATTGATCAGATCCACCACAAACCAGAGTCAGTAACACCTTCAGACCGTGATGATGCTCTACTGAGAAGCCTGTCAGCTTGCATCGAAGACCATTGATGTTTGGCCATGACACAGGAATTTGCTGTTGAGGAGAAAGGGAAGCTCGAAAACTCATGAAACCTGGCACACATGACAGAAGTGGGCTGAAATGTATATCTCCAAAATATTCCTTATCACAATAGTACAACCCTGTATTTAGTGGGAAAATATTTTTTTGAATAAATGGACAAATGCAGAAGAAAATGATCAAATAAAATGCACAACTGTGACCAACTATCACGCACTGCCCAGTACCAAAAGTAGTCATAAATTAATTTGTTAGAAGGAGTAAAGCTTTCCTCACGTATACCTGCCTTTAGTATGTACAGAGTGGAGCGGAGCAAAGAATTGTAAAAAAGGTTCAATTGTTGTGTCTTGTAGCCTCAGATTTGTTCATACAAAAATTATATTATTATCAATATTACAACTGTTGTCTTTGGTATCACACTTCTTCTATCCTGTAATCACTCATTCAGCCTATTTAAACGGAGAAAAGTGGTCACTGATGTTTGGTATCACCGTGTGCACCACACTGAACATGGACCAGAGAAAACAAGTCAGACGATCAGAAAAAAACTATTGACAAGCATGTTGAAGGTACAGTATGACACCATCTCCAAGCAGTTTGGTGTTCTGTGACTACAGTTGCAAATATCCTTAACAAGTTCAAGGTCCATTGGACTACAGAGTCAAACTGCTTGGTTTGTTTGGAGTTTCCTTTACCTGGTTGGTACTTTAGGATATGGTGCATAACACTGTTTCAGTCCAAATATTATCACGATTCACACATGGTCCAATACTCTATCTCTAGAACACACATGGTACTCACGGGTACACAAACAGGGCTGAATAAATCCACAAATAACAAGTAAAGTACATTCCCCAGTTATTTTTCTTATCATAGCAAACAGTGCCACCAAATCCCACAATTTCCTCCAAGCACACTGCTGATGTTCTGAAATGTAGGTGTGAACTGCACTTCAAATGCAAAAACATTTGTTTTGAATTCACAACAGTGAGCTGGAATGACATTTGTGTATATAGAGGAAGTATCTGAGCACTGCAGCATAATCAGAGGTTGAGTCTCTAAAGAGCATTTCAATTCTTTCTCTCACACACCAAAGGGAAAAATGGGGACTTTTCCTGCCGCATTGATATAAATTCAACTGATGTCTCACTCCGTACCACCTTTCTAAGATGCATGTCCTCCAGTAACCTCTGTGCTTGCAGGATCAGTGACCCATAGTTGACCCCGTCATCACTGCTATTACGGCCAGTCTGGCACAGGTAGAGGCTTGGCAACGACTTGCAGCTAAGGAAGACTGGATACTGTGTTTGCAGCATCCGTACTGCTGTAAGAATAATCAAAGTTTGATTTAGTACTGCAAAAACTACCGGTTGGAACAAACTGAAATCCGTTTCAAAGCTGCATTTCCCTCTAACTATAAAGTTTAGAGGATATTCATTTTGGGGAACACTTTTTTTTTTTTTTTTTTTAAATGTGCACTGATCTCCATCTATTGGCTTCTTTTCACCGGTTAGGACTCCTCTTAAGACCGGAGTCATTTCAAATAATTAAGAGAATTGATGAAATTCTTTTCATGTCGTCCCAAAAGTACCAAGAATACATTGATCTGGGAATTGTTACCAGTAAGAGCTTACTTTGAGACACCTGATTAAAAAAAACTGAAAAATGTGAGTCTCTTCTTAGTCGTCTCGTTTCAAGCAAATAAAAACAAAACTACCATTACAGACAATGTGTTGAGCAATGGGACAGTCTCGTTCAACGCAGCCCAATTTGGGGCCAACGGACTAAGTTTGGTCCGTACATTCTTTGTCTTGGCTCACCGCGGTATTTGACGAGCTCATGCTTATTGTCCTTATTGGTAAGTGCTGTAAAATCCACAACGACTACCAATCATAAATATTATGCAGCTAAACAGTTTCTAAGTTTTATGGGAATGAGCGCTGTTATGTTTCCTATCAAATTACATTGTCCTACATCTTATCCGTGAAGAATGAATGTATTCTCTCTCTCCTGATGATGCTCATGTGCTGTTCGTGTCTTCTACATCACTGACTTTGGGCTGTCAGTCAAGATAAGATATCGCATGATCAGAAAGTCAAAGGGGACAACACTTCAAAACTCACAAGCCATCTTCACGACCACCATCAACTACTGCAGGATAACTTTTAGCTTTGCTCGAAGCACCATTTGGAGACTTCAGAATGGAGATAAATGTCGATCAAATTAAAATAAAGTTCCAAATGAAGATTTCAATGTACCTAGTATGTATAAATAGAACAGTATAGTTTTTACCTAACTTTGAGATTCATATATTGTTTTCAACATAAAAGTTGGTGAAATGATTTCAGTGTGCGTATCAGTACTTCTTGAACATTTCCAGCACATTTTAACAACAGCACGATAATATAGATAACAGTTCTGGTCACTATAACTGTCATGAAGTTTTCATACTGTTATATCTCTTTTTTTCAGCTGGTGAACCTGCATCAGGGCAGAGAGGCCTACGAGATAACAACTCTACAGGGGACTATCCCCCTGCTGAGGCAAACAAACATTTGGTTGACGACCTGAAAGTCTTCTACTGCCGGTTTGAGAGGAACAAATTCACACCCACCATCCATCCCAGCCCAGTGACAACAGCCCCCCTCACACCTCTGGTAACCCCCCCACAAGACTGAATCTACACTCAGGATGTATGAAGCGGGTGTTAACCACCTCTTCCAGAGACAGAAACCCAGTAAAGCGCCAGTGACTCCGCCTCCCGTCTTAACGCCATGCTGAGCAACTGGCTCCACCCTTCACGTACATCTTCGTCAGGTCTGTGGAGCCGTGTGAAGTCTGTCCGACTTCAAACACTTCACCATCAATCCGTTCCCCAAGAAACCCTCCATTGTAGGACCGAATGACTACAGGACTATCGTTCTGACGTCTGTGGTCAAAAGTCTTCATCTTCCAACACCGTGAACAGCCAAGGACATCCTCTGTGGACTAAAAAAAACAAAAAAAACCTTCCAGTGCATGTATAGTGGCTTAGGTGCTACAAATAAGTGCTTGGTTGCTGCAACCAGGTGTTATAATAGTCGTGAAAACACTGCCATCAGTCTGACTGCAGTTATTGACACTTGTTTTGTATGGAAAGTTCATGTTACAAAGTCCAGTGTAGTAACATTGTCAGATGTTACAGAAAAAGTGACCATAGTGCTTGTTCAGACCTGTTAATGACACTTTGAATGGTGAAACAGTGAAAAATGAAGTGAAAAATACACAAGAGCCGATGGTGATGTCATCAAAATCAGATAGCAGTCCAAATCCGAAAGTTCTCAATATATTTTTGTGTGGCTGGAACCATTAACTGGTGTGAAAAGTGGAATTATTGTAAAATTGTATCTATATCTTAATAAAGGGGCTGTATCATTGCTGCTCTGACAACACTTCATTGATTGAATAAATACATGATCAAAAATGTTAACACTTCATAATCATCATTAATAAATGTTGACTTAAATGGTAATTAAACATGAGTTAACAGTTACAACGATATCTAATGATACAATAACATTTATAGCATTAGTAATAATTAGCAAACATTATCATGTCTTTGTTTGTTCTTTGTAATATGACTATTATCTAATAAATCATTGTAAATGTACTTTTTCTCAATGATGAGATCTAATCAGAAGGTATTCTGTTCTAAAAGTCTATTCATGCAGCACAGCTCCAACATCGTGCAGCCGGCTACATTACATTCTCTGAGAGTGACATGAAGTCATCCAGATGCAAACATCTAATATCCTGTTATCTCCTCCGAGGCGGTCCACGATCTCTCGGAGACGTGCTGCAGGTGTGTGACTCTGTACGAGCTGCTCGGTACCAGGCCTCAAGAAACCTGAGCGCTCTCTGTGACACGCTTTAATTCACCTGCACGCCACCTCCCTCACACCGAACGCCTCCCCTCCCCTCCAGCAGCTTGATGCTGACTGCTCCTATTCTCTGAAGGGAAGACTTCTGACAGATGTGAAGGTTGTGGGGAAAAGATCCGGTTTATAACAAACCACCTCCAGAACAAAAGGCCACTGTACACAAACCCTCCACTCTCTCCTCGGAGCAGGAGGAGACAGGATAGGATCTGACAGCAGACATGAGCACTCATTTAAAAACAAAAGGATTCTGTTCACCCGCACTGCCCCCCCGCCCTCTCCCAGCCGCAGTTACAGCAGGTAATAATGGCTAATCCCACATGAGACGTGTCATGTTGCACCAGACGCTGCCGTGTTGGGTCTGATGCATGAAGTTGAAGAACCAATCGGCCCTCCTGACAGACCGAAGAGAGAGCGATGAGGCACGAGACCGGAACGAGTCACGAGCAGGTCAGGGATTGGAGGGGAGGAGCGGCGATCCCAGTTCAGGGATCACATCCTTTGAAGTGCACATTTACAGACGGAGCGTGATGAAAGGCCCGAGGCTATCGGGAATGAGTCCGAGAAAATGGTAAATGGTAAACGGTCTGAACCTGTAGAGCGCTTTATCACCTCAGCGGTCTCAAAGCACTTTACACTGTTTCACACTCACATTCACACACTACTGGAGCGGAGCTGCCATGCAAGGTGCTCGCCATCAGGAATACATTCACGCACACATTCGCACACCAGTGGTTCGCCATCAGGAACAACTTGGGGTTCAGTGTCTTGCCCGAGGACACTTCGGCATGTGGACGGGAGGAGCCGGGGATCGAACCGGCAACCCGCTCACCATCTGAGCCACAGGCGCCCAAAAAGAGAATCTTTTTATCCCCCAACAATCAGGGACAGAATTGATGAGGATTGTGCAATTAATCACACGGTTTTCTTTGGGAAACTGTTGGGGCTTTGCAGCATATGATTCATGTGCACGAAAGGAAAGCTACGCATCGCTGAATATCGATACCGTTACATGGACGTAACTAACCAGGTTACAGTCAACTTGAAATGCTTTGTTACAACAGCAACCCATGCAGATAGGTTGGTGGTGTCTGGACAGACAAATCTGGTCTGCTCACTTCTAAATAACGATGCGGACAGTCTGTCCTAAAGATCTGATTTCAGAAAACAAATATCTGATTTGCCTGCAGTCTGAAAAAAGCTTTAGAGGACACTTTAGGAACAGATCAGCTCAGATCACCTTCAGAGGTGGTCTGAGCAGCAAAGGACCACCTACTCAACTCACATCCATTTAATAAGCAACAGAAATATTATCAGGGAAAACAAAAAATCCCGCGTGGTGCTGTTAAACTCTACAGATAGTAAGAGACATTAACCTGCAAGTTGAACTGGCAGAATATAAAGCAGGTGTAGTGACTAAAGACAGACCGTCTACCTGAAGCCAGTTTTACCAAAGTTTCCTAAGGGTTTAGATTTTGTTTCCTTGGGTTTATTTTTTTGTTTCTTTGTTTATTTTTTTGTTTACCTTGTCTAGTTTCTGAAATTCTGGAAAATGTGGAAATTTCTAAAATGGAAAACCCTCTTGCACAGTTAATTTTTCTACTGCATAGCATCTCTCCGTTAAATTTAAAGCAGCTGTCCAGGCAAGAGGGCTGAGATCACATTCATGATGTAATTATCTGAGCGAGTGCTGGTTACATACCTGGTGACCAGCACAGCAGTGTCCACTGGTGGGATGTCGTCCCTTCCACCAGGAACATGGTTGGTACCGAGGTAACGAGGCCCTCCAAACTCCTGATACTGCCAATGACAGAAGCTCTCCAGAGATCTCTCTCCATGATGGCCCACCTTCAGCTTCTCCTGCAGAACAGAGACAGAAAGTTAACCTCATCCTCTCTGATGTCTTTTCATGATGCCTTGTTTAGCAATAAACTTACATTGTTCACAAGTCACAAAATTATTCAAAAGCTTAAAAATAAATTTAAAAAATGTGAAAATAGATGCTAAAGTCATCTATTACCCAGTTACTCCATTAACCTTGAAAAACTTGAGCAGGGAGTGTTCATTTTGCAGTCCATAACTTTAAAGGGGAAAAGGAAGTCTCCTCTGGGAGGTCCATGACCTTCTTCTCACTCACACACTCACACTCACACTCTCACACTCTCTCACACACACACACACACACACACACACACACACACACACACACACACACACACACACACACACACACACACACACACACACACACACACACATATACTGGGTGTGGCCAGGCTCTGCTGCTCAGGTTTTTAGGGCTGTTAGAAAGTTTCTGAGCGATCAGAGAAGGTGAAACTTACTGGCCGGCTGTGAAGCAACACTAGCTTGGTGACTCGGATGTTGATCCTCACTCCCAGACTCCGGTGGTGGAACATGTTGTAGACCTGCAAGAGGCAGAACAACACTAAAGTTTGCACTCGTACGGGAAGACATGTGTAACGAAAGACAGTTGACAGCAGAGCAATCAAGTGTGTGCTCTGTGTTATGGTTAAAGTTGATCATCCAACACTAAAACTGTAAGTGGAGACATTTCCCTTTGAACAATGACTCTGAACATATTTTTGGAGTTCCCTGAGTGCATTGTGGTGGTGGGGTGTGGTTAGCTCAGCTGCAGGGGGTAGAGAGTGGGAGGAGTGGTTCAGGGAACAGTGCCGGGCAGGTGTAATGAGCACAGCTGAGCCGAATACGGACTGATGAGCACAGCTGAGCTGGATGTGGACTAATGAGCTCTCCCCTATAAAGGGAGCAGGGAGAAGGAGGACCAGGAGAGGAAGTGGTTACACGAGTGCATGGTGTATGGGCCGGGCAAATAAAAGCATTTTTACACCTGAACGTACGGCTGAGCATGTCATCTGTGTCCAGGAGAGACCCCGGTAGCACCAAGCTTGCTACAAGCATTATTTGAGTTTTTGGGACATTTTAGTGTCATAGGTTAATTTGAAAGCATCCATGGGGAAAGCCCTTTGACCACCTGTGATCAGTGCTGCTTTCCAAGTCACAGAGTAACACTTAGTATTTTGTACAAGTGCATTCACACCGTCAAGTATGGAAACATTCAGTGCACTCTAAGTACCTGGATGGTCCATTCAAAGTGAACTGAGTATGAAACTGTAGACATATTTCATCCTCGCCAGTCGCGATCATGGCTGCATGACAGAAAGGGAGGGAAGTGTTTTCAAACTACGCCGGCCGAGGACACCGCAGCTGTTGCAGAACGCCACACATAAGTATTTATTTTTCATCAAGTATCATTATACAGCTGTTAGATAGAAGCCAGTAGTATGTTTATGTTTATATAGAGTTCAGTTTTGGTTACAAAAATCAAAGCCGGCAGATATGTTGGAAGCATTCAAATGTTGTAGTTATTTCACCGTCAACATTTACACACTACCCAAAAAAGTGTACTAACATGTAAGAATACTTTAATGTGAGTGTACTGAGTGAAGAAGATCATTTGGAGCGCAGCACAGATCTCCTCCCCTGCCTTATATGCAGATGAACATGTACGTCACGTGTATAAATAAGTAAATAAACAAACATTCATAATCTAAACCGTCATGTGCAACCTGATCACGTCAATTCAAGCTCGGATTATTTAATTATTCTAGCAGGTGTGAGAGGATCAAGCTTTGTGCTGCAGTGGAAAAATGGACTGTGTGAGTGTGTGTGTGTGTGTGTGTGTGTGTGTGTGTGTGTGTGTGTGTGTGTGTGTGTGTGTGTGTGTGTGTGTGTGTGTGTGTGTGTGTGTGTGTGGAGGCGGGGGAGGGGGGTACATAACCATCCATGCAGAGTGAGATCAAATCAGCATTTCCCAAAATGACTTCAAAAGAAGAAAAAAATGGAAACTGTGTTTGACGAAAGATAGACTCATTCGTAAATGAATGTCAACATGCCATGTTACAGTCATACTGGTGGATCTCTGGAAGACATTTAAGTGAAAATGCTGCTAGTGTGATTTCATATAATCTGTTATTTGGCTGCTCTTGTCCAGGTCTTATACTTCTCTCGTGGTGTTACAGCAATGAAAAATGACATTTAGTAAATTCTGCATTACCATCTCTTCCCAGTGTCCCCGTTAGTCTGAATAATCCTCAGAACACATTTATGTCAAGATGTACTAAATGCTCAGATCGTGACAATATAAAGATAAAATCACTTCCCACCACCAACAACGCTTCAGGAGTGTCGCAATTCTGTGTAGAAAAAAAACAGTTCATGTTTGACTTTATATTTGTTTCTGGAATTCTTACCATGTTCATGACGGTGAGCAGGAACCTCTGCGCTGCCTCGGCGCTGTGGTACTGCACCATGTCCGAGTCGGCCACCACCACCGTCTCCACGGTGTACGCTTCATGCAGGCGAATGGCATTTCTCTTACCGCGCTGCTCCTCAACCACTTTTGACCTCTTCTCTTTCTTCTTCCCTGCCACAAACAGGAACCGGACATAAAGGAAAAACCAAGGTTAGACACACTGAGCCCTGACGTACAGACATGTAAAATAATAACTACCTTCTATAGAAACTGTTGACTTTTATTCTTTTTACGACATTTGAATAAGCAAACACTTCAGCTTCAGTGAAACAGTACCGATAGGAAAAGGTAATGTACTTGAAAAGCACAAGGAAAACCAACTGTTTAAATCGTTTATAATACGTCGGAAGCGATTGTTCGTTCAAGTAAACGCTGTATCAGGAGAACGGCGAGCAATCGATCAAGTAAAAAGAACCGGCAGCCTTTTGCAGCAGTACATCCATAAGGGCAACCAAATCCTAAATTTTTTTTAAATGTATCTATTGATCCATTTCTGTTTATTCCGATGATCAAATTTATCAAATTATAAAAATGACCACAAAATGTTAATTTTAATGGGTCCTTTGTTTAAGTGTCACCTGTTAATAGGCAAATGTTTAAATATTGTTTAAAAACATGACTGAGTAACCTTTTTCACGCACGTGTGCAAGCATGTTGATCCTAAATCTTTCTAACAGTCAATTCAGCTTAACTAAAGCCGATATTTGATGCTGAAGTGCAATGAGCTGGGCAGAATGATACAGAATTAACCCGGATTTATATTGTGCCAAGTTAATCAGGACTTCTTTTTTTTAAAATTTGCTATGAATATATATGTCTCTGAAAGCATATATTTTAGAAAATATTTCCAAAGTCTTAAAACATGTCCAATTTGCAGGGGTTGTTACATTTTCTACAACTCCATTTCCACAGAAGTTTGGAAGATGTGTAAAATGTAAATAAAAACAGAATATGATGTTTTGCAAATCATGTAAACCCATATTTCATTGAAAATAGAACTAAGACAACATATCAAAAGTTTAAACTGTGAAATGTTATTGTTGTTTTTGTAAATATATGTTCATTTAAAATTCCATGCCAGCAACACATTTAAAAAAAAGTAGGGACATTGTCAACAAAAGTATGGAGTTGTGCTGTGTAACGCAAAAAGAAACATCTGGTCAAAGATTTCACACCTAATTACATTAACTGGCAACAGGTCAGTAACATGTTGGGTTTAAAAATTGCATCCCAAACAAGCAGTCTGTGTAAGACAACAACTTAAGAATAATGTATCTCGATGTAAAATTACAAATAATTTGGGGATTTCATCATGTACGGTACATAAAATAATGAAAAGATTCAGAGAATCTGGAGAAATCTCTGTACGCGAAAGGCCGATAGAAAATAGAACAAACACCTCATATAACAAGATGAAACTGATGAAAGATGAAAAATATGTGCTCATTTTAAATTTGATGCCAGCAACACGTTTCAAAAAAGTTGGTACAGGGCAGTTGGTAAAAGACTATAAAAGTTGTGCAGTACTAAAAACACCTGGTGGAACATCTCACAACAAATTAGGTTAATTGGTAACAGGCAAGCAACATGGTAAAGCATAAAAACAGTATCCCAGAGAAGGAGACTCTCTATCTATGGATAATGTTTCTCAATCTAATATTGCAAAGAATTAGTGGATTTCATCGTCTACGGTTCATAATATCATTAAAAGATTCAGAGAATCTGGAGAAATATCTGAACACAAGGGACAAGGCTGGAAACCAATATTGGATGGTGGTGATCTTCGGGCCCTCAGGCAGCACTGCATTAAAAACACACTATTCTGGAGTGGAAATCACTGCATGGGCTCAGAAACACTTGTGAAAACCATCGTCTGTGAACACAGTTCATCGCTGCGTCCACAAATGCAGGTTAAAACTCTCCAAAGAAGAAACCAGATAGAAACATGATCCAGAAACACCGCCGCCTTCTCTGGACCGAGATCATTGAAGATGGACTGAGGTGAAGTGGACAACTGTCCTGAGGTCTGATGGATCACAATCTGAGATTCTGTTTGGAAATCATGGACGCTGCATCCTCCAGGTTAAAGAGGAGAAGGACCATCCAGCTTGTTATTAGCGCACGGTTCAAAAGCCAGCATTAATGCTCGACAGTAGAAGAGTCTGGCTGATAAACTGGCCTCCTGCAGTTCCAACCTGTCACCCATTGATCAAGATTTGACACATTATAAAGCAAAAAAATACAACAAAGGAGAAACTGAACTGTTGCGCAGCTGAAAGCCTATATCAGGCAAGAATGGGACAACATTTCACTTTCAAAACTCCAGAAAACTGGTCTCCTCCGTTCCCAAATGTTGTTCAATGAAGAGGTGATGCAACGCACTTGTAAACGTGCCCCAGTCCCAACTTTTTATAAATCAAATTCAAAATGAGCATAAATTGTTCATAAAACAATAAAACTTCTCAGTTTCAACATCTGATATGTTGTCTTTGTTCCATTTTCAATTAAATATGAGTTTACATGATTTTCAAATCAGCACAGTCTGTTTTTATTTACATTTCATAAAACAAAACAAAGCATAGTACTTGCCTTAGCAAAAGCTTTATACAGATGGCTAACATCTGTATAAAGGGGTGTAACCCTAATCAAAGATATCAACACCTCTTGTTGGCCATGTACAATGTTGCTAAAAATGTTAAGACACTCATCTCTGATTTGCTTTGTTGAAATCACAAACCGCTATTACATCTGCTTCTGGATATTTAATATAACACCTACGTCATGATGTTGTTGAGCAATATTGTCAGGGCAGAGTGAGAGTTAGCTTGTCATGGAATACAAGCAGTAGTTATTATTGCCGCCATAATCTGTGTTGGTAAATAATTTGGCTGATATAATAATGTACACTCCCCAACATGCAGCATACAATTTGTAGACGGAGCGGAGATTCTCCTCGTATCCCATCAAGACTTGTTAATGAACAGCCGACAACCCCTCCTCCATGTTTTCCAGAGCCTTCCGTTCAGTCACCTCCATTGCACACTGTAATTATCAGATGGCATAATAGCTCAGGAATGCTTAAGGCAGCCCAGGGGGTCACTCGGAGTGAGCAAAGCACATCCAACCTCAGAGACGGAGCATCGCTTGCCCTTAGGGAAAAATCAGAGGGGGCACGAGGCCTTCTCCCTGCTCGCGAACCGGTCGACACCCGGCCGACTAAAGCGCTGCCACATCAGGGCAGATATGTCTGAGGAAATGCTCCTTTCATCCGGGAGCGGGTCCCTCCTGGACATCCTGCCGGCCCCCCACATAAGAGGATTCCCAGGGCGGGGCAGGACCTTAGCAAAACTAAGATGACAACCTGCCCATGTCCAGATCTGTGACGCCGTACTGCCGGGTGAGGTACTTGAGGTAGGCTACGACTGCGCTGCTGTCCAACCTCATCACGACGTACCTGCGGTGCGGTGGAACACCCTCCGACGACACACGGTTCATGTAAGTTGACGTGACACCCGGGTTCTGGCCGAGCACCCGGCCAATCCCAGAAAGGGAACGTTCATGAACACCTGAGTGTACTAATGTAATCCCGGTCATGTAAAGAGGAACCGCTGTAACTTGTAGTTTTAGCCGCGGAAATGCACCGTTGCAGGTTTCGCATATGCAGCGGCCCCAGTCGCACCATTGGGTGAGCTGCCGACGTTAACCCTAACAGGGACATTAGCCCTCCAGCTGTCGCCGTGGCAGCTGATTCCACAGACTGCGCCAGCTGCAGCAGCGTAGCCATGCATTCCCAGACACAACTGCGTTCATCATGCGCAAGTCTAAATGTAGTCCCAGCGTGCTCTTTGCCATGTTGACAACAAAGAACATTCTGTAGGTCACTGGTGGTCATACTGAGATTACAAAAAAGAGCAACATATTATTACACCTCACCCTTCTCGATTATAGGAGATTTTCACCTTCATGTGTGGCCATTTAAAAGAGGTGGGTAAATGACACAAATTCTGACTTTGATTCGATATGGTGAGGGTTCACAATGGGAAGAAGTTAGCTCAAAAGAAGAAATTTGGCTTATTTTATGAAATTTAAAAAGAAACACGGGTTCACATGGAGAACCAATTGCCAACCAACGGCTACGTCGCCCATTGGTTTGTGAACTGCCAGTTATGAAACCTCGACTTGGACTTCTCAGCCATCCCTAGCCTGACAGCTCGGAACAGTTGGGAACCAGGAATGACCTGACTCGATCTGATTGGAAACCCGAGGATACTATTCCCCGCCCACCTATGGCCGAAACCTGATCACAGACCTGTCAATCAAACAGACGTGTTTTGAGGCCTAAATCTAATTAATAATGAGATTATTTTTAAGATGGACTGACAGAAAACTAATAGGGAGAGACTTTAGCTAACAACACCATAATAACTTTTTATTTAATGAGAGAATTTAAATGGGAGTCTATGAAGATGGTGGATTTTTGGAAGCGACCCCAGGAGCACTCTGTGGTAATCGAGCTTTATGGCACTTCTGCATTGTCTCATTCTTCAGATCCGAAGGCGAAGCCCACTTTCACACCCACTCTATGATTGTGAACCCAGGTATCACATTAGGATAGATATCAAAACATTTCTATCAATAACAAACCATACTATATAATGTAATCTATTGCCATTACTCAGTAATCCATAAATTAAATGAATCAATCAATACTCCACTCGTTACAACAATGAGCTCTTGGAATACCAAACTTATACCGAATTACGGTTCTCTAGTGCATCTGTTTTCCTTTTTATCCTCCTCCTCATCATCAGTATTACTGTGGACATTAAATCGGCTTAGCGGTTTAAACATTCCACTATGTATTTAGCACGCTGGGGGCTCCAGCATCAGTGTGAGACTGCTTACTTAAAGAACTCAGCGGCCACCTCTGTGAGGCCGGGTTCATGCTTGGCAGGAGCGCTGTATTGTTTGGCCCATCTCATGTCTGTTTAGCCACTTTGCTGGAGTGTAGAGTGCACAAATGTGACTGATAGATGTTTTGTCCTCAGGGAAACTCTGGCAAGCCTTTGACAATACTACACGAGAAGGAGAACTCTGTTTAATATTGCATTATGGATTTACCCAAGACACAAACGCCCAACCAAGAATTTGAGTCACTCTGTTCTGACAGATTTGAGGCTGCAAATATAGCATATTACTGGTTGATACGATTTTTTTTATAGTCTGATTGTATAATAACGGAAAATAACATAACAAAAAAAACGTATATTTACTCCCAGCAAACCAGCAAAGCAGAGCTGATCACTGTGTTTTTAGGGTCATAGGCAAATAAATCAGGTTTGAGAAAAAAACAAATCTGTTAACATTCTTTCCATTACTTTATCTGAGAGAAAAAAAAAATATTACTCAACTTAATAGACAGAAAAAAAAAAAGCATGACCCAATAGAGGACTCCATTATACAAGTCTGGGGAACATCAGGTCCTTGACAGCCATAAAGTCGGCTTATTCCTTGGACTGGTTATTCTAGAATGAACGCAACCATTCTCCTGGATTTTAAAATTAAATTGGAAATGGCTGTAATGAAGTCAACAATGACAAAATAGGTCGTTGTTCATTGTCTTTCCAAAGTTTTGTGAGTGTTGTCTCATTATACACCTTCAGGTTAACGGTTGACCACGGTTGACCAGTGACCACCAATGTCCGCATGGGAACCAGGTGAAGATTCAAACTGGCAAATGTTAGATAATATAAAAGAAGAGTGGTGACTCTTCACTCCCAAGAGCAACCATGTTAGATTATCAGATCAACAGAAAGCATTTCTTCCAACAGAGAAAGGAATGTGGAGGGCACCATTGGATCGGTTGACCACCAGGTTTCTGATAGTTTGGATTTTTCCTTAAAACTAGACAGTCAGTTCTATTGGAAGTAGGAAGGGATATCAACATAACAAGGAAGTGACCATTGGAAATAACGTGCTTCACCTTTTTCTGTTTTAATCTTGCGTAATGCTTTTTTCGCTGCTGTATTTTGTTTTGTATTATTGCTGTTGTACTTTAATATATTTTTGTTCTTTTCACTTTGTTTCTTCTAGCTATTTGGAAAAGTGTGTTATGTGTGGGCTGTTTTTGACAAAATATAAGCAAACCAAAACAAAACAAATTTGGAGGTGTCCGAGAGTATCCAGTCCAAGTCGGTGAGGGTTTGAGTAATAGTAAAAACCATCCACTGAAGACAAAAAAAAAAAAAAAAACATTACACCAGAAAGCCTTTTTGGAAAATGTAAAGATAGGTCATTTTAGGTGTTTGGAAAAAACTTCTTTTTTTTTTTTTTTGGTCAATGCAATATAATATTAAATATAACACCTATTACATAATTAGTGCACTTTTATATTGTAAGAAGACAGAAGAGAACTGATTTTTCCCTCATGGCACAAAACCGTGAAAAGATTAACCATCAACTTTATAGATATCAATAGGTGTAAAATTCTTCTGTAGAACACTAGAAAAGTACTATTTGCTTCATAGGCTAGTATTAATCTTTGACGAGAAAAAAAAAATTACCTTTTTTATGTTTTGCATATTTTTCCCGCAGTCTCCGACAGCGGCTTGCAATATTTTATTCTGCAAGATGGGGTTTTTTTGTGTTTTGTTTTTTTTGCATTTACTGTCCATTTCCATGGGATTCACATCCAGACTTTGCCGCAGCACTTCTGAGCCATTCCTTGGTAGATTTGCTGATGTGCTTCTTCTGTTGAAAAATACATTTCCGCGCCGCTCTATGATCGTAGGTGCATGCCCTTCGACACCAAAAGTTGTAAACGTTACCTGAGGAATCCTGTGATGAAATTTTGGGACTCTATTTGATTTATTTTTCCATCAAACCATCTGCTTTTGGGCTGAGTTAGTTGGGGCGGCCACTCCTGGACAAACAGGTGGTTTGTTTGAAATCTGCACAACTTGTAAATCATTTTCCCCACAGTGAAAGATTTGAAATACTTTGGAAAGCTTTTTAAAATCCCTCCCCAGGCCACACAACCATTGTTTGGAAGCCCTTAAAAAGCTCTTCAGATAACATCATACATTCAGTAACAAAAAGACCACCAGACCTTTAAAAGTCAGAGGTTCATAAAAGACCAGTTCGACTTCTCACTTCTTAATGAGGCTCTAATCCTTAGTATCCTTTGAAGCGCTGATTTTAACTTCATGGATTTAAAGGTGTGAAAATATGCATACTTACTCTTTCTATGTCTCTCATCCTTTTAAATGTGTTTGAATTAATAAAATGTCAATTCCATGTCCTTTATTTGAGCAAATCACCTATATTAATAGGAGCTGTTCCAAGAAGATCAAGTGCTTGCTTGTTCAAATATGTTGAAAAAGTCAACAGTTTCCATGGGGGGATTTTCACTTGATTATATGTTTGCAGAGGACAAACCTCATATTAAGAAAAGAGTGGGGGGGTGTTTGGGTCACACTGAGACAAATAACAGTGCTTTGAACTGTGAAACCAACAGCAGCACCACCGGTAAACAATTACTGTGCCCACTCAGCACTTTGTGGGAGAACATTGCCTCATACAGTGACTGGAGTGCCGCTGCTTCTGCTCAGGCCTGAAGTAATTAACATTGTTCACAAATCACATCTCCACTAATGTGAGAAAAACAGTATATAAAGTGGGTACTTGCTTTGTCAACTTTAAGATTCTGCTCATTAGCTTTATACTCTACTGAGTATATAGTGTGACTACGAGATGAATGTCCTTCTACACGAGTCAACGTTATTGCACAAAGGAAAAAGAGAGATGATGGAATGGGTTTTTACTGCTGCCTGTTTTGAATGGCCGTCTCTCCACAAACACTAATGACGGCTGATACATCTTGGTTCTCAGTGCACTCTCTATTGTTGTCTTCTTTTAAGTGACGCTGCTTCATACAGATTCTTCTCAATAAAGCTAAATGTGTCTCTAAATAGGGAAGCCCTCATCCTTTCCTTCCTCCTTAGATATTCTGCCCTCTTGAGTGCTGCTAATCAGATTTTGAAGTTCTTCCTCCCGTGTTGCCTCCCCCTGCTGCTTCTTTAGCTGCCTGCTGTCCTAAAGTGACCTCTCTATTTCCTCTCTTGAACCCGGGCCTTTCTTTTCATTTGCACCCTGAATCTATCAGCACCAAAATAATAAAATAACATCTTTTAAATTTCTCTTGGCCTCTGCTGTCGCTCTCCAAACACCCCGAGCAAATCTGTGTTCCCCGACTGCCACACCTTGCTCTGGTCGGCCCGGGGAGACTTGGCTGCAGCTCGAACCTCACAGCTCCTCTCGCCACCTTGTTTGGGGTACTATTGATATTCTGCAAACTGTCTCTTTCCACCCACTGCTGGACTTCAGCCGACTAACTTCCCTGACTCCTGATAAGCATTTCTTTACCTCACTTTTTTACAGAGAAATCTTAAAACTAATTCAACATCTGCAGAAATCCAATCCTTCCAATACACAAGAATGAGTGTAAAAATGCAAGTTGTTTAGGAAAGTGTTGGATGAAAACATGAAAAACCCTGTTTAAACATTGTCCATATTTGCTGAAAACAAGCAGACGGAGGAGGTGCAGATCTGCTGCTTTTTCTTCTTTCCTTCTAAAGAGGAGGTCTCAGTTATTGTGTATGCCCCAGTTATGAACATATGGAAAGAATTACAAGTTGTCAAAAGTGCCGGTGGTCTCGAGCTTGGCTGAAGTTATGTAACTTTGGGGGTGCAGCTCAGTTCTCAAGGTCAGGCTGCTCTGGGTAATGACTGCATGGGGGAAACGTGGGGAATGTCTTCAAGGAGTTTTAATTGTCTGCGGCCTGACAATGATAACACCAGTTTAATGGTGATTTTTCATTTCCCCACTAGCTATGCTGCTCCTTTGCAAAAACATCCTGCTCCTCCCTCACAGTTACCCCGAATGTCCACAAAGAACAGTTGTCTGAAACAATCTGCTGCAATTCGAGCAAGTGCGCCAAAGTCCACGAGACACATCAGCAAATAGTTTCACATTTCCTTCAGACATACAGCGAAATGAGTTGCTTTTTTCTCAGTTCTTTAAAGTCTGTAAGGTCGGAGATGTTAAATGTAGTTTTCTTATGGCTCATGTACACTATTGCAGCGATACAGGCTGTAAATAAGATCAGGTAGTGTACTGCATACAGTCAGACACAAATAACATGTTTCCACATTGATCATAAAGGACCTGCAAATGTATTGGTTTTTTTCTTATTAAAGAGGGTTTTTAATACCATCATAACAATCAGGCATGATGCCCAATTCTATGTTCCTCATTCTTCCTAAACTTTAATCAGTAAGTTTATGTCAGGAATATTTTTGAGATATCATTGAGTTTATTATTGTAAACATTACTGTTACTGCTGTAGAAACACGATATTTGTCATATATAACTATAAATCTACTCGAATCCTGTTTTTTTAAATAATCGTTAAAAAAAAAAAAAGATTGTTCTGTTGTTATAATTTTCATGGCACACAGTGGATTCTCTAACAAGTGTAATGATATCAGTCCACCATAATGTAAACCTGCACAGGTTTTTATTCAGATACTTGCCCACCAACCACCACCTCTACTACAGCACCGAAGACCTCCGGAAAACCCAACAAAACCCCGAATCAGGAGTTGTTTGTCAGAACACTACTTCCACTTTATTTTACAACAGACTGCCAGACGAAGCCCGATCTGCCAACAGACACCTGATCTGACGACCACTGAACTGCTCCACTGCAGAAGAAGCTGGACATTAAAAGGGAAATTTAACACTTTGACACTCCACCTGTGATCTGTGTCTGAATATCTTATGTGCATAACGATATCTGGTGACTCCAGTCTTATTTCTTGTATTTTCATTATCTAAAGTACGTTGGCATTGTGATCATGCGCTCATGAGGTCGGCAGCGCTGAGTGACTTTTAGATCAACAAGGTGAATCCCAGGTGAAGGGGAAGAGCGACTGCTACGATTGGTACAGTGAAGGTCACATGACTTACCAACTATGCTAATGCTACTGCTAATCTATTGAGCACATTGGAAATCATTTTAACATACTACAATGAAAAAAGCACAAAAAAGCACAAACGTAGGCTGATGGGGGTTTTTTTATTCTAAAGAATGTGGTGAGGCTGCACTGATTGAATTAACTTTCACAATGTGTTCTGCTTCATTTGCACCTGCATTAACATCCAGACAGGATATTCACACAGAGCACCACCATCTGTCAGCTAACTTTCCATTTACATTTTGGTTATTTTTGGCTCGTTTCTAGATGAATATTGTGTGGTTTACCTCAGAGAAGTTCCAATAAAACTAAAAGTTATCTACTGAGAAGTTAGTAAAGTTTTTAATTCCGGTTTCTGGCTTTACTCACTGACTCCACTTTCAGAACAGTGTGGATCCTATTTTCAGGTGAGTTCTGCAACAAAAAAAACAACAACAAAAAACTGCTGTAGCTCCATTCGCAGCAGATTTGCTTTCTTTGTTTTGAAAAAAATTTAAATCCTGACTGTAAATTCCTCTCACTAGAAAAATGTCTAATCTTGGCACAGAGATGCCAAGGGTTAGGAAAATATGCACATTATTGACCTAAACGTGCAGATGGAAGGGTCGCTCTGTGCTCGGTAGCGTTAATGGCAACAGTCTCAGCAGGTTCCAACAAGAAGTTTGCAGAAAGGAGATCCACATTAAATAAGGAAACATCTGCATTCCACACAGCCGGTCTTACAGCACACCGGAGCTGAACGAACATCAAAGAATGACAGGTAGCAGTAAATGCTGCCCTGAAACCCATGATTTATTAGCACGGCCTCCCTAAGATGTTCCACGGGCCCATTTCAGCAGGGAGGGCAGAGACGCAGACACCAGTTCATTCACATCGCTGCAGAGTGGAAGAAGTTTCAGGGTTTTTGAGGTGAGTGTGAAGAACATTCCCCAGATTCTGAAAAATCACCCTGATTCCCGTCCACAGTAATTTGACCCATATGGAGGAAGTTCTCTCTCAGCCAAAATATTTAACCAAACTAACTCACATGCAAAGTACTGTATGTATGTTTTCAGGCGTGTGAAACGGAGGTTGTTGCCGTTGCCAACCTTACACATGGTAACACACGCCAAAAGTGACATCATGACTGCCTGCACACATTGTGTTTCGGTGTTGTTTCAGCCGGCCGTGCACCTCCTGATTTCTGTATCCTAATGTTTGAATTATAATCACAAAAAATAAAAGCAGGGCAGCTGTCCACAGGTTCAATAAAACTCTTACAGTCATTGCATCAGAGCATTACCCACATTACACAGAAGGCAAGGACTATAGGAGTTTCAGAATATTGTAGTCACTTAAGTCATTATTGAGATCTCTGAACACCAGAATCTGCAGTCAGACAGTAAGACTGGTTGGAAATAAACCTGCGGTTTATCATAACAATTAACACATTTATTGACAGGTCAAACTCAATGACCTCTAAAAGCTGCGACCTTCAGGCAATGATACAAGACTGTCTCTCAATGTGGTGCATAAATTGGTGTCACGGTTAAGGCTGTCCTTGAACCCTCAGCATCATCTCACCTTTTCTGATTTAACTTTACGTACACAATATTCCCAATATATCTTGTCAAGGAACACAAATTATCTTCGGGATGACTGATACTACTGCGTCTTCTTTCTTTTCCATTTGGAAATTCCTACATCAACACTCTCAATCGGCAATTTCCCGCTTTAACATACATTCACTGTTCTTTCCGTTCTGCGCGACAGGAAAACCAAGCGAGTGCTATTTCAAAATAAGAGCGGCAAAATAAAACAGGAAACAAGACCATGGAAACTCAAAGAAAGAATAACAAAATAAAACGGCAAGATAAACTGTCGAACAAGACCATCCTTAGTTAGAAACAAAACAATAAAAATGTCCCTTTGAGGGATTAATAAAGTATCTATCTATCTATCTATCTATCGGGTTATTTAAATGCTGTAATACTCATTTCGATCATGAGTTGTCTGACTGACAGGGAGTGATGCTTGCAAGATAGTTCGGGCAGTCAACGCGAGATGCTCCATACTGCACCATGTGACATGCCTCATTCTCTATCATCATCTAAGGCTCCGGGGGATTCAAGATATTTTCTCATCACTCCTCAATATCTCTGTGTAATCACATTTCTGGGCAGTGATGAGGCCAGAGAGCCTTGATGCCAAACTTTAACTGTGTTCTGCTGCTGTAGTAAATATTTCAGTTATAAGTTGTCTGACTGAATTACTGATGTCACAACATTAGTTTTGGACGTTTTTACTGCATGTCATGGGAAACGTGTCCTTTCAAAATAAAATCGCTGCCATCCACTCTTTCCGACTGTCACTCACCTTGTATGGTCCCACAGTAGTCGGGCTCATCAGCAGAGTTGGTCTTGGCGGCGCGTCGGTGTCGCGTCAGCTGGTGCTCCAGCCCGGAGAAGGACCGCGAGGGGTCGTGTTCACCCACCGGCTGGATGAAGAGGCTGTCCTCCCCGATCTGGACGAGCCCGGTCTGTGCAGAGATGTGTGCAAAAGGAAACTTTGGTCTTAGAGCAAAGAATTTGATCAGTTTGGTAGATGGTGAATAGAGAGTGTTTAAATGTAATGTTACTAGCAGTTACAACACAATTATTCAATATACATTAAATACTAAATTTGAGAGTGACCTGTTTGGCACTGAATGCACACGAAGCCAGCGTACAATTTTGAACTGCAGAAATGATTACAAGGCTTTTGATCGCTTTCTGAGATCTTGGAGCTGCAACCACATTTTGCTATAATTTGTTTCAGCTGTGAAAGTGAATATTACTTTTGTTATGCAATGTGACGCATATGAGATGCAAAGTCAAAGAGTTCTTACTTACAGAAGAACTGGAAAAAAATATGTTATAGTGATAATCACATTGTTTCACAACTGATGCCTGGAACACAGCGACGCCAAAGATTAAAACACATGATGAAAAAGGAATGAAAGCTATGAATGGCAGCTTACACTGTATAATTTACATAATGTACAAACTAAGCGCATAAAGAAAATGTTATGAATTTGAATGAATGACCATTACTGTATTTGATGGACAAAAAATAATCCCATTTCAGCTCAGATGAATCAACCGACCGTAAGATTTTGTTTTTTGCAGTGTGTGTGTGTGTGTGTGTGTGTGTGTGTGTGTGTGTGTGTGTGTGTGTGTGTGTGTGTGTGTGTGTGTGTGTGTGTGTGTGTGTGTGTGTGTTTGTGTTTGTCATTCTTCGCCACATGCATAAAGACTCCAGCCATGAATGCAGAGAAGACACGCTCAGGATTCGTGGAATGTCCATGAAAATCACTTCTTGGCAACTTAACAAGGATCCCCGCTGTTATCTGGGACAACAGAAAGTTCCTACAGAAACATCCAGACTTATGTTAAAAAACAATCTTTGGTTATAGAATTTTTTTTTTACAAAAATAAACAAAGCAATAATGGGTTGACACCCGCTACCAAAAATGATTTATGAAAGTCATTTTAATGTTTTTACTGATCAACAGCAGACGGAGACTGAATAGTTATGACTGTAATACTCCACTCACTGCGGCCCTGTTAACACCTGCAACTCGGGTGATGTCATCACAAGCCTGGCATTAGAATGAATCTGGAGTGAATACACGTCATCAAATCTTACTTGTCTGCTTTATATGCACATAAAACCCAAACATCACATCCATAAACACAGAGACACACAGGGAGGGAAGCGCTGAGTCAACAAAAGCGTTTAACAAAACGAGACGAAGTTGTGCATTCGAGCCTCATTTTAACGTGCCGTCACAGCTTTAAGTTATTACTTTCAATTACTACCAAAAGAAATACAGTAAATCATTTGCATATGCCAACAGCACTTCTGTTCTTATTTCTACATTCCACTTGAATATGAAGCACAACAGGATTTTTAAGTGTTGTGTGAATAAACGTTTTTATGACGACTAAGATGGAGACTAAGATGGAGATAGAGCCTTAGAAACACGACTTCTGTAAGCTGTAAATGCTAAAAGTTGTGTAAACACAGAATTCAACAAGGCAGGACACAATGAGGTTCTTCAAACACGAAAATATCTTCATCCCATAATAGCAGTGGTTCAGCAAAAAAAAATGCATAGTATGCAAACTGCCATAGTTTAAGTGTAACAGTTTGTGTTTCACCAAGCGGCAACCAGCAATGACGTCATCGGTTTGTGAATGGCCGTTATGAAGCTTCCAGTTCGGAATTTGGCTGGAGGAGTTTGGAGTTTTGGTTTGGAGCAGGAAGTGACCATATTTGGGCAAACTAAGGGAGGAGCCAGCGGTGGATCTGACCGATCTGATCGGAAACCTGACGATACTACGTCCCGCTCACCGATAGCTGTAACCTGACTGCACCGCAGGCCTGTCAATCAAACAGACACGCCCCCCAAAACCAGGTCTTCTTGAATCTTCTTTTCTAATGAATGAGGGATTATTTTCAGATGGACCTCCAGAAAACTAAGAAGAAGGAGTGACTTTAGCTAACAACACCGAGATAACTGATGGACACATTTTATTCACTTTGGATTTGATGAGAGAAGTTGAATGGGAGTCTATGGAGCCGGAGGCTTTTTGGAGCCGACCTCTAGTGGCACTCGCTGGTATCGCAGCTCATTTTTCATATCCGGAAGCTACGTCTACTTTTATACACAGTCAATGGGTTTTACACATACTATAAAACTCTAAATCCAATCCAGTGGTTGAGTTGTAAGAGCACACACCACATGGGCCAAAATTCCCCCCTGCAGTAGAGTCTGGTTCCACTTCTGGCCATCTGGACCTTTGCTGCTTTTAATTCAATGCTTAATTTGCCACATTTCCTGTCTATCTCTACAGCAGCTACAAATTAAAGGCAAAATGACCCCCCAGAAAAATCTTTTTAAAAACAAGACAATAAATGTGACCTGAAAAATAGTTTTACTCACAGCTAGGTCTTAATTTCACTTTAAGAACTTAACTTCAATGACTGTGTATCTTCCAAAACATGAGAGACCAACAGTACAACACAATACCATGCCTGAATTATGTATTCAAGGTCTCATCCCTTCTTAGTTTCATAAAATAACATGACACTAATAGAAATGTGATTTTGTAGCTGAAAGACAAACAAAAAGTGTCAGTACTTCTTGATATACCCCGAGAAGAGTCAGCAGATCTTCCTCTGATGCTGCATTCAGCCTTAAAAGCGCCGCCAGTCGAAAGGGTCGAGCAGCATGTATGTAACCTCAAAGGAAAATCCCACAATGCACAATTTATGAGCACACAGCCACGATTGATAACACATTTGTATGAAACAGTGATTCATTCTGTGGCATGTAAAGTAAAGCTCAATGCTTCCACCTCTGGACAATCGCTGTCTGGTAAAACTTTTTCAGGAATTCCATGCAGGGTGCAGGAAGTTGGATTTTACAGGCTGGAGTCTAATAAATAAAAGAAAAACATAGTAAGCAACATTACCTGTCAGTATAAACAAAGAACCGACAACAAACTCAAACCACATAAAAAAAATAGGTTGTAAAGAAACAGATGAGTCTGTGTGCCATCCGACAAGACACTGTACACGTTTGTGGTGACTCAGCACTATCCGGAGTGGTCCCTTTTTTCTCACTCCACATCTGGTGTGTCTGAGACCAAAGAGTCTAAAAGCTCCACGAGCTGCATACATACTGCTCCATACAACCCCAAGAGATCAGAATACTTCGACCATCAATCATCCTTTGAATCCGAACTGCGAACTTCACAGTAACACCCACTCGGGACAGAACAGAACCACAACAAACAGATACTGAAGAGTTTTTCTTACTTAGTGGCGGATCAATAGTTCAGTCCTATTTAACAATGCCTACATTAAAAATGTTCACACAACAAATATGTTGTATAAGTGTAACATTAGTTCAAACGATCTTAAATGGAAACTGACCCATCTGTGAAGTGAACGTGGTCAAATTTTGTTCGTTTTGTTTTTGAAGACCTGATCGGCGTCAACCTGGTGTGGAGTTCTAAAAACAATACAGATGTTTTATTGTGGATCATTTGCTCGTAGACGTGGATAAAGTGATAGTGAAACCCTCGGTTACTGAATAATCGGCGTCTTTTCCTGAATTCAAGGCATTCTCGAAAAACACAGAGAATGTCTAATATTAATCCTTATGTTAAAGTCACGTCAAAATCAGACTCAGCTTTATTGGCCAGGTATGTTTACTCATACAAGGAATTTGACTCCGGTTGTAACTTGCTCTCTCAACGTACATATGTACAGCTAAAAACAACTGTGGCAAACCAGGGGGAAAAGCCTGGTAGACACAGCACAGGAGGCGGATACCCAAGCTCAGATTGGAGGAGGTGATAAGAGGGAATCTACTATCCAGTGCAGGTGCTGCAGCCACTAGGCACACCTGCTGCCCATAAGCTAATTGGGGGGAGTGAGTATATGTTCACAGAGCTGAGCAGCCGGGGGGAGAGAACGGACTGGGCAGACAGACTGAACAGAAGAAGACTACAAGGATCCCCGGCACCTTTGGAGAGGGGCGGCGTCAGATAGGAGGTAATACAGCGGACTCATCGCTCTCCTCTGCTCTACCCTAACAGGACGGAGGAATCATCTCTTTTTGAAGTCTCTGTGTATCAACGTCCAGACGTTGGGCAACTTGAAAAGTGATTTCCATCAAATGACTTTCCATCAAAAATACTTTTAAATAACTGAAAAACCTCCACATTCAGACATCCCATACTTAAAATGTGCAATAATTGCAATGGTTATAACAATTACAATATGAAAACCACGAGACATGATGAAATCAATGCAGTTAAAAACCAGAACATTACCACCATGCTTCACCATATGCATCAGGGTCTCCTTCTGAAAAGCTTTGTTTAGTCGGGGCCAAACAACTCTATCTTTAATCTGTCTGTCCAGAGCACATTATTTAAAAAAAAAAAAAAAAATCCTGTTTTTTTTTCCTATATGCTCATTGGCCAAAAGTAGTTTTGCTGCAATGTGCCTTTTGGACAGCAATAACTTTTTCCTGGCAAACCTTCTAAACAGAACAAATTTGTCCAATCTCTCTCTCTCTCTCTCTGATTTTAATTTCATATACTTTGACACTAACAGTTGCAGATGTTACCTGCAGATCCTGTGATGAAATGTTCTTTTTTTTTTTTTGCCAAATAGTCTGCTCTTGTGATGAATTTTCTTGACCTGATGATGCAGTGGAAGTGAAAGCTCTCCAGTCCCTTTTCACTCGGTTTGCCTGGCATCATTTACTCCTCAGTATAGTCTGGCTCAAATTAACGTGGGACGACTGTCATTCCATAGAAAATGTAATTATCTTCTGGTTGGAACTTTTCATCTTTATATTTGCTGCCTGACATTTTATTTTTAAAATCGTCACTACTTTGCTACCAGCTTTTTCTTTACGAATACCAAGTTAACTATCAAAACTCTGACAAGTTTCTCATTCATGTGATAAGTATTTGGATTCCCTCTCGAGTTTTCCGACATCTAAACTTGGGAATGGGACACTTTGTGAAAGCTGAATGGAGATGCAGTCAAACCTTCACCTCGACAAGTAAAATCATCATGATACATATTCACAATTTTAAAAATCCATAAATTAAGAAACTTTAACAAAAAAAAAAGTGTGAATGTGTTCCATCATGCTGCATGACGCATTTTGAGCAAATTTCGACTATTCGTAACTCATGAGCATTCAAATATCCCTAATTTAAAAATGATGCAATGCCACTTGCATTAATTTTGAACTGGCTATCAGTTATGCAAGTTGCAAGCACACAGGATTTACTGGACTCTTGGTGGAAAAGCAACATGAGAACGCTCCTTTAAATACACCCAAAAACTTGTCAGAGATTTGAGTAAGATAAAGATAATTTGAAGTATACTGTACTTATTAACTATTTAATAAACACCCCCTTTCTCACAAACTAAATAGTCCTATTTCATGATAGTAAATCAGTGTTTGTAACCTGAATTTCCTACACTGTACACATATGGTTCTTATTTTAGTGTCTTCTTGAGAAAGGGAGACACTGGAATTATGCAATACATATGCATAAACATCTGTGCAGAAAATGGTTTTAAGGGTAACCCGTGGCAACTGAGGCTCGCAGAGCAGCTTGGGCACATACCTCCAAATTTGGACGGCAATTTGAGTGGTTCTAAAATGTCAAACATCCAACTGGTTGAGCCAAATCCAGTCAGGAGACAACTTCAGAGCAGAGAAGAAAACAAAGCCAGTATCAGCATGCCAACGTGCTCCAATTACCATGGAAACATACATTAAATATTGGATTGGTAGTAGTTAACAAAAAGTACATCTATAATGTCATCGAGCTGATTGGACTGTCGTGAGTTTTGTGATGTCATAAACCAAAGTATTGTTCAATTCTGACCTGAAGATGGAGCGAGATGAAGTCAGGGGTTTGCCAAAGTCATTACAGTTCGTCAGGGTAACATGAATGTCTGAACCCCATGTCAACTAATAATTGAGACAATATTTCACTTAAAACAAAAATCATCACCACAGAACAATTTACTTAAGTTATTACAGTTCATCATGTGTTTATTTTATATGTCTCAACAAATTTCACCTGAACTCATCCAATAGTTGAGGGAGATATTTCTATCAAAATTCCAGAAGGTCAACCTCACAGTGGAGCTGAAGCAACAGGATTCATCATCTGGGCGATATTAATAGTTGTGCCAACACATTTGCTGAATCCTTTGAGTAGAGTTTTAAATATTTGATATTATAAGTTATAACTTGAACTGCTGGTGGTGCCAGAGAAAAAAAAGACATTGACTAACTCAATGGGATTCACCCTCTTGGCACCATGAAAAGACAATATGTGCTACATTTCAGAGCAACCCATCCAACAGGTGACGAGGTTTTGACCCACACTGCCATCCATAGAGCTGTGCAGCTATAACATTTTATAGCATGGAGGTATAAAAGGCAAAACAGCCAACGTCTTGTTACAAGTTCGACTAATACATCAGTGGACCAATATTTGACATTAAATTAATGAAACAAAGACAAAAGAACACTTTAACATATGGACTCGAACACAAAAGCTGCCATTCAGAAAAAAATTCCACCTCAAAAAACCTTCTGCTGCTGTAAAGGGAAAAACTGCCCAACAAAAGGGGGGTTGGTGCTTTGTTGAATAATTCAGTCAGAAACACAGCTCATAAATAGAGTAAATAAACTGCAGACAGCTACTTAATTTTAAAAAATATGTACTACAGTTTTGTAGTTTACGAAGAGCTGAAAATACAGATGATGTTACTGCAGCTGCTAAAGTTGAGCAAAGATAAAATATGAATAAAAGCAACCACATCTGAAAGACCACACACAGCCCGATGTTACAGGCCTTTACTGGCCTGTGGAATACAAACAGTGATCTGACAAAAGGCAGCAACGTCTACATCACTTTAGTACAAAATATCAGCTAATGTTAAGAGTTTAATCAGTGAGAATTTCCTCTGAAGAAATAAATGCTCATTTGCAGCACTTTGTCCAGAATCAGTCATACTGCTGGATTATTTCTTGTTGCCAGAATTGGTTTGCAGCCATATTTCATATTTCAGTTAGCACATCACAATAATATTTTTTTTTTTAAAGACTGTCTCTCATAAGTTCAGGTTCTTCTTCAGTTTCTCCGTGTTTCCCAGCGACGCAACATGATGGTAATAAATTATAGTTAACCACAAAAGACACACAACAAAGCTACATAAACATTTCTCTGCTTTAACATGTGTGTGCACCAGATTCTCACTTCTTATTTTTGCAGTAGTTAAGCCTTTAGTCTGCAGCACAGTGGGGTTTAGGCTAATGTTCGGGAAAACACACTGATGGGGAAACAGGCTTTGGCACATCGCTGGCATCGAACCAGCTAGTTCATTTACAGAGCTAGGCTTTTTTTGTTGTTTATTCAAGTCCCACCCAATTGATAGATTTGTAGACACCCTTGATTTATGAATGTTTTTGTTAGTTTGTGAGGCAGTTAAATTGAGTAGAAAGCAACTTGTTTCTAGTGTTTTACAACAGGTTCAGCTTATGCTCCGACACGCCTCAGTTCCTGCCAGTGACTTTGCACTGCAGCAGCGTAACACCAACAGAGCTGAAGGTCGAACGAGCTGCACCCTCTTGCTGGAGGAGCTCGGCCAATGTGAGACAATGATGGGAAAAGCATATGATGGTAACGGGCAGCCTGGTCAGAAAAAAACAAAACTGTTCGACAACTGGAACCATTTCAAATATAATGGAGCGGGAAAAAATTAGTACATAGTTGTTTAAACAGCAGCAGCCGTGTCTGCGAAACCTAAAGAGACTATAAAGGCCACGAGCACAGAAACTGAGCTAACATGAATGATTAAATGCTTAATAACCTTATGCTACTCTTTAACTTATATTAACTTACAGAGTTAACAGAGGCAGCGGTCCAAGTGCAGCCACTATAAAGAGGCCAGCTTTGACTACAGCAACGACTGAGTCTGCTCCAACGTTTGTGCATTCAGCTGCCAGTCGAACCTCAGAGCTAACAAACGCTGTTAGCGAACATAATGTGGACCTGAGGAGGGAAGAAAGCACTTCGACAGCTCCACGAACATGAAGATATAACACGATTCATAGACACAAGCTGGAGAGAAGCAGATCACAAACTGTGCAGAGACAGCTGGGGTTTTAAATCCCCTCCAGACTGGATATAAAACACAGACTGGATATAAAAGTGTTCGTTGCTTTCGGCTCGGAAAAAATGGTTCTGATGCAGAAGTGTCTTCAGCTGCAATACCAGCGAGTGCCACTAGAGGTCGGCTCCAAAAAGCCTCCGGCTCCATAGACTCCCATTCAACTTCTCTCATCAAATCCAAAGTGAATCAAATGTGTCCATCAGTTATCTCGGTGTTGTTAGCTAAAGTCACTCCTTCTTATTAGTTTTCTGGAGGTCCATCTGAAAATAATCCCTCATTCATTAGAAAAGAAGATTCAAGAAGACCTGTTTTTGGGGGCGTGTCTGTTTGATTGACAGGCCTGCGGTGCAGTCAGGTTACAGCTATCGGTGGGCGGGACGTAGTATCGTCAGGTTTCCGATCAGATCGGTCAGATCCACCGCTGGCTCCTCCTCCAGCTCGTCCAAATATGGTCACTTCCTGCTCCAAACCGCTCCAAACTAGCAAAGATGGTGAACTGGAATCTGAACTGTTACAAACCAACGAGCGACATCACTGCTGGTTTCCACTCGTTCCATCCTCAGCTTTGATTTAATCTCACAAACGTTACAGTGAATCATGTTAGAAATCAATTCTAGTTTTAGCTTTTAAAATGCGTTCAATATATTTTCATGCTGAGCATAACTATGTGCTCTGCTGTAACATTTCTGCTGCTGGAATAACCCAGTTTCTCCACACAGATAAATAAACTTCCGTTCCAGTTTATGTTCATATCTGGTATTAGGCCAAGTTTGAACTATTGCTGCAGGGGTTTGGGTTATCTGATGCTGTGGGGGAGGTTTAATGGCTTTAAGATAACTAATTTTAGAAATGTACAGTGGAGAAAGATGGACAGCAGTCATGCAACTACAACATGACATCTAGGATGTGAAACTGCTCTTCTGTACAATCAGGTCAGTCTTGACATTTAAACTTGAGTGTTATTTTACTGACAAAAATGAGGGCTGAAAACATAATTTACACCTCAACTCCTGATTGAGATTTGGCATAAAACAGCTTTGGAAGAACTCGTAAATATACGAGTTCTTGCAAATACAATTTTGTTGTTGGGTAATTTATGGTGTCTCATTGGACAAAGTTAACCAGGTTTTCCTACTTGGGCTAAATTAGGATAATTACAGCCTGCACCAATCTCTGCATTGAGCCTATATGACTTTGTAGGGAACCCATATTGCCAACTTCTAAACCGATGGCCCTTTCAGGACGACATCTTCTTCGACAGTTATTATTATTCAACAACAGTTATTCAGAGGAATGTTTTCTGGCCTGCCACCACTGTCGTAAAAGTTCAGTCAGGATTTGGCTTAATATCCACTTTGCTTCAGACAGGTAGCATTAATTCACGTGACTGTCAAGGCTGTCTGTAAAACATTAGGTCATTTCAACAAATCCCAGATGCTGTTGTTTTGTTGGATATACAACAAGTATTCCTTCAAAGTTTAGGTATTAAGATGATGCCAGAAACCAATGAATTGTCAGAAGTTTGAAAATACTATTCATATCAGGGTAGCTTTTATTTAACATAACTATCTGTATTAATGCATTTTGCCACCGGTTCCCTCAGCGTATCAGCAGCGTGCCAGATCCTTTAAAGAAGACTCAATTCAATCCAATTTGTCCACTGATGCAAAGACCCTCGTAATGGGAGGCTTTGCATGGTGTGAGCGTTTCCCAAAGACAAGCCGCTGATCTAACAACTCCAATAAACCAACACAACAAGGAGAAATGAACCGTGTGTGTGTGTGTGTGTGTGTGTGTGTGTGTGTGTGTGTGTGTGTGTGTGTGTGTGTGTGTGTGTGTGTGTGTGTGTGTGTGTGTGTGTGTGTGTGTGTGCGTGTGCGTTTGTAGAGACAGTCTGGCTGACACTCTTGCAGGGTAAAGGACAGCGGGTGTGACTGGATAGTGTTACAGATAGCAGGTACCATATGGAGTTAAGTGTCACAGGCACTATACATTTTTGGTGAGACGTGGTTGAGTATGGGATTTACTGGCTTTTCACTTATTTCAAGTGTCAGTGACCATGACACGGTTAGCACATCACAATAATAATTAAAAAAAAATAAAAAAGACTGTCTCTTTAAAATAAAATAAATATTCCTGTAGCTATCTGGAAAAGAAAAGCTAAAGTCAGCAAAGTGTCAATGAAAAAATTTCAGAAGTTTAAGGTTTGGGTTTTAGATTAACTTTAAGGTTGGTTCAAGGGTTAACGGTAGTTAGGGTCAGTCTCCAGTTAATGAATGCAAGTCACTGCAATACTGTCCAGTTTATTTCCTGACTGCTTGAGCCTTCATATTTCAGACTTCAATCAAATGAAAGACTTCATCTGTTGATAACTGTGTGCAGTTCTAACCAAGACATTATTTTGATTCAATTTATGCCGAACACAGCTTCCTTATACATTCTCTATTTGTGGTTTTATTCATTTGAATTGGAGTGCTTCCCAGTTTTTCCTTCCAAAGCACTAGAAGATATCAAGGAGCTGGTCAACCTTCAGGGACTCCAAGAGACATGCCAGCGGGAGCCCAGTCTCCCAGTAGGGTCGTCTAAACTTCACAGGATGACAGGTGCCGCTTTTCCCTCATTACAGGTCAGATGACCTGTGACCCACTGAAAGGCTGGGAAAGGCTTCCAGAGACATGCGAAAAATACGCAGATAAATTTCAGTGTTGATGTGAAGACGGAAGTCCTGAACTTCAAATGGTTGGTTTCTGGAGAGTCTGAAACATGCGTGTTACCTGGAAACTTGGACCAAGTAACATCTAAAATGAGGCGCTATAACCTGCACATGCTTGCCGCTAGTAAGAGAAGATGGAAAGGATCAAGAAGAGACAAAGGGGTAACAGTAGTGTACTCAGGTCGGGATGATAACCAACATCATGAGGGAGGGGGGGGGGTTCTGAAAAAGGTCTGGTGCAATGGGAATCTATCAACAGCCGACTCATGAAGGTAAAAATGAGAGGGAACCACATCACCACCATCATGATCATCCAGTGCCAATAAACAATGAGGATTAAGAAAGAAAAGACACATTCTATAAACAAATTTAAACTGAGTTAGAAGAGACACCACAACACGACTTGAAAATGGTGATTGATGGCCTAAATGCAAAAAGACGACAAAAGTCCGATAACAAGACGGAGCTCCGGCACCATGAACGACAGCAGGATCTCTGTACCACCAACTGTATGACTTTATTATTGAAGGAACCCAAACCGACCTGGTGTTCCCCCAATGGAAGAGACCGGAACCAGTACAAACCAACTGATGATCTGTGGTATCTACAGACAATCTCCCTGGGATGCCGTAGTGAGACGGAGACCCGACGCCAGCAGTGACCACAACCTGGTAACAGCAACACTGAAATATAAACTGAGGAGAACAGAGTAAAGAGCGATAGGATACCAACAACCTGATATGGAAAGAGTACTTGAACCCAGATTGAAAAATGTTTTTTGTCCTTCAGCTGGAGAACAGATTCCAAGCTCTGGCAGACATTGAAGAAAACCATGAACAAAAATACTCCGACAATGTCACCAACAACTGGAAATGAATCAGAAATGGCACACGCCAAACATAGATTAGCAAGCCGTTGAAAACAGACGACAACGGTCATGAAAGTTGAGCCAGAAAGGCTGCAGGAGAGGTACAAAGTACAGTAGAAGAGGAAGGTAAGGGGGCTTACATGGAAGACTTTTTAAAATAGAAGATGAAGCCAAAGGAGAGGAGCAAGGGAAGTTATACAAGATCACCGATATCATCTGTGGAAACACTGATGTGCCGGTCACAGACCTTTTTACATCCGCAGCAGAAATAGAAGCTTAGCAGGCAGAAACCTTCAGCAAAACATCGATGTGGAAGATATCGGACGACTCTGCTTCATTGTGAGGATCCCTCAGAAAGTTGCCCTCAGCAAATGCAACAACTGATTTTTTTTTTTGGTCTATTTCCAGAAAAATCCATGACAGAATTATAATACAACGATTATCAGATGAGATTGACAACAAACTTAGGAAAGACTGAGCAGGATTTCAGAAAGGTGCTGAACAAATATTCATCCTGCTACACAGCATCACTGAGCAGTGCACGGTGTTGCAGAGGCAACGGTCTACTAAGGATGCGTTTTATGCAAAGGAAACATTTGATTTCAATATTTGCTGGCTTTAGTCCCCATAGATCAGGGGTCTCCAACCAGTAGATCGTTCTCAGAGGAAATAAAGGTTGGAGACCTGTGTAGATTTCACTACACAGTTGGAGGTGGTTGCAATCTGCAACCTCACTGGTAGACGCCACTACATCATACACACCGTTTCTTTAAATTTAATTTTCAAAGATAAATGTAGTTAGCAGTATGTTTTACAATGTAAAAATATCAGTGCTCTCTACTGGACAAATTATGTAATATAAAGACCATTACCCATGGAGCATCCTTGACATTGGTCTATTGACATTTCTTGTTTCTACATGACCAACATACACATGCCATCACAGTGAACTGTAAACATAATATTAGTAGATACTATCTGCTTATTGAATTACTAAATACCTTGAAACTGGGATGCCACCAACTTCTCTTTTCTATATGTTAACCCTGAACATGTTTTTGAGGCCCTCACACTGACGCGTCCTCGTCTGGACAGACTGCAGGTTGGACGGATGCAGCCGCCAACATTTTTTCACATAAACCCACCATGTGTCTCACAGCGTCTGTACACAGCTGGGCAGTGACCTGCTCATTCATTGTGGGTCAGCCGAATGCTTAAACTGTCACTGAGGATATATAGAGCAAATAAAAGGAGCACAGTTGTCTTTAAGAGCTGACTTCAAGCCCGTTTCTGCTGAGGAGTCCATGATTGAGCCCAAACCCTACCTGCACACTCAATGTACATAATTATCACAATAATCAAATTGGCACAGATAATGTGGACCTTTATTGCTCACAGTGGGTAAACTTGTATTTTCCTCTGTGTTTTAGGATAAAACTTCATTTTTAAAATGTACCATGGCACGTTTTTTGCAGTGAATTGTAAAATCCATTGTCCCATTTTTTATTTTCCATAAGAACGACAACTTTAAGGCTGCAGAAATCACCTCGTTCATCCGTCACAACCAAATGCAGATGGAAAACTGTGGACAATTTAACATGCAACAACAATCATTAAAGACCTTTTTTTTTCTGTGGAAATAGTAGTTAAAATCCTTGACATAGTTAGTTTCTCACTGAACTTGTATTTGCTGAGGAGATTGTGAGATGCAGATGAAAGCAGCAAAAAGCCAGTAACTTTTAAAATATCCTGTCAGACCCTGAACACACTGTCATTCCTCTTTTAAAGCAGCCTTAAGATTGTTAAAATAACTTCTTGTTTTAAAATATGAAATACTGTACATGTATTTCTGCATTATATTAAACACATTTTCTCTGCCACTTGTATCTCCACAATCTAAGATTAAGCACTGATTTGGGCTGCATAGTGGGACTATGAACTGACACTGGCAAGTCAACGAGTTTAAAGAAATTAGCAACTATGGCTGATGAGGCAAGAGCTGAAAATAATGTTAGGAGACACTTCAGCAGCTGCAGATTCTCACGGGGCCAAACAGCTGTAATCCAACCTGCCTTTTGGATCTATGAAATGGAACAAACCTCAAACATGAGATCTATCAACAAGTCCGAAAAAAAAATGAAAATGGATTTACCAGACCGCCACAGGTGCTCACTGATGCCAGAGAGTCCGTGTGGTTGACGATGAAGCCGGAGTAGAAGCAGAGCTGCTTCATGGATAAGCGGCTGACGGCTGCACTGTGGTCCTTGTGCCTCTCCTCCACAACAAAATCCCTCGACAGAAACGTACTGTCTCGCGTTAGATTTAAGTACAGGTCGCTTCCAAAGGCGGGCAGAGACAGAATGATGTTGTCCGGGCCGGAGTGCGCTTCCCTCGAGGCGTCCACGGAGCGCTGACCGCGGCGCCTCAGCGTGCGCGGAGTGTGGTCGGGGGACAGGTGCGCCTCCTGGCCGGACAGCAGCCGGGGGAACACGGCATCTGTCTCCAGCTCAGCCTGGGCTGTTGGGCAGAGACACTTTCCATCAAACAGCGAGCACGATGGGTAAAAATAGCCTTCTATCCCTCAGTGGCTGAGCTGACTAACCGTCTGCTCTAATGCTCCACAACTCACACAGCCACGTTCAACTTCAGACCTCAACTTGTGCTTTCCCCCCCAAAAAAAATCTGCAGCCCTGCAACTCTTAAACACAGTGAAAGTCATTTCGGAGTATAAATACAGTAACTGTCGGAGGAGGTCGACAGCCGACGAGCTTTAACTCATCTGTAGTCACATATTCAGCAGTTTAACGGAGGAAGCGGGTTTCTTTAGTTGACCTATGTAAGAGAACCAGACGTACACAACTCAGAGCTCATGCGTAAGAGATCCAATTCTTACCAGTCAGTCCGACGCAGAGAAGACAGAGGAGCAGATGGGTAACATGGCTGTTACGCATGATAAGGCAAAGCAGGGTGGAAGAACTGGAAGAGCTTCGTGGCTTTTAGTTTGAGGAAACTAAAGCGCTTTGTAACGCAGCGCTCGGCCAGCTGAACTTTTCCTAAAGTAGGAGAAGTTGCGGTACCAGGCTGGACTGGCTTTGTAGCTCAGGACACGCCTACACAGCGCGGGCCGGCCTCTTCTCGCGTCCCATTGGTCCCGGTACACTCTGACCCGAGAAAACCCAAGAAACGTCTGCCCTCTCATTGGTCAGTGAAGCTCTCCGTCAGTGCCGGGGGTTGAAACCCTACACGTGGTTTCAAGTGGAGGAAAAGAGTGCAGATAATTAGCTTCAAAGCGTGTGTGTGTGTGTGTGTGTGTGTGTGTGTGTGTGTGTGTGTGTGTGTGTGTGTGTGTGTGTGTGTGTGTGTGTGTGTGTGTGTGTGTGTGTGTGTATATAAGAGTTTTTGTTAAGTCATTGGGACTTTTCCCAGTATAAAAACACCAGCCTTTACAAGAGACCAATAGTTATCTGGACTAAAGCTTGAATCTAATGCGGTTTGGTTAAGGTCAGGGTTCTGCATGAATTGGTTATGACTATAAGGCAGTGGTTAAAGAAGTATTCAGGTCGAGTAAAAATTACCAGTTTTGAAAAATGACTCCATTACATGTCAAAGTTCTGCATCAAAAAATCTGACACTGAAAGTTCAGACACACAAATCTGTTTTCAGTCTCTAGACTTTTTCTTTCATCTTTGATTTTTGCTGACATGTTGGATCATTTGAAAAAAAAATTAAATGAAACCATGTGAGAAGTTTCGTGGAAAATTTGGTGGAGCTGTTAACAACTTATCTCAAACGTGACACCAACTGAAGCTGTTTTGTAAGGATGTTAGAAGACAAACAATGTTGGAACGCCATCATTGTGTTCGATCTCCGTCTAAAAAGCAACTAAAGCAGTCAAATAAATGTAGTGGAGTAGAAAGCCAAATATTTATGAAATACAATCAACATCAAGTGGAAATACATATACCTCAAAATTATACTTTAGTACAGTACTTGAGTAAATGTACTAACTTTCCACAGCGCATTGTGGGTCCTACAATTCAGGATATGTCTCAACTTTCAACAGCTAGTCCGTCCTCATCCACGGTTATGCTGCAACAGTAAGAGGTGAGGAAGTCACGTTGCCATGGCAACAGAGTAAAAGATAAATTAGGCAGCGAGAAGTACAAATTTGCCTTTTCTCTGGGGAAAATGTTTTTTTCATGCACGGCGACACTGGAAATAAGACCATGGCATGAAGTGTCACGGGGTTGCGTGTCACACATGCGAGCACACGCTAAGTCGCCGCCAGTGTAGAATCAGCTGTTTTGATGCGTGCCATCACATGATTCATGTAAACTTCAGATAGTTCACCGACTGGATATAAAAGTGTTCGTAGCTTCAGGTCTAAAAAATTAGGCAGATGCAGAAGTGTCTTACTCTGCAATACCACCGAGGGCCACTAGAGGTCGGCTCCAACATATTATCAGGTTTCCAATCAGATGGGTCAGATCCACCGCTGGCTCCTCCCCCAGCTCATCCAAATATGGTCACTTCCTGCTCCAAACCGCTCCAAACGAGCAAGGTGGCGACGTCACTGTTGCCGTGTGGATAGTTCTCAAAATTTCATGGCAGCCAATTGTATAAATTCATAAAGAAAAAGAAAATTTAGATTTTTGGTCATTATTATTTTATTTATACAGCACACCACATGTGTTTTTAAAGAAGTAAAATTCTGTATTTTTGAGGACTAGTGTGAACAGCTGGTGTCATACCTGTCTTATTGACATTTTAATGTTGCCTTGTTTAAAGAGTATATTGCTGTTGTTTATTCCTTTAAATTTGAATTTATGTTATCACGCTTGTATGGTGGTCAAAAGGAATCACATCGTAACATCTATTGCTATTTTAAGATGTAGGGAAGGAATGTTTCAATATTCAGATCAGATTAATTATCTCCCATTTTATTCATTCATGGTGGTTTGAGTAATCCAATAGTCACTGAGGGTCTAATTAATCTTAATGACTAATGTAAATGTTATAATTTTATGGGACAGGAGACTGGCAGGTGACAATCAATGACTGTCAACTTACAGTCAGCAGCAGCACCAGTCGGCAGGCTGCAGGATTGACAGCATCTGTGCCAGACAGGAGGACTGGAGGTGGGAGGTGACTGGAGGCGGGCAGTGGATGAATCCACACCCTCCACACACAGACCAAAACATAAAGCACATGGCAGACAACAACAAACAGGGCAATGACAGAACCCAGGAAACAAAGGGACAAACACACAGAGTGTGTGTCCTGATGACATTTTTACATTCTTGCTCACACAGGTGAGTGTGAGGCACAGAGGAGATGAGAAATAGGAACATTTCAGTCACCTAAACCTGAGAGGGGAAAATAAATGTTTTAAATTAAATAGCAGTGGTAGTAATATGTTTATTGTTAGTTATGCTACATTGTGCTGATGCAAAGTTGTTAAAATTTTCTGTATTGGATAAAATGATTGATTTTAAATTATTTTAAAACAAAACTCCTGCGTGATGACGTCGTTTGGCTTAAAAAAAATACAAAGACAGATTATACCTATCATTTTAAAAATAAACACGGGTCATTTTTCACACATGTGCAATAAATATGTTTAAAATATGTTGTGCATCAGAGGGTTAATTTAGTTTAGTATAGTTTAATAAATATATGCATAACAGGGACCATTTGCACAACATATTAATCTCAAAAAGAGGAAATTGACATTAGTCCCTGGACAGGTGAGAGGAAATAATAAAATATCTACAGCAAATGGACGAACAGCCCACCACACAGGTGTACATGCACACACACATACTTAAAAAAGACACATATATCCAAAGTTATAAAAACAAGTTGTCAAATGTATAATTAATGCTAACAAATCTGGTTATGTAAAATCCATTTTTTACTTCACAGGGAAAGATATGGAAATGTGTGCAGGTTTTTCAACTGACTGGGAGCTTATTCCATTCATTAACAGCTTTAAAAGAAAAATGAAGCAAAGGCAGTCTTTTTGGGGGATGCTAAAATCTCTTATTAAAGCAGACCTCCGGGCTCATTAGCTCAGAACAAAGCAGCATTATTAATGATGCATCCGTTACCCACTTTAACTGACATCTGAAAACAGAATGAAGTTATCAAAGCTTAACATTTAATGATGAGTATATCATGAAGATGACACCGTCAAGAGTTCTTGCCCAGAACTTTCACGGCTTGTTTTTGAAGTAACCTAAAAGCTTTTAAGACAGTCCTGCTCATCTGAGACCAACATGATATGCAAAAATAAAGATAAGAAAAAACACATTGGATTCAAATATGTATTAGAGGCTTCAACTGTTAACGAATTTCTAATATGTCTAAAATCAGATCTGATATATTTCAATGTGTTTCAAATCTTTTTTAAATATACTTTTTGAATGTAGTGGAGTCTACAATAATGCCTAATTATTGAATATTATCAACACTTTTTTAATGTTATTCCCATCCACATAAATATTTTGAAAAATGGATTTTGTGTTTCGTGGTCACTGTTTTCTCAATATTCAGGGTGAGTTGTGACAATATGAGCCATTTTGCAACTTTTTCCATCGTTATTGACACGTTGGCAGCAAGTTATTCACCATCTCTTCTAAGCACATATAAGACATTGTTATGCATACATCATGCATACAGACGCTCCACACCATCACACACAGATGGCTGAACAACAACAGTCCTACAGAACCTTACAGCACCCCTAACAGGCTTTTACTGCTGATCTTTTATCTTCTTTCTGAATGCACAATGCTGACTGCTGAGAGCTGTTAAATCGGTACGACTGAATCCAATTTAGAAAATTAACAGAAAGCTTGAATTTTGACAGCTTAGAGAGGAGTATGGAGTGATTTACTGTATGAAAACGCCTGCTTAGGTCAAGAAATATGAGACCCAACACCCCTCCAAGGATGTAACAAGCAGTTCCAGCGTTTGTTCTAAACCTGAATTGCATGGGATGAGTAGATTTTCTTTATTTAGTTGAACTACAAGTTGTTCAGCAACAACCTTTTCAACAATGTTGGGTAGATTGCTGATTGGCTTATGTAGTTGCTTATGTCTTGCCTATCACCTGATTTGTATATAGAGGTTAAAATGACAGTCCTCAGCAAGCTATGAAATATGCTTTCATCCAGTGACCGGTTTGTAATATGAGTGATAGGTCTTTTCCTCAAGTGCCATAAAGTGCAATTAAACCAAGTCTGTTTTCTATTCTGCTTTTAAGGCAGATAGAAGTTACTGAATTGTAGTGATTAAATCCTAACAGGCCTGCTCACAATGTTTTAATAGTTATTTTACTTTTTTATTTAGTTTGGCCTTTTTTTTTTCCTTCTGAAAGAGCTCTAAGTTCTACTTTGGAATAAATGAGTTATATTTGTTTGAGTTGTTGGTGTACGTTTCAGAGAGACACATGAATTTAAGGTAAGACTTTGACAGTAATTGTTCAAGTTGTTCCATCTTTGACAAAACACTCATCATATCTTGTTATATTTAAAGTTCGCAATTACTCAAAACTTAAAGTCAAGCAGCACCCCTGTATTGGTAAATGTTATGCCTCACTTTTTTTTCCTTTAAGTGTACCAAGTAAATAAACCCAAAATGAATCTGTTTCCTGGAAGAGATAACACATAAAGAGAATGATTATAGTTAGTTGTTTCCCCATTTTTTAAATATGTCTCCCCAGTGTCCTCCAAGTTCATGCAAGTCCACAACAAATTTGTAATGACCCTTTTAACTCTCGTTTTATTACTGTAAGAGCAGTATTAATAAATCGGCCTCATATTCAAGAATTTGTGTCTATTTCTGAGTCGTTTATAACCCATTAAATTCACTACATATATTTATATATATATTTATATATATGTGGGGATATATATTTAATTATATTAATCAAAATAATGGAAGGTTTAGAATAGTTATAATACAACAAATGAGTATGAGGGGGGTCTTTTTTTACATGGGCCTCCAGATGTATCCTTGGTTATTCTGATATTTGTATACAAAAATAATAAAACAATATCTATGATACGCTGACACATTCTCAAAAATGTATTATGTAAGAGGACATCAACATTAATGCACAGACTGTTTCAGTTCGATGTGGCACCTGTGGATGTCTTCTGATATTTCCATAACTTGACACAGTGAAGCGCCTTGTGAGCGCCATGCAGTGGTCAACAAGGGAATTACAGCCAAAGAAGCTCTATATGAATCTATGAGTAATCGTTCATGCCATGTATAATATTTTAATAATGTTATGGAACTGCTATTAGATTTAACATTAATAAGGACTCAATTAAACTGAAGTGAGTCCAGTTAAATGTTCTGAATATTTTATTGCTGTAGAATAAAAAGAACACAAACGGTTCGACCGTACCGTTTGCTACATGTCAAAATTATGACACTTCATAAAACTTGCTGGACATTTATTGAAGGAAAAAAGCAGAAAGGATGTATTTATCCAAATAAAAGAACTTCCTACAAGTCTCTACTCAGACTTCCTTAACTTCCTCCCAAGGACAGATCAAACACTCAGGATCAATCACATCATCAGTTTGTTTTACCAGTAACATCCACTTCAAATCATTCTTTGGCACAGCGTTGGTGATGTTGGCTAGTTTTTTGGGGGTTTTTTTTGCTTTTATTTGGAAAGTTCATATCATCACTTGATTGATCTATTCTATTCTATCATCTATTGATAACGTTGCTAAAAATGTGTGCCTCTAAACTTCTGACACGTCACAGTGAATCTGTGACGTTCAACCGACCACATGGCTCATCTGTAACGAATCCTTCAGACTAAACCACAAAAATGTGTCGTTTCTTCACACAAAGAAGCATGTTCTGCTCTAACACCCTTATTGTAATAATGTATAATGTCTAACTTACCTTCCAAATCCATTAAACATTTCTGTTGATGATATCTCCCGATCTGACAATGCCATGTTTAAATGCTGGTTAGGTCTGAGCACCAGACCAGCTTGGTTAGGTTTATGAAATGTTCGTGGTTTGGGATAAAACAAGGACGACGTTATGGTCGGGGAAACATTGGTTTGGGTTGAAATGACTGAAATACTAAGATCATCATACCTGGGTATTGTCCATATCACAAAAAAATCCCCAAGGCAAACTTCTTTGAAAGTTATTTCTACTATTTTTGTCGTAATCTTTGCTGTCTAAAAACTTAGTGTTCTGTGTCGAGGTTTTTCGGTAAAAAAATGCAAAACAGTGAGAGGGACCTGGTTGCAGACAAAAGGGCAGAGCCTTGCCGATGAAAGCAAATCATGTGACCTCAGCAGCACATTTTGTTCTTCTTCATGTCGTTTTTACAAGTAGGTCCACCTGCAAATCCTCATGGTTGATACATGACACACCCACGAGTAGTTGTAGTTACGGCTCAGGGTTAGTTTAGGGGGAGGTTTGTGTTTTCCGCTGTCTGACCACTTCACGTTAGCCACCTCGCTAGATATCTTCAGTTAAGCAGACTCCGAGGGAAATGCCAGTTTAATTCTGTGTGGGGATGTTTGGCTTGGTGCCTGGTGCACACCAGAACCCAATTTCACTCAGTGAACATATGGGTCCGGTCACCCTTCATAGGGAATTGTTTGCAGTTGTTCCATCCTACTGGGCGTAGACCTCGGGGTCAATTTAACCAATCAGCTCGCACCGAAACAGGCCAACGAGACTGCCACCACTGCAGCTACCTACCATTTCCACCGAGGCGCTTTTTCCTTGTGATGAACGCCTGCAGCTTGACGAGGTGCTGAGTGTTTATTCTGCACTGAACGCTCAACGAGAGTTGAAAAATATTAGCACTGTGCTGGTCACGGTTACCAGCCGTCCATCACAGTGAGAGAGGGGCGGGACAAACGCGATTAACCACCCCTCAGACTAGCTGTGCAAACGCTGAGGCGTGGCGTGCGTTACCTGTCGATGCATCTAAAATATACAGGGGGGCGATCTGCAATCAGCTGTGTACTGTATCATCAAAGCAAAAACCCAGAGTAGACTGTAATTACATTACAATACTTCACCAAGTTAGGGGCGGAGCCTAATACGAGGCAAGTACCAGACAGCGTGGAAAACTGAAACTGTTAGCCACAGTCAGCGCAGCGAGGCTAGCTCTTGGCCTTCATGAAGAACCATCACCGGCCCGTTTAGCCCAACTGGCAGTGAGTTCATTTGAAATGAGCCGGGCCTTTAGCAGAATCGATCACTGATCAGAGCACAATGCACACCGGTTCCATCTCTGTCTCACTTGATTCCTACTTGCACTGACATCATGCCACATAGGCAATAACAACTTTGCAAGTTCAGGGCGTCGCCCCTGTCATAATGAAGACACTGGCAGACTGTGTTTAAACCGACATCTGGGTCTGATAACGTTTGATTAAATTAGGATTTATTAAAGCGTCTTCCTGTACAGGCCGAAGGCTTCTGGAAACCGGCCGACCCGATGTGACTGCAGTGTTTTGTCTCCGTCTCCTGCGGCTGCCGGCTGCCTTTGTCTGTTTTGGAGGTGCAGTCCATCTCAAACCAACCCAGCGCATGTGTGAAAACAAGATATTTACCGGTGTGTCCGTGAAACAAATCTGTTATTGCTTCAGGCCTGCTGTGCTCTGGCATTTCCTATCTGCACAGTGTTCCCTTTTCACCGTTACTTGAAGTGCAGGTTAACCGAGCTGTGTCATGTCAGTTTGCAGCAGGTTGAACAGTTGATCCTCTGCTGTGCTTTTTGGACGGCAGTGGTAAGCTGCTGGGCGGCTCTGTTTGATTGTGGGTGTGTATAACAAGTCAACTCGGAGGCTGTTCCAACACACTGGAGCTGAAAAACAGAAGTACAGTATACTTTTGTATTTACTCTTGGAATATGTGACAGGCCAACCCATTAGTCTGTTACTAATGTCACCCCTCCTGCTTCCTTGGTCACATCATCCCACGTCACATGACATTTACTTGCGTTTAAGTTACACGCTTTCAAAATGTGAAATTGTCACGCACGCACACGTGGCTATCTCACGTTTTGCTGAAGTGGAGTGACGTGTCTATTTCACGCTTTACCGTGATACTGGGTTGAACAGGCCTGAGCCAGAGAGCCTGACAGACCTTGTGGTCAATGTGGTGTTCAGCCAGTGGGAGCTTCATAAACCACCATATACATTGTCTAATAGTATATATAAAAACAATTTCTCACTTTCAACAATTTATATGTTGTCTTTATGAGTTTACATAATTTGCAAATCCTCACATTCTGCTTTTATTTATATTTTACACAGCGTTCCAACTTTTTTGGAAACGGAGTTGAATGTGTTCCACCAGTGGATCCATGCAACCTGAGCAGTTGTAGAACCATTTGGTAGACACCGTAGATGGGAAATAGAAAGCTATTTAAAATGTGTGCAATATTTCATGGTAGATTTCTTCTCTAAATGGATGATTTGTCAGGAAAAGCCACAGTTGGGCCGAGTGGTTTAAAATATAGACTTTTATACAAATTTCCATGGAGCATTGAGGTGGAAACAGCAACACGATCCCCCTCCTATCCATCTCCAGATCACAATCATATGGAGAGGACTACTGATGAGGGAATGTTCCTCAGAAATGAAATGGGATTATGAGCACACAGTAGGGTTTGTGCTTTTTGTTTAGCTCGTTTCTTTTGGCCAGCGGAGCTGTCGAGTGAAGCGCTGCCACTGACAACAGAGGAAGAGCCAAAAAACATCTCCGGGTCCCTCTGCCTGTAGATGTCAGGAGTTCATAGTGCTGTAAGAACAGCAAAGGCTTTACTGGGTTAGTTTGTGTTCCAGTTTCTGATGAAATAATAAAAGAGTCAGTAGACAGTCTTTGACCAGCAGATGTTCTCAGGCGGAGACAAACATCCGAAGCAGCCGTTTTTGTCGTCCTTCCCATCAGCTGCCGGTCCCTTGACCAGCTTGTGTCGCCGTTCACCTTCATCCTCTGTTGAGCTGCTCTCTTCACCCTCCTCCTCTTCGTTGTCACTTCTCTCGTCTCTGGTTAACTGTGGCACAAGCAGAGGAAGAGATACAGTAAATGTAAAGAATGAAAGCAGACGTGATGGGAGAACGGAGGTGTTCAGAAAATGCAACCAGCAGGGGGTGTAGCCGGCAGCCGAAGGCAGAGGGAACCAAAATGTCCACCTGGAGATGGATTTGAAACCTGAGCTGCTACAGACAACAATGAGCTGCAGGCTCACAATAAAACAATACAGTTATTTCTTTATTTCACTTGTTCACAGCCTTTCTACTCACGTTATCACAAAGATGTATTTGCTGTTAGTAAAAAAAAAGTGTATGTGTGTTATATTAACGTTAAGTTTTCTGCACTGAGTAGCTAAGTTGCTGTTTACAGAGCAGCTCATGGAAAAAGAGACAGACTGCATCCAAACAGACACAACCAGGTGTTGGGATTATATTCATGATCTGCTTTATTTCACAACAGACCAACATGGACAGACGATCGTTGACTGAGCAGACTTACTGTGCCGAACATGAACTTCTTGATCATGCAGAGAATGAGGTAGGCCCAGAATACGTGGAGGCAGAGAAGGATCACCAGCATGGCGTTGAAGAAGTAGTAGCCGAAGAAGGCTGGGTAGAAGAGAATAGGGTAAACCCAGGTACAGTGGATCAGCCTGGAAAAAAGGAAAACAGAAACAAGGTGTAAATATCTCCAGCTCGTGTCCTGAGATTATCATCATCATTGTCGTTTTATTGGTACCAAGAGAACAGTGTTAACGGTGTTTACAACATTTATTGAAAGTGTGGACTATAAAGGAGGCTCTGATACTATATCTATAAATACAGTATATCTATATATATAGATATCTATATCTTTATATATAGATATACTGTCAGACAAAACAAAGAGTATTTTCTCATGCTGATCATCTTCTCTCTCAGCTTTATATAATCCAGAGGTTCTCGAATGGGTTTCACTTCTCATCTGAAAGGCTCCTTCGGTCCCACGCTTGGCACAAGAGTCGTGTTAACGACTCCTTGATATGTGAATCGTTGACGTTCAGCATTCGTGTGAATAATCAGGTTCGCACACTGAAATTAAAAAAGTTCAACGACCCCCCCAAAGTTCAGTTAGAACTGAAGAAACATCTGGAATGAAAGGAGATCAAACGCCGTCGAGAAGCTCAATCAAGTCTGGTTTCCTTTAAATAACGCTTATAGATAGATGCTGTGTTCCAGATGTTGTACTCGTGTTCATGTTTTACTTGTGTTCCAGATGTTGTTCTTGTGTTCCAGGTGTTCTACTTGTGTTCCAGATGTTGTACTTGTGTTCCAGATGTTGTTCTTGTGTTCCAGATGTTGTACTTGTGTTCCAGATGTTGTTCTTGTGTTCCAGATGTTGTTCTTGTGTTCCAGATGTCGTTGTTGTGTTCCAGATGTTGTACTTGTGTTCCAGATGTTGTTCTTGTGTTCCAGATGTTGTACTTGTGTTCCAGATGTTGTTCTCGTGTTCCAGATGTTGTTATTGTGTTCCAGATGTTGTTCTTGTGTTCCAGATGTCGTTCTTGTGTTCCAGATGTTGTACTTGTGTTCCAGATGTTGTACTTGTGTTCCAGATGTTGTACTTGTGTTCCAGATGTTGTACTTGTGTTCCAGATATTGTGTTCCAGATGTTGTTATTGTGTTCCAGATGTTGTTCTTGTGTTCCAGATGTCGTTCTTGTGTTCCAGATGTTGTACTTGTGTTCCAGATGTTGTTCTTGTGTTCCAGATGTTGTACTTGTGTTCCAGATGTTGTACTTGTGTACTACCTCTCTCTACTCTGAGTCCATCAGTGTGTTCTCTCTGTCAGTACAGAACCATCAGAACACTATAAGTTCCAGGATGAATCACTCAGAACGCTCCAGAACAAGAAGTGTGAAACTCTGAACACTTTCCACCCTAAACGGTCGTCATCTTGGCTCCGTAGAGGAAGGGGGCGGGGCCACCGACGTAAAGGATTTTCAAATTAAAAGCGTGTGAGGAAGCTGCAGCTGTTCCTGAACACAAAGTGTGTCTTTTCCACTGCTGCTGCTGGACAGAAGAATCAGTGTGTTTATTGAGTGTTAAACAGAGGACACAAAAACATGTTGATTTCTGGGTAAAATAATTAAAGCTGCAGATATTTTGGAGGCTACTATGTTCACATGATGAGGTCATTTCCTGTCTGTATGATTTGAAACAACACTAGTCTGTCAAAACTCCTGCACTACACAGTAAGAGTCCTGACATGGAAGAGCATGGAAGTATATCATCAGGAACACAGCACTAGTCTCTAAAAAAATACTCCATTTATTGGTTCAATCTGTCTTAAAACCTGATCCTCATCCTATGTGAAGGTTTTAATAGTTACTTTGTGTTGAATCTGTATTAAGATTGAAAGTTGTGTAGTCATGAGAGTTGCGATTAGTTGGTCTAAATGCCTCGACCACCGGGACACACTGAAAGTTTTTCCAAAAAGTAAATGCAGAGGGAGAAGACATCATTTGTGATGATGACATCATCCACAGTAACACAGAGGTGAGTAGCAGTGGCAGCAGCAGGGAGAGGGAGGCTGTGGAAAAACTGCTGCATCAGTGGACGATGGTTGATTGCAGCTCATAGTGTGGCAATAATGAAACCACAGTGACTGAGGAAAACAGAGGAGGGGCTTATTTTACTGGTGTCTCTTCCAAAACAGTTGTGGAGGAACATCAGGCAGCCACAGCCGCAGAGATGCTCCCCCACCCATTCAAAATACAATAAAACAAAAATTACAAAAATAGTTTCCACTCCATTCACCAGTAGAGTAACAATAAACCATTGTGTTTCTAGCCAGAAGCATATTAACATGAACAGTATTGGTGCTACTGGTTTTAGGGACTCCAGTCACATTGACGTGTACAAACAGCAGAATGTATTTGTGAACTCATTGTTGGTCAATTTAGTCAAATCAAATGAAGGTTTAAATGGATGTCTTCACTTATATAAACAGGTGAACTAACAATCATTAAATATGGCTTCTTCAATATGTGATGAGTGACAAAAATAAGTAATACATTCAAAAGAAACTAATTTAACATATACAAATCTAAAAAGAAATTAATGTAAAAACATAATCTAATGGCAGATTTTGGACCCTATTGCCATTTAGCATACCTATGCATAAACATGAATACATTCAAACACACACACACACACACACACACACACACACACACACACACACACACACACACACACACACACACACACACACACACATTTATCAGCTTACCAACATGGAAAGATGATCAGCCGTGTTACCATAAACATGATGGCGAACAAAACAAAAAGAGTCTGGCAGGTTTTCTCCCATTTGGCGTAGTTGAACAGTTTGGCAGACTGAAAGAAAAAGATTCGTATTGTTAATCAACCACTCTTAAAGAACACAGATGGTATCATGGTGTAATGTAAACCAGGCAGGTGGTTTAACTACGTCGTTACTGGACACCACAATTTACATAAAACATCTAAATCTAGTGCCAAAGCAGGAACGAGTGAGTGTAAACATTTACATGAATAAACACGTGAAATAAAGCCTCAATACTGGCTGGTAACACAGGAGTCAACCCCTTTTTGATGCTGATGTTGCCACATATGCACTTATTGTCCTACCACTACAAATATTAACACTACTAATAATAATATAATACTATTTGACTCGAGACAGACTGGAGTAGAGTGAAGTAAGTTTTAACGACCACTATAAGATCTAAGTGATCTACTGGTCAGCATTGTGAATGGAGAACGTTTGTTCATGTCATTATACCATGTTTGAGGGCACAATAGCAAAATGATTGAATACATTTAGTTATTTATCTATTTGTTGATCATTTCAGACACTAATATGATGGTAAACAGTAAATGCATCGACGTATATAGTAAATATAGAGTGATTTTGGACAAAGCGACGCATCGTGCCCGCTGACTAACCTGTCTGTGATCTTTTAAAAGGATTATCATTGGCCAGCTGCATTCAAAATGGATAAAGGATCCATGTTTATCTCTCTTTTCTGTTTTATAAATCTTAAAATATATGTACTGTACCTCAGAATCTCTGTTGTTTGTATTGCAAAACAGCATCTATCTGAACAGGAACTGGTTGACAAGTGCTGCTCAGAGTTAAAAAAAAAAAAAAAAAAGTAATAAGCTTTGAAACCAGGAGAGAAAGATATATGTACTTACAGTGGGTACGGAAAGTATTCAGACCCCTTTAAATCTTTCACTCTTTGTTTCATTGCAGCCATTTGCTAAAATCAAAAAAGTTCATTTTATTTCTCATTAATGTACACTCAGCACCCCATCTTGACAGAAAAAAACAGAAATGTAGAAATTTGTGCAAATTTATTAAAAAAGAAAAACTGAAATATCACATGGTCATAAGTATTCAGACCCTTTGCTGTGACACTCATATTTAACTCACATGCTGTCCATTTCTTCTGATCCTCCTTGAGATGGTTCTACTCCTTCATTGGAGTCCAGCTGTGTTTAATTAAACTGATTGGACTTGATTAGGAAAGGCACACACCTGTCTATATAAGACCTTACAGCTCACAGTGCATGTCAGAGCAAATGAGAATCATGAGGTCGAAGGAACTGTCCAAGGAGCTCAGAGACAGAATTGTGGCAAGGCACAGATCTGGCCAAGGTTACAAAATCATTTCTGCAGCACTCAAGGTTCCTAAGAGCACAGTGGCCTCCATAATCCTTAAATGGAAGAAGTTCGGGACGACCAGAACTCTTCCTAGACCTGGCCGTCCGGCCAAACTGAGCAATCGTGGGAGAAGAGCCTTGGTGAGAGAGGTAAAGAAGAACCCAAAGATCACTGTGGCTGAGCTCCAGAGATGCAGTAGGGAGATGGGAGAAAGTTCCACAAAGTCAACTATCACTGCAGCCCTCCACCAGTCGGGGCTTTATGGCAGAGTGGCCCGACGGAAGCCTCTCCTCAGTGCAAGACATATGAAAGCCCGCATAGAGTTTGCTAAAAAACACATGAAGGACTCCCAGACTATCAGAAATAAGATTCTCTGGTCTGATGAGACCAAGATTGAACTTTTTGGCGTTAATTCTAAGCGGTATGTGTGGAGAAAACCAGGCACTGCTCATCACCTGCCCAATACAATCCCAACAGTGAAACATGGTGGTGGCAGCATCATGCTATGGGGGTGTTTTTCAGCTGCAGGGACAGGACGACCGGTTGCAATTGAAGGAAAGATGAATGCGGCCGAGTACAGAGATATCCTGGAAGAAAACCTCTTCCAGAGTGCTCTGGACCTCAGACTGGGCCGAAGGTTCACCTTCCAACAAGACAATGACCCTAAGCACACAGCTAAAATAACAAAGGAGTGGCTTCGGAACAACTCTGTGACCATTCTTGACTGGCCCAGCCAGAGCCCTGACCTAAACCCAATTGAGCATCTCTGGAGAGACCTGAAAATGGCTGTCCACCAACGTTCACCATCCAACCTGACGGAACTGGAGAGGATCTGCAAGGAAGAATGGCAGAGGATCCCCAAATCCAGGTGTGAAAAGCTTGCTGCATCATTCCCAAGAAGACTCATGGCTGTACGAGCTCAAAAGGGTGCTTCTACTCAATACTGAGCAAAGGGTCTGAATACTTATGACCATGTGATATTTCAGTTTTTCTTTTTTAATAAATTTGCACAAATTTCTACATTTCTGTTTTTTTCTGTCAAGATGGGGTGCTGAGTGTACATTAATGAGAAATAAAATGAACTTTTTTGATTTTAGCAAATGGCTGCAATGAAACAAAGAGTGACAAATTTAAAGGGGTCTGAATACTTTCCGTACCCACTGTATATGTACATGGAGTATATGCACTCCACGATATCAGCTGCTGTCTTTTACAGTCAGGCTATAAATTTCTCCTTCAACAATTCTTCTCTGAGAACGAATTAAATTGAATATCCACATTTAAGCAAATATATAATATTAAAGTTGCATTGTTCTCACTAACAACATACTGATTTTTATTGATTGGTAACCACAGCGCCAAGCTGTCTTTATGAGCCTCGGTGTTTCTGTCTTCACTGTTAATACATGGTGCAGTAATTTAGAAGTGTGGTTGGTGTCCAGTTACAGTATATTCCCCAGTTACCAAAAGTTAATATTTAGAACAAATCATAGCTCTTTATTTGACCTTAACGAGGGGTTTAAACAGCCTCACCGTACCTGTATTATAGCTTTTATTCACTGATAGCGTAGGAAGAAAAAAAATATATTAAAATTGTTGGCGGAGTCGTTGCCAAGTCACCCAGTATCAACATGCTGTCAGGTGATAGAGTTGTTTAAAGCAACTTATGGCTGTTAACTGACCTCCAGTAAGACATCCGAAGCATCGTGGACCAGCATGACCAGCGTTCCTACACGGATGTAGTTGACACACCAGGAAAATGATAAGAGGACCAGAGTGGCCAAGTGGTGGATGATTTGCTCCTTAAAGTCCTAAAAAAGGAAAACAAGTAAAAAAATTTAAAAAAAAATTAAAAACGCGTAACTTTCACACAAATAAGCAATAAACAATGAGAGAGTGCTGTTGCTGGACGTGTGATGGAGAATAAAGATGAAAAAAAAGCCGCACAGACTCTGCTCACTTCCAATTATTAAGGTAAAATAGCCTCAAACTAGAATTCCCGCCCAGCAGGTTACGCTCAAATTGTAGTTTACATGCATGTTTGTCCAAACTCATGTAGGTGTTGCTGCAAAGAAACAATAAGTTCTAAAACATGGAAGCTTTACATAAAACTTCAATCTTGACATCACAGAAGATCTAAACATTCACCACATTTTGTAGATGGTAATAACCTAATTCAGTGTCTGTCATAAATGGGAAATATTGTCACAATCTCCCCTTCTTCTTCTCCTCAATTATGGTTTAGAATAATAGACAGAGAAGAATGATAACCATTTAATCATATTAGATATTTGTGTGAAATTAATTAATTATTAAATTTAAGTTAAGTAAGGCCACAGACATGTTTTGACCACCAGATTTTACTCAGTTCATCCTTGAGTCCAAATGAATCTCAGTGTAAAATCTTAAGAAATTCCCTCGAGGCGTTCATGAAAAATGAAATTTCTTCAAGGCATTCCCGAGATATCACATTCACAAGAATGGGAAAGATGTGAGGTGACAGTGACTATTCACACATCCTCTCTGAAGGGCGGACCAATCAGAGACCAGTGTCGGTGTTTAACCGCGTTTGTCCCGCCCCTCCTTCACTGTGATTGGACGGCTGGTGACAGTGTCGATTGCAGTGCTGAAACTTTCCAACTTTTGCTGACCGGAAAAAAAACACCGAACGTTAAGCGCAGAATAAACGGTCAGCACCTCGTCATGTAGCTAGCGTTCATTAAAACAATTTCATAAACATTCTGTACTCAGGAAAAAATACTTTGGTGGACACGGGCCGTCGGTAGTTGCAGCGGTGGCAGAGTGTCGGCCCGTTTTGGTTAAATGAACCAGAGGTCGACGCCTACGATGGAACGACGGCAAACAGTTCTCTATGGAGCGGAACCAGACCCACATAAACACCATGGATCTGGGTCTGGTTCGTATAGGCGAGGAGGGACCATCCCAACTCACTAAATGAGTTGTTTATATCTGGGATAATGTGACAGTTAAATGTCACCTTACATACGCGTTACATGCGTTTCTAACTATTTTGCACTGAAGTTGTTTTAAATTCAAAATAACAGACTTAAATAACAATAGAAGGTTCTCAACTTCATACTTATTCTGAGAAAACGCTCAACAAACTACATAAGAACGAAATTAAAAAAAAAACGAAAACAAGCAGAAAGGTGTAAACATGAGGAGCATAGGAGATTGAAGTAGGTGGAAGTTTCTGACTTTGACAACAAGTACTCACCTTCCTCTTCACATCAAAGGCGACACTAAAGAGAAGACTTTCATAAAAGCTCATCTCCAGGATGTAGTACCAGTACTGAGACTCCAGCATGGACTGCAGACACACACACACACACACACACAACACACACACACAGAGAGAGAGAGAGAGAGAGAGAGAGAGAGAGAAGGACAGCATGTAACATGAAACTTTAGTTCATCTCAGTCTCACAAACAAAAGGTTTTTCCCACAAGGCTCTGCTCTTTTGTCCTTCAGGAACTGTAGAAGTGCTTATTGTTCACTCTGCCATGTCATCTCCCACACAGCAGACTGCAGCCAGTACACGAGTCACATTCACTTTCCTACCACTCATAAAAACTAGAGCACAGTTCTGTTTCTAAATAAAGTGACAATTATCAAGCTTTATTAAAAGGACAAGGCTGTTGTGTGTTGTTTATTTAGACAAATACTTCTACTATTTGGTGATGCGAAACTTATGTTGGTACTCAAGACTTGATAATTCATTATAAAAGGCACATTTGTCCATTTGGCCACATGTGAAGCTAAAAACTCAAGTGGTTCATGCAAAAACTGTAGTTTGATGTGAGATCTATTGACATTATTTATACTTGCAAAAAAACACCCTGAAAAGCAATTGTGTTAATAAGTGAGTTTTACAAAATAAGTCACTCACAGAATCAGTTTCTGACTGACAACTGATTCTGAAGTGACGTCCGCACCAGAGACTGATACAATGTCAGTCTCTGATGCGGACGTCACTTCTTACACAATGTAAGATGATGATTCAGAGTACAGAATGTTTGATTGCTTCCCCTGTCCTCTCATCGCTCCTGCTGATTGGCTGTAAATAAACCTCAGCAGTGATCTGTGATGTGGTGTCGCTGCTGCAGAGAACACTCTTACTTCCTATTTGGGGAAGATATTGTGTTTGTATTTTCACCCGCTCAATTAACCAACAACAATATTTGTGGCTTTAGAAAGCAGCCAAACACACACACACACACACACACACACACACACACACACATCTCAAATTTCTCCAAGGCGATTTGTGTTTTTTCACTTTAATATCCAACTTTCATTTGCTGCAGACTGAAGTGTTATTGGAAAGCAATTTCTGCAAAAGCTGTTTTAAAATGCTTGCGGGGGCCGTGACTACTGTTTCACTATCTGTGGATGGTTTTTTCACATTCAAATGAATTAAAGAAAGCAGGAGAAAGATGTAAAAGTATGACAGAGATGCTGCACTGACTCCATGATCAAAGCTGGGACTGTTGGAGGAGCTCGTAGACCTCGTGGAATGAGTTCAACTAAAAACACGAACGGTACTGAATTACATTTCCTGGTGCTGACATGAAGATTATCGGGTATAACGACAGTAAACAACAAACCTGCTTTGGAAAATCTGTCCAGACTTCCTTAGTGTCATGAAGCCACTCTTTCTGTAAAAAAAAAAAAAAAAAAGGGGTTTTCACTTTTTGTTAGGAATGCAGAAGTAGAAGAATGGTGAACAGAACAACCGTCATAAAACATGAAGAGTGACAGAAACAAGCCAAGTGGCTTTAAAGTGACAAAATTAACCACGCGTGTCTTCGGTTACTTTTTACAATAAAAGCTTCTGACTCTGGCTGAGATGGACTCATGTTCAGATTATTAGAAGCCACTCACATCATACAGTGCGACCACTCCTCCTCCAAACGCACACAGATAGAAGACAAACCTCCAACTGTGGGAAGCAGAGAGGAGACGTGTACAGACTCTGGCTGCTGGAGGTATTCTACAAATATTACTATCACAAACACACACTCGCAGACACACACACACACACACACACACACACACACACACACACACACACACACACACACACACACACACACACACACACACACACACACACACACACACACACACACACACACACACACACACAGAGTAGTGACCTGGCCTCTCTGAACTTCTTCAGCACTCCGGGACGGTCGTGTCTGCGTCTTCTTCTGAACCAGCGCTCCACTTGTCTCACTGACAAACTGCTTTTCTTGGACAGCCCATCAATGTCAGCCTGAACACACACACACACACACACACGCACACACGCACACACACGCACGCACACACGCACACACACACACACACACACGCACGCACACGCACGCACGCGCACACGCACGCACACACACACAACACAGAACACACATACACACACATTCTGTATTTTACTGTATTTGCTTGCATTAACTTTAACTTCTTTGATTCATTTAATCTGAATCTTAGATTGATTAAAATGAGTGTGTATGTCAGGAACATCCTCGGGCCTCCTTCTCAGAAACGGACCCTCGATGTTTAATGGAAAAAAAAAATGGTTTTGAATACTGTCAACAATGAGGTTTGTGATTTAACCAAAGTAACCAGGAGAATAATTTGGAAAGAGGCGATATGATGTGGCTGTTGAGTTTTTGAGGTTTTGGTGTCATTGAAAAATGTGAAATGTAATACCATTTAGCATCATTTCAAGACATACAAATATCATGTTACTGATGTTATCTATCACTATTACACAATTGAAGGTCTGTGGCTAGATAGGATCATTTTAAAATGCTGTTGGCTAAAGATGCTCCAGATGTCTACCTCCTTCAAGTGTGTGAAGCGATATGATTATTATATTATTTTTGGATTTGTCAGATGGCCAAAGTTGTAGCTCCAACCAATTTGTCTGACCTAAAAACAACACAGATCAACATGATGACATCTCAACGATCACATTAATTTGTGGGACTCATTTGAGTGTGTCTTTGTTTACTTGAGCAGGATTTCTACATCGAGTGGTGTAGTAGAGTTCCAGGATGGGAACGTCTTCTGCTTTCTGAAGGACAGTCTGCTTGATTCCAACAGAGACTGCAAACGGTGTCGCAATCCATCTGGAACACAGTGAAGACACCCAGTGGAGGACATGCAGCAAATCATGGATAAGATGCCATTATAGAGAGCACACATTCATTTACATAAAACATACTAAATAAGTACAGGATAAGTTATCAGTTTCATCACAGCGTGACTTTCCTAAAAGATAAGAACGAATCTGCAATCAAACCTGAAATGGATGTGTAATCTTTAAGGTGTTCAACTGAGATCTTCCTGTGGTGTGTTGCATACTAGTCATAGAACAAGGATAGATTATCCAGCCGCAGCTTCAGGCAGTGAATTATAATTGGACCGGACCAACAGGCTACTCTAACTGGGATCAGAAGGAAGGCAGAACTTATAGCCAGGCAGTACCTCCAAGTCAAGTTTCCACTATAGGTGGGCGGGGCATAGTGTTAATCAGATCCACCGCTCACTCCTCCCCAGCTCATCCAAATATGGACATTTCTGGCTCCAAAAACAGAAAGATGGCAAAGACCGAAACGGCAAACTCTCGATGGCAGCTCACAAACCACTTGTCATATGTTTAAGAATGGGACTCAGTTGCACAATTCAACACAAAACAGTTCAGGAATAATTCTTTACTGTCCGGACCAGGCAAAGCACAAACAGCACTATAAAGTTCAATCTTAGAAAGTCAAAATCAGGTAAAGATCCAGGAAGGACGTGATTATAAAGGACGGAAGCTCCATCTGTCCGTGAGGCTGGTACACGAACGGAGGCCCTCCGAGAGGGAAAGACAAAAGGAGGATGTAGAAAACAAACTCGGGTAAATACACCAGGACTCACAAAATACAAGGAATTCACATGAACAAGGAGCGGACACCACGGATGACGCAGACTTCATATACAGGAGGGCAGGAAGATAATTAAACACAGGTGGAGACAATCACAGAGGAGGAAAGAGACGAGGTAAAAACAACAGAAAAAAGACACAAGGAAATGAACATGAGAACTTTAAAAGAATACGAGATGTCAACCGAATGACAAGGAAAACACAGAAAGACAACTAAACAATAAGAACTGGAAAAAAGGAATAAGACAAAACTAAACAAGAATAAACTTGTGACACTAACGGGTGAATCACGTCTCGCTGCCGCCAACTCGCTCCTCCTGGCTTCGTCTAACGACGGTCACTTCTGACTCCAAAACAAGAAAGAACTCGAGGCTCGAAAACAGAACTTCCGAAATCAGTGGGTGACGTCACGGTTGGTGGGAATATCTGGAATAGTCCTCCTTATGGATGGATGGATGGATGGATGGATGGATGGATGGATGGATGGATGGATGGATGGATGGATGGATGGATGATGGATGGATGGATGGATGGATGGATGGTGGCTGATGGATGGTGGATGATGGATGGATGATGGATGGTGGATGATGGATGGATGGATGGATGGATGGATGGATGGATGGATGGATGGATGGATGGATGGATGGATGGATGGATGGATGGATGGATGGATGGATGATGGATGGATGGATGGATGGATGGATGGATGGATGGATGGATGGATGGATGGATGGATGGATGGATGGATGGATGGATGGATGGATGATGGATGGATGGATGGATGGATGGATGGATGGATGGATGGATGGATGGATGGATGGATGGATGGATGGATGGATGGATGGATGGATGGATGGATGGCTTTATTTATTTATTTATACAGTAGTGTGCATCAGGCCAAAAAAGGTTTTCAATCTCAAACTGAAAGGGACATTGTTTTGCTACAGCAGCATATACAGGGAAAAGCAATACAAATGACAGAATAAAAAATAGAGATAGTAAAAACTACTAAATATAAAAAATGCACATTATATACAAATACAAATAGAATAATATTAAATTAAATTACACAACAGTGTAACGAATTAAACAAACAAACAAACAACAGTGCAACGGTGTTATTGATGTGTGATGGATTTGGAGGTGAGCTATTGAATGTTTTATATATATATATATATATATATATATATATCAAAAAGGTATCTGTCCTTTGCAAAGCAATAAGTATATTCCCCTCCTGCTGATACAGCTGCAGCAAACCACAATAATTGTCAAATATATATTTGTGACGAATATGTTGTTATCTTGTAGTCAGTTTTACCTAAAACCTTTTTAGTGTGATGCAATTTTAACTCCATGAATGTCAAATAATTCACACTTTTAAGTGTTGACTGTTAACATTATGAAAGAGTTTCACATTCAAGCAACTCAAGGTTAAAGTAAATTTACTCTTCATGGGAGTCGAGTTTTAACTGCCAAAGAGTTCAAGTTCAACTCCTGAAAAGAGTTAAAAGATCAACTTCTAGAAAAGAGTTAATAGATCAACTTCTAGAAAAGAGTTAATAGATCAACTTCTAGAAAAGAGTTAATAGATCAACTTCTAGAAAAGAGTTGAAAGATCAACTTCTAGAAAAGAGTTAACAGATCAACTTATAGAAAAGAGTTAATAGATCAACTTCTAGAAAAGAGTTGAAAGATCAACTTCTAGAAAAGAGTTAAAAGATCAACTTATAGAAAAAAGGTAAAATATCAACTTTTAGAAGAGTTAAAATATCAACTTCTAGAAAAGAGTTAAAATATCAACTTCTAGAAAGAATGTAAAATATAAACTTTTAGAAGAGTTAAAAGATCAACTTCTAGAAAAGAGTTACAATACCAACTTCTAGAAAAGAGTTAAAAGATCAACTTCCAGAAAAGAGTTAAAAGATCAACTTCTAGAAAAGAGTTGAAAGATCAACTTCTAGAAAAGAGTTAAAAGATCAACTTCCAGAAAAGAGTTAACAGATCAACTTCTAGAAAAGAGTTGAAAGATCAACTTCTAGAAAAGAGTTGAAAGATCAACTTCTAGAAAAGAGTTAAAAGATCAACTTCTAGAAAAAAGGTAAAATATCAACTTTTAGAAGAGTTAAAATATCAACTTCTAGAAAAGAGTTAAAATATCAACTTCTAGAAAGAATGTAAAATATAAACTTTTAGAAGAGTTAAAAGATCAACTTCTAGAAAAGAGTTACAATACCAACTTCTAGAAAAGAGTTAAAAGATCAACTTCCAGTAAAGAGTTAAAAGATCAACTTCCAGAAAAGAGTTTTTAAAAAAAAGATCAATTTCTAGAAAAGAGTTAACAGATCAACTTCTAGAAAAGAGTTCAAAGATCAACTTCTAGAAAAGAGTTAAAAGATCAACTTCTTGAAAAAAGGTAAAATATAAACTTTTAGAAGAGTTAAAAGATCAACTTCTAGAAAAGAGTTACAATATCAACTTCTAGAAAAGAGTTAAAAGATCAACTTCTAGAAAAGAGTTACAATATCAACTTCCAGAAAAGAGTTAAAAGATCAACTTCCAGAAAAGTTTTTTTTTTTTTTTAAAAAGATCAATTTCTAGAAAAGAGTTAACAGATCAACTTCTAGAAAAGAGTTAAAAGATCAACTTCTAGAAAAGAGTTCCTTCCACTCTGCTTCAGAGTGAATTTGATGGTCTCACATGTAACAAAGCAAAAACAGTTGATTTGAACTCAGAGAGTTTATTCCAAAGACGTGAATTTGCTGTGTACCTTTCAAACAGGTATCTGATGAGCAGAAAGACAAAGGCATAGGGGACAGTGATGTAGAGGTGGGACGCTCTGGCGTAGACCCGACCCTCCTTGTCCTCCAGGTCGGCCCACGTCAGGTCTCCGGGAAGCCACAATCTGTCCCACCAGAACAACTCATGCAGGGCGTCCAACATCCCTCCTCCCTGACGAAGGTTGTGAAAACATAAGTGGGGATAACATTATAGCAACTAACAACAGACATGTAACACTGTCTGTAAGATGTGGAAGTAGAGGAAGATGATATGACTGACGGTTCACAACAAAAAGGTAACAAGCTGATCTTCAAGGAAACAGTCTGTTTGTCACTTTGGCTCAATTCCATCTGGAAATTCCTCTAAATGTTGTCTTGGACGTTGGTTTCACCAGTAATATGAACTTATCGGTGCCAGATTTAAGTGCTGTTCAGAAAAAAAAAAGCATCTACAAGAACAGAAAGTGACTTAACCAAAGGTTTTGGATACACCAGACGTAAAATAGGTAACTCTGATGCCAAAGATGAAATATCTGGCCATTCTGCTGACTCAGCAATTAAAGAGCATGTTAGGTATCTGCTGACATCCTGACAAACAGAGATTGTTGTATTCTCTGGATGAGCAGACACTAAATCCTAAATGCACACGGATACACAGAAATCACTCATTTCTACGGTTATAATTACCTACATAATAGATTAATTAATTACCTTTTGGTTAATTCAAACTAATTAAAATACTGAGAAATGTTTTGTGTGGTGGATTTCTTTAAACTTGTCTACACTTTAACGAAGACCAATGACTTCAGTCAGTTTAGTTTGCTAGTTATAAGTTGTGACTTTTTCTTTTTCACACTCACAGGCAGATCAATACAGCAGAAAACTGGAATCCAGACAAACAAACAATGAGAGATTGTGTTGAACCCCAAAAAACAAGCGGGTGCTTTTTTTTTTTAATAACAAAGATGTCAAATTTCATAAAGAGCCTGAAACAAGCCGACTGCAGGCACCGATGTTACAGTTACTGTCGTGTATACATGAAGGTCCACCTACTAAGCAAATATTGACTTATTGATCCCCTCCCTTATTCTCAGATCACTCACACACCTTTTTTCAACAGCCCTCTCTCTCGCTCAAACACACAGAAAGAGAGAGAGACGATGAGAACGAGGCAACGAGAGGAAAACACTGCAAAAGCCGACAATGAACAGAATAACAGCTGAGAGCTTTTGGGGTTCGACTCAATCTGTCGTTGTTGGTTCGTTTGTCTGGAGTCCAATCATCTTCTGTATTGTTCTTTCTGCAAAATTATACACACTGAAAACGAAACAATCACACCATTTCCAAGCAAACTAGCCAACCAAGCAAAGTAAAAGTGTAAAACTGGTGTTCCTGAACAGTGAAACATGTTTCTGGAGTAAAAACAGAACCGCATCACATCCTGCAGAGAAAGCTTTATTAGCAGGCATAGTTTACTGAGCTGGGACTTGTGAATATTATATGTAAGTTAATATATGCAACCTGTAAATATAGTTAATATATAAGGGAATACTGTGCCAGAATTATCTTTTTTGTAAATGATGCTCTAGTTATCTACTAATAACTACAATGGTGGGCTCATTACAGTTAACATGACTCAAAAACAGACACAACACAATATCCAGGCTGATATATTTGAGATGCATCAAAAAAATGTTTTAGTTTTTTTTTACTTCAGTTTGGATGTTGGGGCTCCTTTTCTGTTCTGATAGAGAAATTATGAAATTATGAGAAAGTGTCAGCATCATCTTTTTCACTCCTCCAGTTCATGTCAGTGTTTATATGGCTGACACATCAACTTCTCACTGCTGAAACATGCTTTGTTGACAGCTTCACTAGTGGCATAAACACAGCTGCATTATGTTTATAATCACAACAGATTTTTGCAACCTTTCATGTGACACCAGCACACTGTTGAGGAGACTGTGCATTATGATCCCCAAACCGATGGAGGGCTTTTTCCTACCACATTACAATCTCAGTATTCCCAGTGAAACCCACGGAGGATTCACTCTTTAATCGCTGACAATAACTTCAACAACTTAACATAAAACTTTAAGATGCAGAGTAAAAGCACAATATTGTGGAAAGTCTTAAATTGAAACATTAGAATAACTTTAAACTAAAGAAGAATAAAAACCATGAAGTCCCCTCTACAGAAAGCTCAAAGGCCTGTTTTTCATCCAAGCGAACGGTCCAAACTCCTCCTGGACTTGTCCGTTAGCTGTTTACATTGTCCTTCCAGTGACACTAACGGAGACTTGTCTCCAGTCACAGTACCTGCCCTTCTACCTTTACGTAGCCGCGGGCCCTCCAAAGGTTTCCCAGCTCGCACATTTTTGAACGTGTCAAACATCTTAAACAGCTCATCTTAACGCAAACATTTTGATTTCATGGTGGGCAGACCGCAACAATTTGGATCTGGCCGGAAATGTTGTGTTGCTCATCCTGAGAACAGAGTTCATTCAACCTAAATCAGCCATGACAAAGCAAACATCACGGACTTTAGGATGCCTTTGGATCAAACAGCTGCCCCCTTCAGGCCGACAGGCAGCACAATTTTTTTTTCCACAGAATAGAAATAAAAAGAACGTTGACCTGTCACTCAGATTGTGACCAACAACAGGCAGACGGGCTTTCACGCTCCAAGGTCACACTAAAACAAAGCCTTACCTTTCCACGGTCAACCACAACGAGCAGGTCGGGGCAGTTGCTTCCACACCAGCTGACTGCTTGTGTTTGCTGTGGGGAAAAAAAGAAACAGTAAAGTCCCCTATGCCCCCCCCCCCTCCGCCCCCCTCAACCTCCTCCCTCCCTCCTTCCCCCCTCCACCAACCAACCAGCCACTGTCTTTGTTTGACATTCTTTAGAGTCACACCCAACTCAGACACAATTACCTGGGAAAGGTTGGTTTTTTTCTTCCATCCAGGAAGTAGAGGGAGGAAAGTGGATTGTCACAACACACCCTCAGGAGATCTAATAACCTTGTTTGTACTGTGTTCCTGATAAAGTTCAGAGAAGAACCTCCCATGAACAGAGGCAACTGGTAATTCATGTTGAATTTTATAAACAATGCAAAATGTACAAAATGCATTTCTTTAATAGGAAAGAAGTATATAAGCAAACAGCATAAAAAATGTTTTTACTCATAAACTGACTATTAAACTGTTATTTAGCTGATAAACTTCCCTTAGTATGTTCAGCTTTTAAAGCAAAGATACTTCAAATGTTCTGATGCAAACAAGCAAACAACCACTTTCATAAGATATTTTTTGCCTTTTCAACTCATAATTTATGATCCTGTCATTTCCACCAGGCTGATAACATTTACGCTACTTTACTTATAAACTGACATCAGCTTAAAGCAGGTTTACAAAGAGCTCCATCTGTATGTGGTTTAGGGTGTGTGTGTGTGTGTGTGTGTGTGTGTGTGTGTGTGTGTGTGTGTGTGTGTGTGTGTGTGTGTGTGTGTGTGTGTACTGACACAGCAAACAGTGTACAGGTACTCAACGTCTCGTTAAATCAATAAAGCCCTTTGATGGAAATCTTAATGAATGATTAACATGACAGCAACATGGAAAGGTACCTGGAAAGTTCTTCTCAGAATCAAACAGAACCGGACCAGAATTTTTCAAATTTAAAGGTCCACAAATGAGATCCACAAATCTGTCTGCTGATCATCAACATACATTCTTGTTTTCAGTGAAGCCATCAATGGTTTTGTCTGTCTCATCTTACAAGTACATATCAGGATCATATCAGGTGGAAACTAATGAGATTCTCTCAAGCCATAAAAACATAACCTGCGATGTCCTCCAATGAAGTCCCGGTGTCATTATTCTCAATAAGAGCAATAAGAACATGAATTTGGGGAAAACCAAGGCCAGTCAATAGGAATGGACTGAGGAAACATCCTCACGTCATAAGAACTCTGCTGCCACCTGCTGTCATCATAAGATAGCTTCAGATAATATTAAAAAAAAAAAAAAACCTTAAAACTCCTCGAAAAAGATATATTAAATTTTGCATTATGAAAGAGGAGACATTCATACATTCGTGTAGGAATTCAATACTCCACACTTACGGAGAAAAATATAACTGGAGTGCTGTTATAACAAACCAAGTGATGAATATTTCTGACGATGTGATGAATGTCTCTGAAAGTAAAAACAGGAAATTGGCATCAAATAGGAGACCAGTGTGAAAATTAGAAGAGCAAATTTAGCAATTGACACTCAACAAAAATATAAGTGCAACACTTCTGTTTTCGCTCCTATTTTCCACGAGTTTAAGAAAAAGATCTAAAACTTCTTTTATGTACATTTTGCTAAAAAAAAATTCACAAATTTGTTAAAATCCATCTCAGTGAGCATCTCACGTTCGCCTGGAGAATCTGGTCACCTGACCGGTGGCTGATTAAACAGCCTGATCATTGCACATAGTGTTCCTCGGACCGGTCACAATAAAATGTGCTGTTTTACACACCGTTGAGAGGTAATTGTCTCCGGTGACCAAAGTCAAATGCATTTCTGCGGTCAGAGTGGGCGACGCGCCATCCAATTTGAAACTGATGACGAAGATTGAACAGAAACACAATGAGATTGTTATTCACATCGGAGGTGGAATTGGTGCAGAACAATGTTGGACCTCAAAGTTTTCTCTCGACCGCTGCCCAAGTTGACCAGTGATGACATGTTTAAATGTATGCTACTAATTTAATAGAACAAAAAACAGACAAATAAATGCAGACTATTATATATCAGATCTCTCGTCAAAATCTCTCTTAGTAAGTGATTTGATAACTGACTGTTAGTCTCTCACACCCAAACTGGAAAACACAAAAACCGATAGTCTTTGTTGTTGTTTATCGCCCACATCCCCTTTACTCCGAGTTCCTAACTGAATTCTGACTCTTTATCTGATTTAGTGCCGAGTTCAGATAAAGTGATGATAGTGAGTGACTTTAACACTCGATCTCGATGTTAATAAACCCCCTCACTGTTATAATCACACCCTCCATCTGACAAACGGCAGAGAAATTGAACATTTATTAGTATTTCCTCAAAACTTTTTTTTTTTTTTGGACCATTTTTTTTAATAACATTTGAATTTTGAATATTGGACGACAGCATTTGGGATACAAATCCTTTACAGTAGATGTCTGTCTGATAATGCTGTGGCCTAATTTTAACGAAGCAGTTTCATTACTACCTCAACACGAGGGGATTACCTCGTCGCCAACACTGCAGCCTCTCTGAAGAAGACGGTGATGAACCAGAGGAGGCCGTCTCCTCGGCACAATTCAGACACGCTCCTTAAAGCAGCAATGAAAGAAAGTGGTGTTCCACCATTTAAAAGAGCTTCACCTGGCCTCGAAGGATAGTCTCATAACGTATAAGAAAGTCCTGTGTGAGGCCAGAACTGCATATTATTCATCCTTATTGGGGAAAACAAGAACAAGCACAGGTTTCTTGTCAGAGTCGCAGCTCTAATGAGCCTCATTAGCTCGCAACAGTAATGACTTCTTGAGCTTCTTTACTAATAAAATTGTTACTATCAGGGAAAACTTTGTCCGCGGGACCAGATTTATATTCAGGCTAGTTCTGTGCTGTTGAGCTCACTAATATAGACTTCATCTAAATCATCAGCCTGCCTCTTAGATCCCGTCCCAACAAGACTGCTCAAGGATGTTTTCGCCCCAACTAGCACTTCCATATTAGATTAGATCAATTCATCATTTTCAACCAGCTATGTACCGCAGGCTTTTAAAGTGGCTGTAATTAAACCTTTACTTAAAAAGTCGACTCTTGATCAGCTGTTTTTGGAAACTACAGACCAATTTCCAACCTGACGTTTATTTCCAAAATCCTTGAAAAAGTTGTTGCAAATCAACTTTGTGATCATTTACAAAGGAATGATCTGTTTGAAGATTTTCAGTCAGGCTTTAGAGTTCATCATAGCACAGAAACAGCTCTGGTGAAAGTTACTAAGAACCTTTTATTAGCCTCAGATAATGGACTCGTCTCTGTACTTGTTCTTCTGGACCTCAGTGCTGCTTTTGACACGATTGATCATACGATCTTATTACAGAGATTAGAAGATGTTACGAGGATTAAAGGAACTGCATTAGACTGGTTCAAATCCTACTTATCAGATAGATTCCAGTTTGTTCATGTCAACAATGAATCTTCCAGACAAACAAGAGTTAGTTATGGAGTTCCACAAGGCTCAGTGTTAGGCCCAATACTTTTTACTTTGTACATGCTTCCATTAGGAGATGTCATCAGGAAGCACTACATCAACTTCCATTGTTATGCAGATGACACTCAGCTATATCTTTCTATAAAACCAGATGAAACTAATCAGTTAGTAAAACTTGAAGATCGTCTGAAAGACACTTAGAAAAACTCATTCATGTGTTTGTTACTTCCAGGCTGGATTATTGTAATTCCTTGTTGTTAGGATGTTCAAATTATTCATTAAAAACCTGCAGCTGATCCAAAATGCTGCAGCAAGAGTACTGACGGGATTTAGAGATCATATTTCTCCAGTTTTAGCTTCTCTTCATCGATTTCCTGTTAAATCAAGAATAGAATTTAAAATTCTCCTGCTGACTTACAAAGTTCTTCATGACCAGGTTCCATCTTATCTCAGAGATCTTATAGAACCACATCGTCCTGACAGATCTTATAGAACCACATCATCCTGATAGAGATCTTATAGAACCACATCATCCTGACAGATCTTATAGAACCACATCGTCCTGACAGAGATCTTATAGAACCACATCATCCTGATAGAGATCTTATAGAACCACATGATCCTGATAGAGATCTTATAGAACCACATCATCCTGATAGAGATCTTATAGAACCACATCATCCTGACAGATCTTATAGAACCACATCGTCCTGATAGAGATCTTATAGAACCACATCATCCTGATAGAGATCTTATAGAACCACATCGTCCTGACAGAGATCTTATAGAACCACATCGTCCTGACAGATCTTATAGAACCACACCATCCCAGAGTTTCCAAAAGCAGAATGGGAGGCGGAGCTTTAGTTTTCAGGCTCCCAGTTTGATTTGTGATGCTGACACATGCTCTACTCATAACATCAGACTGAAAATCTTCCATTTTTGATAAAGCTCAGTTAAACCTTAGTTCTGCTGTTATGGGCTGAGGCTGCTGCGGGGACCTCATGTGATGTGCTGACCTGCTTTGTCTCCCATAGTTTTGCTCATTGTTGTCTCTCTGTGCTTTCATTTGTAGGTATTAAACACCTACAGGTGTAAAAGATTAAAATGTCCTAAATATTGCCAGAGTTTTTTTATACACATGCCACATAACAAAACACATCTTTATCATATTTGTCATTTATTGGAGTGTAACGGATGTGACTGCTGGTAACAGCTCTCTACTTGAGCGAGGAGCTTTAGGAGTGAAGAAGCGTTGTACGGGAAGAGTTCCTTCGTCTGCAGCCTCGTCACCACCTTGCTGAGCTCGGACAAACACAGGACCGCTGACGTTTCACATGTCACCTTCCCTGACGGCGGCGCCATGCTCGCACATGATGTCTCCTCACGTAACACCGACAAACCTTCTGCTCTTCTTTCCAGGGAGGAGTTTGAATCACTCAGAGAAGGTTTTGATGACTCGCATAGTTTCTGCGTCGTAGATATTGGTGGTCCGAAAGTCTCCCGTTTCACATCAAAGGCACTAAATCTACTTCTGTCACATACGGACGGTCCCGGTTCGACCTCAGAAACCTCCATGTCCTCTGGATCGGACTCATCAGAACTATCGTAATCCACGAGGCGAAGCTCCGCAGTCATCCTTTCCATGGTAGGATTAACATCAGCGGGCCGAACACAGGAAATGACGTCACCTTTGTGTCGCTCACCTCTATTTGTCAGTTTGGACCTATCGGCACCACCCGAGGCAGCGAGTGTCGCACGCTGTGTCGCGTTGTCGCACGCTGCAGCGAATCCCCGCCAGTCGGTCCCGAGATACTTCAGGTAGCGCACAAAGTACTCCAGGAAGCAGGTTTCCGAAGAGATGAGGAAGTCGAGGAGGATGCTGTGGTCGAAGGAGACGCTCTGAAGCAGCAGCACGAAGTGGCAGTGGGGGTTGCAGCCGGACGCGCAGGCGGCCTCCGACACGGTGACATCATCTAACCGCGAACACAGTCTGCAGGAGACGAGCAGGTAACTTTACAAACTCTATCAGTTCATTAAAAACACAATCGAATCTACTGCATATCATGAAGAGTTTTTTTATGATCTCTGGAGGGAAAAATAATAACAGCCTTCAGGAATCAAACCAAACACTTTTTCCCTATTACCTGTATTTCATTATCATGTCAATAAAATAAATGACACATATGTCTGTTGTACCTGTGATTAAGGAATATAGCGAGCAATGCTCGGGCAGCCTCCATCATGTCATCGTCCTGTTCTGCAAACAGAAGGCTGATCCAGCAGCAGCGGTGAGTGACCTCCGGCAGCTGGACACTCAGGAAGCCCCATAACCTCTGGAGATACCCAGAAACCTCGGCGGCACTGTGCCCTCCTGCTGTGAGAGGATAAACAGGTGTCAGCACGGCCACTCGACTCACACAGGAAAGGAGCTTTTATGCTGTATTATTTCTAGTTTGGCATTTTGCACAAGTGTTTGAAAATTTTAAATCATCAAGATCATTGATCACGAGACCCAAAAATTATACAGCAGCATCGTCGATTGAATGTGTCCCCTTGGATTTAAACTTCTCCTCTGCATCAAATGGTGCGTTCATGAGCAAGTGGGAAAGTTCTGCTCTCCGAGTGGGAGAAATCACCTGAAACACATCTCAAACTGAAGTCTGACACGACGTCACTCGAGATGGAAATGTTGGTGGTGAAAGGAAGTTAACTGCTCAGAGCCAAACATAAATCCCTTCATGGTCAGTTTAGGTCATCGCGCTGTTAAACAATAAGAGTTATTATATTGATGAACAACGTAGAAATGTACTGTACAAAATAATAAAGACCTTGTAAACGCCATTTGTTCGCTGTGGTGGTTGACACGGGTTGTTTGTCACTTTTCAGTATTGAGACAGCAGACAGAACAGGTTGTTCTCATGTGAACGCTCACAACTGGGATGTCGGAGGTTACCGAAAACGCACCGTCATTACAGTTAATTAGACCGATCACACTGCATGAGGAATCGGCTCTTATTAAAAAGCTCCGCCGTGAGCTGTCGGAGCAGCAGATGGTAAATTTATCCGTGTTTACACATCATTCATTTGGAGTCTCTGGCTACCTGATGAGTGCAAGAGCCGTGTTTTCCTTTTGATCTGTTCCAAAATGTAAGAAAATAAATGAATATATATATAAAACAAGGCTGCTTTGATCAAAACTGCTCAACATTTAATCACTTTAAAGTTCTCATTGTTTTCAAGCACCGACTCAGGATCAGTTACAACACGTACGATGTCCAACCTTTTGTCTTCTGAGAGCTCCTCATGTTTAGTAACATTTATTCACATAGCTGACCTCCACCCAAACCAGCTGAATCAACTTCTTTTATGTGGACAATAACAAATAAAGACATGTTTTCTATCACAACAGTTTCAATTCAACAGGATGTGCACACTTTTTTCTGTATGCACTTCTTTATGTGTTCAAGTGATGGTGGTGGTTATTTTTCTGTATCTACAATTACACAGATGTGCTTCGAGTGCATTGCATGCAACTCCCGTGTGGCCAAACTGGTTTGAAAAGTGTCAAATAAAATGTCCTGTTATATGATTAAACAGGAAAATCCAGTGTTTCCTTTCGATGCGTCGCCCCTGGCCCTCCTGAAAGAAACACTATTCTTGGTCAAAACCTCATATATGGTTGCACCCTGTGTGAAACTGGAGGGTCGCAGCAATCAGTCAAATTGCAGAGTTACTTTCATCTCTCAGTCACTCAGTGACAGACACTCTTTATAGCTCCGCCCCGCTGTTGCGGTCGAGCTGAAAATAATGTTAATGTTATTTACCTGATTTATGAGCACCTGTTTTTTTTCTTCAGCTCAGTGTGAGAGGCACTGTGCACCAGCTTTGTGTTTCTCATTGAGGATTCTCACCTGTTGCACGGGCTGTTTGGATGTGAAACTCGACGGACTTGAGCAGAATCAAGCTGACCGCTCTCAGCATCACACAGTCCGGTTCGGGACTGTCCTCCCCCCGGGTTTGTCTGGTCCCTCCAAAGAAAGCGTCCTGCTCCACCTGAACGGTCTGTAACCAGTCATTAGCCACCGCCGTCAACACGCTCCGAGTCAGCAGGCTCATGTCATAGCTCTGGTTCTCACGAGTCCGCTGGCCGGACAGCGCTTCTCCTAAAGCCCAGTCCTCTCCGACCTTCTGGAGCAGTGCCCTCTTCAGGAGCAGCACCGCTTGCTTTTTGACAAAATACTGCGAGGAGCAGCTGACGGTCTTCAGGAGGGCCGAAGAGTGAACATGGATCCTCAAACCTCCGCCACACATCAAACCGGCTGCCGTCAGCACCTCCAGCAGATCCAGCAGGAGGCAGGACGTTGCTCCCCAGAGTCGGCTGCTGGTGAAGTCCACCGGAGACCGCCGTGCTTCTTCCTTCTCTTCGGGGAGGAATCTTAAACATAAAGCACTTAAGCTGCAGTCAAAAGCTTCCAGAAGTTTCTGAAGGATGTCTAATGGAAGAAAAAAAACAAGCATGTAAAATGAGAGATTCGACACAACGACAAAATAAATATCTTCCTGCAAGGCTGCTCTGCTTTGATGAGTTACCTCGCTGGCATTCAAATCATTTTGTACAATACAGTTTTAATAGGTTACTTCACTTTCATCCTGTTCTCATCCAGCAGTTACATTTAGATACATGAGAAAATAGCTTTTTTTGCCTTCACTTTTCAGGAGGAATAAAATGTTCTTTTTCAATTGTAAACAAATTCATCCACAATTGTGTGTTGCTAAAAAAAAAAAAAAAAAAACCTCAAAAGGTATCTTTGTTGAAATATATGTGTATGTTTTGAGTTGAATTATTGTTATTTTAAAGACCTAACATAAGATGTAACATCAGCTGTGTTTCTCTTATTGTAGCAGATTTTATAAAGTTGGAAGTGACTGACGTGGTCTAGTTTTTTTTGGAAGAGAACTTTACTTGAAACAGGAAGAGACTAAAAACATGATTTGAACTTCTGCTGTCTGATCAACATGAAATCCCGCTGTGACTAAAACTCTTATTATGGGTTCACACCGTCAGTCCGTCACTAAGATCTGAGTTGAACTAACACCAAGTTTAAAAATGCACACAAAGCGAGCAGGTTTTACCTCGATGAGCTCCTTTAAGAAGTTTCTTCATGACTTGTGTCAGCGACCACAGACAGGCGTCCAACTCAGGACCAGGACAGGAGCCGTGAAATGTTTCCACACACTTCTCCTGCCAGACGGGACTGACCACTCCCTGAGAAACCAAGGCATGAAAACACAGATGCATAAAATGTTGGAGTAGTGCAGTAATCACTGCTGATCTGCCTAATTTAATATGTTTGATTTCCCTCTGTAAACCATCTCTCTGTTTGAATTTCATCTTTCTCTCCGTGTCAGTTTTTGTAGGGCAGAATTAGTTCCAGCTCTTCGCACGCTCTTACTCACGATACATCGCTTATAATGGAACTAGATGGGCATGTTGTGGCGTACAGAGCTCATACTTCCCTGTAAATTCACAAGAATACTACGCAACAGTAAATTCACATGAACGTTTCTAAAAACAGACAGTATCTTTTGGACAAGGCTATCAAGACTGTGAGGTATTAGAGCTTCTTGTGTTATAGTTTTAAATCATCTTCTTCATTATAATTTTGTTTTTGTCTTATATGGTGCAATAATACGAAAAACATTTCACTTGTCCGGTATATTGACAATAAATGACAATGAATCTAAATTTGATTGACAGTGAGCTATTTAAACCCGTCATTTTAGACACAAGAAATGGATATTTGGACACGTATCTAACAGAAGTATGCTTCTAAAATCAGGACTGACGGCCTGAGTACTCACAGATTTGTGGAGATGGTAGAAAACACACGTTGATGCGCTCTTTGCAGCCAGATGGGAGATAATCTGGTCCTCGGACTGGAAGTGGTGGACCTGCGGAGTGGCGGCATGTTTATGACGTCACTGCTTAAAGCACGTATTACGCTTACTTTCTGTTTTGCACTTACAAGCTGCGGCATGAGATCCATCTCCTCACACAGCAGCCTCTGGGCTTCCTCGTAGTACGAGGCCGCTGGTGGCGGCAGCCTGTGAGACTGGAGGCTGCAGGTTATCTTCTCCACCAGAGTCAAAGCGACGCAGGTCAGCTCCGCTCTCTCTGCGGGAGAACGCTCACCGCGCACCGGGCCGCGCACCGCGGAAAACATCACACGCGCTACATTCGCAGCACTTTGGTCGGGACACGATCCCGAGAGAAAACATCTGTACACATCTGTCACACGGTTAAATAACGGCTCCATCGGTGGGCTGGTCGCTGCTACCTCCTGCACGAGCTCCGTGTTGACAATGTGGAACTGCCTTGTGACGCCTTGTCTTCTTCAGATGGCAACCAGCTTATAAGACATTTACCGCCACCTGCTGGACTGGAATATATGACAGTCTATAAGCAGGGGGAAACATTGAAACTAAATATTTTCCCCTTATGCCTATCTTCTTCAAATATTTCATTAGAACTGGAGAACTTTTCTGTAAAACTTTACCAAACAAACTCTTTAATATTACATCCAGTCTTTCTTTCTTCCTTCGGTAGTTTTACCAGCTCACGTCCTTTCTGCCTGTAACTGTTGTACTTATCTTTTCCCCCCCAAACCTTTATTTGTGGTAAAATAAAGTTGGAGCCTCATAGTGCTTTAAAATTTGACAGCCTATCACCATCACTGATCTTGTAATGTTGCCACAACACTGGTTGACATGTAACAATAGTTCAGATCCAATACTTCAACCTGAGGTTTGTGTGTGTGTGTGTGTGTGTGTGTGTGTGTGTGTGTGCGTGCGTGCGTGCGTGCGTGTGTGTGTGTGTGTGTGTGTGATCCACCTGTATGTCTGCATGTCACATGGTGGATTGACATTAAAGAAGTTGAAGTTGAAGTATTCGGATAAGATGTAAAGACCAAGCTACACCAATAAAACATAAATAGTTCATTTTAAAATGCATTTTTCAAATAAATATTTGTTCAACTTTTTACTGAATGAACTGCATTTGCAGTATTGTTACTACAGTATGAAACCACACAGCAGAGACAATAATTAGAGTCAACTAACTGTTAGAAAGAAAAAGATTTCATCTTAAATGACTGTTGTACTGTTTTGATTGTGGCCCATTTTATCAGACCGTTGTGTCAGCTCAAAAGGGCAACTGCTGATACTCCGACTCATGGTTCCAAATCAATTGATCTTTTTCCCATTTTTTTTTTAACAAATAGATATTCAAGAGACCCATGCCAATTTCTACATCATTTGATCTAATGCATAGCTTATAAGATGGTCGTATGAATCATTTACCAAAAAGTGGCCCATTTCAGCTGACTTCTTTATACATCAACAAAATCTGGCAAACACAAAGCCAGTTGGTAGACGGTGTAGGTAGTGTACAACAAACAGAGCTATTTCCAGCCTTTTTTTTTTAATTTACAAAATAAAATGTGTATAAGTTTAATATCTCATTTATGAAGGTTACAAATATTGCACTGACATCAATGATTCTGCATCTGTTGATAAATTGTTTTGCCACAATAATCAGGCTATTGTACATCATTTCATCATTCATGCTGTGTAAAATGTAAATAAAAACAGGTTGTAAACAGAGATTCCACGAATTGTACATAAGATAAGATGAACCACCTCCCCAATGACTGTTACTGTCATGATATGATATATTTACTCCGGGTGTTCACACAGTACGACGTAGAGCAGACGGTTCAAAAGGCAACGGTTGAAACCAGAAAGTCAGGCTGAGGAACAACAATTACACAAAACACAATCTAACGACCGGAGAAACTCATTAAGCAGGCTGACTAAGATACACGAGCAGGCGGGAAGACAGTTGGATGCAGGTGGAAACAATCAGGGCAGAGATAAGTCATCACAGACGAGGGCAGGAAGTCAAGACTCCAGAAAGGAAGGTGGCTCTTTAGAAAACCAAGATAAAACAGGAAGAAAAGTAAACCAACAAACGACCTGAAGCGGGTTGTGACAGTTAGGAGGTTCCTCTCAGCATCTCTTCCACTTCCTCCCCTTTCACACACACGCTGACTTTACAATAATCTGATTTTTTTTTCCCCTGTCTTGTTGACCATTTGTGCAGATCAGTTTATTAAATCAACCATAAAGAATACAATGTTTTTGCACATTCACAACCAGTGTATCATCTTTAACTCTGACATCCTTCACACGGTGGCAGCACCTTTTTTTTTTTTTCTCTGCACACATTGTCACTTTCTTGCGTGACACTTTTTTAGCTGCTTCAGCATTATGTGATGCCTAGAGAGATCTTGACCTGCTGTACCTGTGCTCATCCATTTTATTCAGTCTCATCGCCTTCCTTTGCTGAACTCTGTACAGATCACTAATAGTGACCCAGTCCGCAATACTTTGTCTTTTTTTTTTTTTTTATCTTACCCATCAGTTTGATTATTGATTTATTTTATCAGTTTTATCAGGATCAACTCACTGAAGTTTGCACCATCTGAAGTTTAACATGTATGCTCCTCTCGACCGTCATATTGTTGATGTTCCTTCTTCACCATCAGTGTCTTCTGTATTTGGTGTGAACTTTGTTGGCGTTGTTTTTTTTGTGCGTGTTTGCCTCTCCTCACCTCTCCTGCCACCAAATTCAATCCCCATCTCATTTCCTTCTGCCACCTCCTGCCCGTTCACAGTCCAGCGGCTCCCCACCGCCAACCTACCGGCTCCTACAGACCCGCAGCACTGCAACAAATTGGTCACAAATTTAAAATCAAGATACTGACTGAGCCAAATAAAACAGACGTGTCCCACATCAGCCTTCAGAATAAAGCGCGGACTGACTTCAACTTGTCCAGTAGATGTTCTGTCAGTTTTGAGGATATTATGGAGCTTCTATGGAGCTTTTATGGAGGACGATGAAATATACCCCAAACATCTCATTTAAATCTTCAAATTGTTGTTTATTTAACTTGTACATTTTCTGAGGGATATTATAAGTAAAAGAACAATTTTAAAATGCATAGTTTTGGATAAATTCAAAATATAATTTATAGCAATGATTTACCCAGTGCAGTTTATTAAACTGTTTCTACCCGATTCAGAATACCATTATTTTGTGAATTTTGGAAATGACATCTGAATTTATAGTGAACCTGTTGATGTCAAACCGCGGTGTTTTGGTACAGACGCATGAAATAAGGTTTCCACTTCCCTGATACCTGTTAACCTGAGCAACCAGTCACTGTAGATATTCAACTTAATTCCCAAGAATATTTTTCATTTAGCACCAAATCACCACTCAAGTCATCTCATGAGACAACATTTACCAAACTGCCTAAACAAGCATCACATATAGTTTTAAAGATGAGTGAATAACAAAGGAGCCTTTCAGGAATTTTTTTTTTTTTTTTTTTTTTTTTTTTAAAGATTAAAATGTACCAAATAGAACAGACCCCCAAACACTCTTTATGCCACTTTGACACTCACAACCGTTCAGCCAACTGAGGAGCTGCTGAAACCTGCTGAAATAATACCCACCGTCTGGAAATATATCATCTACCATTACAGACCAATTCTTCTTACTTCTGTCCTCATGGATAACTTTCATTCAGGTTTGTAAACGCTGAGAAATTCTGTGAAAGAGGAGAAACTGTCCGATGGAATTTTGATATCTTACAAATTAATCACTTTAAACATTCACATTACACAATATTCATAAATACTTTACCAGCTTTGAGATGCTGTGCTGACACTTCTTTAAATTATGTAGTATTTTTTTGTATTTATGCATATTCATGTTGGCACAGACTTTATCAATATTTTTGTTTTGTTATTTGGATTGTCAGTCATGTTTTAGCACCTTAATCTTTTATATGTTATATACGTTTTTTTTTCTGGGATTATGTAAGGCTAAATTTAAAAGGTAAATGGATATACTAACGGTGTAAAGATAGTGGAACTTGTGAAGCACAAAGTAAAGTTGGACAAGGAAGCTTAATCCTGGGAAAATTGCATTTCTGTATTTGGTGAAGTGCTTTACTCTTGTCTGTAACAGCTGACCAATTTACAATGATACACCTATTGAATGCTTTTAGCGTACAGCTTTTATCACATCTTCCAGAAAACATGGCAGCACATCCACCTCTGGACACAGAACATTTTCTTCAACAGTTAAGAAGTTAAGAAACCTAGATTATATATTTTCCCCACTGACCTATCTGCTCTTTTTGTAACAATTGGAGCTTTATATTGTAGATTTTCATCATAAATGTTCCTGTTGTTCTTGCTTGATCTAACCAATATTTTAAATGTTCCTCACTGAGCTCTCTTTCCTAGTTGTAGGAATATATTTACGCTGGGTGCTAAATATCCATAGTATCTGTAATACCTGCTGGACTGGGATATGTGTCGCCTAGCTAATCTGTACTCTCCTACTGGGTTTTATTTCCTCTAATTCAATTCAATTCAATTGTATTTACATAGTGCCACATCACAACAAAAGGTAATTTCATGGCACTTAACACATTAAAGTCCTGACAGCAGAACTTTACAACATTATACAGAGAAACCCAACGATTCCCACATAAACTGGGAGGGAAAAACTCCTCTTTAAAACTCTGTTAAAAAACAGAGGGAAGGAAAAACTCCCATCTAAGAATACTTCTTAGTTAAAGACATTTTATTAGCCTTCCTGTGTAAACAATAGTTTAGTTCACCATGTAGTAATATGAGACTGTCCTTAATTCATTTAGCATTTAAATGAAATGTTTTGTTAGCATCAACACTGAATGTATTCCGTTTTGGTGTGTTTTTTTGCAAACAGACAGTTTTATGGTCAGTTTGGAGTTGTCAACGGGGGATGCTTTTATTCTGAAAAGCTGGAGACGGAAGTCTCATTGTTTTTGCTGTTGGGGTCACAAGAGTAGCTACTTCCAGAGACTTTGTTGTCAAAGGTTGATTGTTGAACAGCGAAATGAAGCTCGGCGTTACCCACGAGGGTGAGTAGGGAAGTTTGAGAGACATTAAACATCGGTGTGAAGTTTCGGGTTTGAGTAGAAACGGACAGAAAACATGCAGCTCTGACTCCTCGGCTGGCCGTCTGGAAGCTGATTGGCTAACTTCAACGTCTGACAAGTAAGTCTTTGTTTTATAGTCATTAAAGCTGCTGTATTTCTCGCTAAATATGTATATCTAACTTTGACGTTGATGCACTCGGGTGTATTGTGGTTTCGTTGTACACAACTCCTCAAATACCAAGGGGAAGAAAAAAAACAAGGAAAAACCCCCTCACACAACATAGCGAGCTAGTTGCTAGTGAGTTTGTTAGCTTGCTGGCTAAGCAGCCTCAGCTAACAGCCGGAGAGAAATCCAGCCTCAAATCACAGGTTTTCCTCTCCGAGTCTCGTGTTCCTCACATTTTCTGCTCCGTGTGACACCAACGGCCTTCATACTTTGGCTTTCTGTTTGTTATTTGACTTGTTTACCTGTGCACGGTTTGCATTGTCGGTTTTATTAGCCAATCTAGCCACTCCATTGTCTCTTGTTTTTTTCATCAGCCGGTGACACTAAAAAACAACAACTCGTGTTTAATGTGCTGACCTGAATCGTTGCTAAGTTTTCTGGTTATTTGCAAAGCTTCATCAGTTTGGGTTTAAACTACAAGCTCATTTTAAGCTTGAAGTTTGACATTTGTATTCCTCATTTAAGTTAATTAATAGTGGTGTGTTTATACTGAGTAGTAGGAGGACATCTAGGACACATTCATCATCATGTTGGACTTTACTAGAGTATTTTAAATATTTAAGTTTTGCTGACTGTTTAAAAATGCTAGTGTGTGTGTGTGTGTGTGTGTGTGTGTGTGTGTGTGTGTGTGTGTTTTGCAGGTAGAGTAGCTGTCTTGTCCTCCTGTCAACCCTCCTGATTGTGCATCTACAGGTCCAGCTCCGATATGACTAAGAGAAGTCCATCTCTTCAGCTGGTCAAAAGGTACTTTAAAAAAAAATATTGTTATTATTATTATTATTATTATTATTATTATTTTTATTTTTATTTTATTTTGTCATACTGACTTTTACCTGAGAGTGGTAAACAAGAGAAATTTAAATATTCAATTTCCCTTTTACGTTATTCAAAATTCTAAATCCTAAGTTGAAGCGGTTGAAACGGCATCTGTTCTTTAGGTTTTGGATATAATAATAATAATAATTAGAAGAAGAAGCAGCAAGTTTATTTTCTTTATGAGCAGCTTCCCTGATATCTAACAGGTAGTTTGTTCAACAGCTTTGGAGCAGAACTGACAAAAGATGAATCCCCAATTTTATGTGAACATTTTGAATGTCCCGGTGCACCGTGGGTCTGTTTATTGTTCGCCGGGTGTTTATATGCTGGTCATGTTAACACGTCAGAGAGTACCGGCCATGTTTAAAGTCTCTGGTCGTAAACTTTGGCAGCTTGTGGACGTGAGCACATGAGAAAATGTCAAATCAAATTTGTTTAATTACATTTTCTGAGGTGTCGAAACCATTTTATTTCAGTTTTAAATCCTGCAAAGGGGGTTACTGAATATCTATCAAAGAGAAGATGTCAATTTATAACAACCATTAATGAACTACCATAATGCAGCGACTCACTGTGACATCAAATCAGTCAGCAGTGTGTTCATGTGCCAAAAAAAATTCAACTTTGGCTGTAATTCACAAGCAGTAAAATGTCCTTTTAACACAAATTTATATTGCAGTTGTACTTTGATGTCTGGTTATGATATGATCAAGAATGTCAATGACAATTACAACTAGTAACTATTTTTTATAATCCCATTAAGTTTTAGGTAGTTTAGGCACTCAAATGTTTTGAAAATAATGTTTTAATATACGAGCAGTTTTTTTGTTTTTTTTCAAGTATTGTGTAGATTGTGTCGTAGTTTGCATATAAACAATGTCTGTAACTTGTAAGGAGAAAGTCTATATTTTAGATTAAATCTTCTACAATGTTATTTATGTTAAAAATATGAACTGACATTCTCTTTTAACTGTTAAAATTTGAACTAGAGTAAATGATAAATTCAAATTATTTTAATTCATTTAAAGCCAAAATCACAACACAAGTCATGTTAACTTAACAAAACCTTCCAACATTGTTCTATATTTTCATTTTATGCAGCTCTATTGTCAGCTTCACTGAAAAAACTGAAAGCTGGAGCCGCTTTCTTCATTTACCATTGGTCAGTAAATTATGCATCATTATTGTGCACCGCTGGCCAGATGTAAACTCAATTACTCTCACAGGTCCCCATGAACACAAGAAGTACCCTTAAAGCTGGAGGGTATCCCCAGAAAGTGAAGTGTCGTGACTTGTACTTGGTTCTGTCCAACAGCAGGACAGAAGAAGGTGTTGGGAGGGTTTCCTGCTCCCATACCACTCATTTATATATAAAACTATAAAACTTAATCATCATTATTACAACCATGGTAACTCATATTGTAGCACTTGTATGGAAACAGACTTCACAACAGATTATGAGGCTTCCTCATAGTTCAAAGGTCACCGAGGGGGGTGATGAGAGTTCATCGCTCCTAAAACGTCAAACAGTCAAAACTTCAACACGGCTATCTGACATCCTACGACAACTTCAACGGTGACGCTCCTGTGTTCAGATTTTCCTGTAACATTATCACGCTTGGTACGCAGATATCAGCACGAACCAGCATGGGTGGCTGGGAGGTCGTACGTGGTGCGAGTCACACCTAAAGATTTCTTTCGAAATTGTGTTTACAGAATTAAGCATGAAATGGATCGAAATTTACACGTCACTGTAGATTTTTAGAAATTGAGAGATTTCCAAACCAATACTTTACGATTACATCTGTCATCCTGTAACAGATCTCCTACTTACCATTGTGATAAAGGATGTGTGTGAGGGTGCGGACAGCTTCATCGCACATTACTTTATACATATCAGTTCATAAATACTGTTATGTTTTTTCCGTCGGCATACACACAACAAGGTGAAAATGACAGGCTGAATATGAGCAGCTGATCCCTGACAGGTCTTTGCTGATGGAAATTGGTGCTGAAGCTCAGAGACTCAACATCGTCTCCACGGAAACTCACTCAACACTGTGCCTCAATAGTTTTTGACTTTGTCTCTCAAATCTTAATCTGGATTAGAAATGTTGTGCTCCAGAGGCTCGTAGGCTCGTAGCCCAAAGAGAGGATCGGGGTTCTGCTAGAATTTACTGTCGCCGGTAGATGTTCCTTTAGAAAAGGCCTGCTCAGGCCCGTTTAGGCCCACATACCAACTCAAGGGACAATTCTTTAAGAACCAAATTTAAGGGTCCTTCTTAAAAGTGCTGGCTCAAATTTGACTTAAAAAACTCAACAAGCAAACATGCATGTTATTTAAACTGGTGGTCCACTTTCAGAGCAGAGAGTCCGATCGGGTCACAAACCCCTTGGAGAGACTTTAGACCTTATTAATCCCACAGTGGGGAAATGTAGTCGTTACAGCAGCATAAATACAAAGTTAGGGGGGGGGGGAATAAAAAAGGTGCACACAATAAGAAAAAACTACAAATACAATATAAGATGGATAAATAGAATTAAAAAAAAGAAGTAAGACCAATGAATAAATACACACACACGCACAAAATAAAAATACAGCTTGGGATGAATGGAGAGTGTCAGGTGCTATGAGTAAGTCAGAAACTTGAAAGCAGGCATGCTGCATGTTCCCCCCAAGCCCTCCAACACAGTCCTGACAGACGTTAGGTACAGATGAACCTTTCCTCTTCTGACATGTGACAGGATGCTGAACCATCACTGCAGAAGGAACCCTGAGCTCCACGAGGAGCTGCAGATCCAGGCTGCGGTGGCGGCGGGGGACGTCTGCACGGTCCGGAGGATGCTGGAGCAGGGATACTCCCCCAAGATCCGAGACGCCAACGGCTGGACGCTGCTCCACTTCTCCGCTGCCAAAGGCAAAGAGCGATGCGTTCGGGTGTTTCTGGAGCACGGAGGTCAGCACCGAGGTTTCGGCTGGGTTTTTAGTTTTTCATGTGTTGCTGCTGAAGTTGGTTTTTCATGTTAGAATTATGCCATGAAAAGGTTTTCTTTCTCAACACCAGAGGGCGCTATTTTACTGGAAGACATTCATTCAGCCCATGTTGGCTGAAAGCTGCTAAATGTCACACTATACGGACCCATTACATTTACATTCAGACAAATATCCTTTAAACACTTACAAATATCTTATCTTTTCCTAAGTCTGTGTATGTTTGTATGTGAAAAGCATTTTTAAGTGAGAAAAAAACCTTAAATTATCACTACAAATCACCACAATTAGTCACGATCGTGTCACTAAATGTCATTTTCGTGAGGTCCAAACATCAAAATTAAAAATGGGGGTTTCTCTGAGATGCAGTCAAAAAGACTATGAACATATTGCATCAGACAACTTTCACATCAAATCCACATTGTTGAAGCGAACAGCTGTAAAGTTACAGGGAGGTAATTGATAGATGGCTGTCAACGCACTAATCGTTGCTTCATAAATATTTATCATTTGCCACAAAGTTCTGGCTGAAACATGCACTTCTTCAAATATCAATTTCTTTATCATACAGTAATCGGTTCTAATTTAAAATCCAGGTTTCTCCTGTAACGGTCCGTGCGTCGTTTATCTGTGTAGAGGTTTTGTTATCGACCTCTCGACGCCCGTCGTTGACACATGAAATATTTAAGTTTTCCTCGTCTTGTTTACATCTCGTGTAAAAACCCTTTAATTTGAACTGTATCTGAGGACCTTTCCGATGTACCAGTGAGGAAGGTGGTGTGTTTGACCCTCCTTTCTCGTCCCCTCCCCGCTCCTCTCCAGCTGACCCCACAGTGAAGGACTTCATCGGCGGCTTCACGGCGCTCCACTACGCCGCCATGCACGGCCGGGCGCGCATCGCCCGGCTGATGTTGGAGTCGGAGTACCGCAGCGACATCATCAACGCCAAGAGCAACGACGGCTGGACGCCGCTGCACGTGGCCGCCCACTACGGCCGGGACTCCTTCGTGCGCCTCCTCCTGGAGTTCCGGGCCGAGGTGGACCCGCTGAGCGACAAGGGCACGACGCCGCTGCAGCTCGCCATCATCCGCGAGCGCTCCAGCTGCGTGCGGATCCTCCTGGACCACAGCGCCAACATCGACATCCAGAACGGCTTCCTGCTGCGCTACGCCGTCATCAAAGGCAACCACTCGTACTGCCGCATGTTCCTGCAGCGGGGGGCGGACACCAACCTGGGACGCCTCGAAGATGGCCAGACCCCCCTGCACCTGTCCGCCCTGAGGGACGACGTGCTGTGCGCCCAGATGCTCTACATGTACGGCGCCGACACCAACACCAGGAACTACGAGGGCCAGACACCGGTCGCCGTGTCCGTCAGCATGTCCGGGGTCAGCCGGCCGTGTCTGGACTTCCTGCAGGAGGTCACGCGTAAGTCTCACTTCAGCGCTCCTCCATCCGAGCACGTCTCGCAGCTTTTATTCTAAATGTGCCGAAAGCTGTATCTGCGTGTGTTTGCTAACAGGAAGTGGGCGGGGGGGTCGAAACTTAAAGCACGAAAAAGAGGGGTTTTTTTTAATCGTAAGTTGAGAGGAGAACAATTTTTCCGAAACGTATAGAGTGAACGATGGCTGCTTGCCAACACCAGGTTATAATGACCGGTGTTCAGTCACGGAAACAATCCCGGGTTGGAGGAACAAGAGCGCACGTTACCTGAAGCAGTACGATCCGGAGGGAACAATGGCCACATTCCTCCGCTGCCCCTTGAACTTTGATATCAAAGATATCAAAGAGCGGCGCGCTGACTCAGACGAGCCCTTTCAGAGACTCCAGAAACCTTCAGCCAGATCACATATCTGCCGGGTTATTGATTACACCGCTGCCTCCTGGATTAACTCATGTGCTATGAAAGGGCTCATGTAAAACAGACTGACAAGCAGCCGGCTCCTTTCTGCCGCTGCAGCCATCACTGCTGCTCCGCAGCTTTTTCCCACGTCGGAGGTACAAAGATTACAACTTCAGGCAAAAACCAAAAAGCTCAGACGCTCTCACACCACGCGGAGAAAGTGTCACCTTCAAATGCTTTTTTTTACACTCCAAGTTTGTGGTATGATGCAGCGTCCTGTGCAGAAGTCAAGTTTGTACATTATTTGTATTCTTTTGGTTTTTAAGAAGTGAAGAAAGGTTGGAGGTCGATCACGATAGCTTGCAGCTCAGAGTGAAAAGCTCCTTCTTGAGTTTGGAGTTGTTTTTTTATGCCCGTCCGTCAGAGCGGCACCGAGCTTCAGCTAACTGCAGCCCGCTCGACGTGTGTGTGTGTGTGTGTGTGTGTGTGTGTGGGGGGGGGGGGGCGTGATGTCACTGCTCAGGCTGATGCGTGACCGTTACTATGGTGCTTTAACCAGCGCTCGCTTCTGCAGTTCAGAGTTTTTGGGCATTTTAGTGTCCTAAGTTCATCTGAACTCCTTCATGGGGAGGAAACCAGAGATAAATCACTGAAGAGCCAAATATCGATCCGCTCTGGTCTCGGTTCTGCTGTCAGCACTGGAGAAATATCGATTTTGTATTTATTATTGCTGCAGTAAATTTATTTTCTGCATATTTGATCTCGCAAACTCCCGTTTCTGATCAGGACTTTTGTCTGATGTATTTTTTGCCAATCCAGAAGAGAAATCTATTTCTCAGCACCTGTGTGCAAAGGAAGAGGCGCGCGCGCACACACACACACACACACACACACACACACACACACACACACACACACACACACACACACACACACACACACACACACACACACACACACACACACACAGGCCCTGCTCTTAGAGACAATAGCAGAGAGAAGTGCTCTTTGTCTTTTGCATGTACGGGCAGAAACACGAGCGATCTGTCGAAGCATCGAGGGAAAGTCCGTCACACACGTGGTACGACATCTGGAATAAATCTTTGTCAGTTATTCATAAATTCATAACATCTCTGACAGCTCCCAACTTTAAGGTTGTTTTTTTTCTTCCTGCAACTAACTAATGAAATCTCACTGACCTTCAGTTTGTAATGGTATCTGTTTATTCACAGAATTACAACCTGTTCAGAAAATATCATGGTGAATGGCATTTCACTGTTGTTATTATTATTGTTGTTATTATTATTATAATCGCCCAAATGACCCTTAAAGGAATGAAACAGAAGGGTGTTGTTTTTTTTGGTTGATCAACACTTTACAATCATGTTGGATTTTTTTTTTGCTTCGCTTTTAAAAAATGAATATAATGCATTCATGTGAAAGCAGCATTTTACTGTTAAAGTTAGTTAAGGCGAATTGTTTTTATGTCTAGCTGCATCTAATAATAAGATATTTTCTTTATGAAGTAATCTGCTAATTGTTTTCTCAATTAAATATACCGTAGAAGTGTTTTAAAGATTTCCCACGATAATTTTCAGCATACTGGAGGTCTGAGACGGTGCAGCCAGAATTATCCTATCTGAACCTTAATCTCTCACACACACACACACACACACACACACAATCACACACAGTCACACACACTGCTACATGAGTGAGTGAGTGAGTGTGTGTGTGTGTGTGTGTGTGTGTGTGTGTGTGTGTGTGTGTGTGTGTGTGTGTGTGTGTGTGTGTGTGTGTGTGTGTGAGAGTGTGTGTGTGGGGGGAGGGGTGTGGGGGGGTGTGGGGGTGTGAGTGAGTGAGTGAGTGAGTGTGTGTGTGTGTGTGTGTGTGTGTGTGTGTGTGTGTGTGTGTGTGTGTGTGTGTGTGAGTGAGTGAGTGAGTGAGTGAGTGAGTGTGTGTGTGTGGCGCCCATTGTTCAGTCTGGCAGGCAGGAAGTGCAGCTTGTATGTAATACTGGTATTAATCACGTGTACGTGTGATGATAACCACCAACATTCATCCCACTTTGCTGTGATTCTGATCCACTGACCAGTATTTATAACACACTTATCAAAATATACATACTTTTTTTTTTAATTAGCTGTTTTATCAACAACTCAGTTTAATGAATTAGTTTAAATGTATATTTTCTTATTCAATAACACGTGCATTAAAGTATGTGTGTAAGGTAAGAAATCAAAGTCTGAGTTTTTGCACATTTTCCATTGTGTGCTGTGTTTTCTTCCTCGTGGATTCAAAACCCAACAAAAACATTTTGAAGTCAAGCGTGCAGTTTTTTTTGTTTTTTTTTAACTTTCTGATTTCCCTGATTTATTTATTTTTTGTCTCAATGTTGTTCTTTTCTATCTGTTTTGTGTTTGTTGTTTTTAGATCCTACTTTGTGCTGTTGCCTTCAGACAAAGTTAATAGAGCTCGCTGTGTTTCAGCCATTATGAAACATTCATCATCCTCAGTACTTCTGAACTATTTCACAGAAGACCCAAGTGTTTTTTAAAGTTAGGAAAACGCTTTGAGATATTCAGGTCTGAACGTTGTGCTGCCGTCTCAGAACACAGAAGATGAGCGATAACACGTTTATTTTCAAACATCACAGAGTTCATGGAAACGGTAAACTGTGTTCTGAAGGAGTCGTCATATCTCAGTGTTTCCTGTGGAGGAGGGAGAGAAGTCACTTTACCTACATCACCCTGATAACACATCACTTCCTGGAGTGATGCGGGATTTTCCTCAGTCGTTTGCATACATCTGATAACAGAGTGGATGCTGAGTGATTTTGGGAACTGATTCCTGCCGTTGGGAAAGCGTACAATGAAAGAGGAACCTCACAAGGGTTTTGCTTTTGCTTTTCCAACACAGACAGGCTGCAGTCTCATTAAAAACTCATTATTAACGGCGGTGTACTTCTGGTATTCCTTTACATCTTGCAGTTGTTTGTTTTCTTGTGAACTCGGTGTATATTTTTTAATAATATTTACAGTATGTTAAATCCAGAAGACACTTTGGCTCACGGAAATGTTTAACTTCCACCAAAGAACTGCGTTGTGACGCCCTTGCGGGAGAGCTGCGATAGATAGTACAATCTTTTTTTTCTTTTTCTTTTTTTACGTACGGCAGAGACTAAATGCAGCTTGTAAAATATTGAACAAATGATAATAACCTGGTATGTAGTGATTTGTGCCATATTGTAATTTGTGTGCATCAACACAGTGCTGGTGATGATGAGGAGCAGAACCGGGCCAATTGGAGGCTAAATGGATTTCTACCATCGCAACAAATCCGCTCTTGAATTTGGCTTTTTGAATGCGATGGAAATCATTTTCCTTTTTCTTCTGAGTTCAGGAGGCTCGGTGGGCCGGCACTGAACATCTGGCATCTGTATTGTCCAGATGTTTTTGAGAAGATAGCAGGGCATCTCTTAATTATTATCATTATTTGGGCTGCAATGGTATGTTTTTCTGTCTTCCAATGGTTTCAAAGTATTGTATTTCTGTGTTTTGGCAGTTTATTGTCTCTGAAGGAAGTAGTGACTGAAATGCAGCACAAGAACACTACATTTTATCCAGCAGTCATTTCTCAGCTGCTGCTCTGCACCAAGTCTTTGAATTTAAAACCACGAGACCGTCTGACAAAATCATGCCCATAATTTAATGCGTGATTTAACCGCTTTGCTCTGATTTGAGCTGTTTACATGTAAAATTATTACTTAGAAAGTTACAAACAAAACATGTAAAATCTGTAACTTGCTAAACAGCTTTCAGCAGGATATTGACAAACGGCTCTACTGGGATATTTTCTCCAGTAGAAACCAACTTTGCTATAGAGAAGAAGTCTCTAAAACTACTTTCACAAAAATTAAACTGACATTTTAATTGTACACTGTAACATTTATTCACATAGCTGAGCTCCACCAAACCCGCTGAATAAGCTTCTTTAATGTGAACAATAACAAACACATACTCAACACGCATACTCAACCGGTAGCTCGTGAGCTCTCCGGTAGCTACTGGTTGTGACTCCTGGTATAAATTGACATAAGGGTCACATACAGAGATAAAATCATCACTGACCTCGACTCAAAAATCTTTTAGCTGCTTTGAACTCATGGTTTTGGTTTCACTTCCCTCAAAACTTTGCTCTCGACAAGCTTTTTTTTTCCAGCAGCAGCAGCAGCAGCTGCTGGTTGGGATCCCCTGCTGTAGGGATACTGACAACACAACAAGTGTTATCTTTGGCTTTGCACTACTTTAATCTGTTGTAACTAATCGTCCAGCAAACACTGACTTCTCTGCAGAAAGTAAATCATCCCACCAACGTATCAGTCAGGCCGCAGCGATGAGCTCCTTTCCAGACGATAATAATAACATGTGTTTGTGTTCATCTTTCAGGACAGCCTCGGACTCTACAGGACTTGTGTCGAATAAAAGTCCGTCACTGTATTGGCCTGCAAAGCTTGAAATACTTGGAGGATCTACCGATTGCAAAGGTTATGAAAGACTATTTAAAACATAAGTTTGACGGTGTGTGAAGCTCCAACAGTGGAGGAGACGGTGACTCAAGCCTCTCCGCTATCAGACTATGCAATCATTCTGCTGCCGGTCTCGAAGGAAGGTCCACAGGTCTGTCCGTACATGCTGAAGGAGAATGATTCTGTTTGTTGGCCCAGTTCAACACTGCAAAAATAGTTGTTGGTCTTTTTTTTTTTTTTTTTTTTTGCCTCCCTTTCTCCGTTCTGCTTTTTTTTTTTTTTTTTTTTTTACAAAAATGACTGAAGAATGGAAACGGATACACCTCAGGTGAGCAAAGGTTTTTGTGGTTTCATGGGAAAAAAGACACCTCATTTGACTGCAGATAGCTTTCTTACTACAGTCAGCATTTCTACCATTTACTTCTCGTACTGTCAATGTGCATGGTGTTGACCTTGCTGGGTAAGATTGTCATCAAGTGCAAACTGTGAAATAAGCATACTGGCAAGTACATTGGCCATCAATCTTATTGACCTTAAAGGATTTTTTATTTAAAGTGCTGCAATGATCATTACTTTCTTTCTGGTTAAAAATCAGCAAAGTGTTAATGGTAATAAAAACGTGACAAGGTACACTCCCTGATTTTAGTTTTATTACCCAATAGCTTCGTCTAAATTCCAAAATGTCTTGGTGTCAAATGTATGAATCTCCACCCACATCTCCAGTTTCCTTTTTACCAACAGCTGATTAATCAAAAGCTGATTGTTTTGGGATCTAATCTTGAAAAAGCAGCCGTGCTGTATAGAAACACGTTTACAGTGTGTCATCCTGTTGGAACAGAAAGCAGGAATAAAAACCAAAAGATGGAGCAACAGATGGCTGGAGGATGTGGAGTAAATGGTGGGATGGATTTATGTCAATCACAGACCGTAGCCTCAACATACTAAATACTTCAGGAACACTAAAATAAACAACCAACCAACATTTCCTATCTGCCACAAATCCATTTGGTCGTCCCAACAGTCAGATTGTTGAAGTCCAGACAGTTAATCAGGTGTCACCACCACCTTAAATTAAATATAACAAAAAAAGACTCCTCTGTTCTGTGTTCCAGATGACGTACTTCCTTTAGTACACAAACTAATAGTTCTCTTCCATGTTCGGACTCTTGCTGTGTAGAGCAGGAGTTTAGACAGAGTCGAAATGTTTCAAATCACACAGTGCGGTTCTGCACTGACAGGAAATGACCTCATCATGTGACCACATCAGCCTCCAAAATATCTGCAGCTTTAATTATTTTACCCAGAAATCAACATGTTTTTGTTTAACACACTCAATAAACACACTGATTCTTCTGTCCAGCAGCAGCAGTGGAAAAGAAACACTTTGTGTTCAGGAACAGCTGCAGCTTCCTCACACGCTTTTAATTTGAAAATCCTTTACCTCGGTGGCCCCGCCCCCTTCCTCTACGGAGCCAAGATGGCGACCGTTTAGGGTGGAAAGTGTCCAGAGTTTCACACTTCTTGTTCTGGAGCGTTCTGAGTGATTCATCCTGGAACTTGTAGTGTTCTGATGGTTCTGTACTGACAGAGAGAACACACTGATGGACTCAGAGTAGAGAGAGGTGGTACACAAGAACAACATCTGGAACACAAGTACAACATCTGGAACACAAGAACAAGTACAACATCTGGAACACAAGTACAAGTACAACATCTGGAACACAAGTACAACGTCTGGAACACAAGTGCAACATCTGGAACACAAGTACAACATCTGGAACACAAGTACAACGTCTGGAACACAAGTGCAACATCTGGAACATAAGTACAACATCTGGAACACAAGTACAACATCTGGAACACAAGTGCAACATCTGGAACACAGCACTGGTGTAAATGTGGATCAAACGTTCACTTTTAAAGTTAGCGGTTGCCAGTTTGGAGTCCAAATTGGGCTCAATCTGCTGAATCAGCACCACATCTACATGTCAGGTCTGGAAACTAAAGCACGGTTCAGTCTGATTACCAGAACGTCCTCTCAGCTCACTGCTGACGCTGAACTGAATTTTAGAAGATCAACAATGAGCTGAGAGGAACTTTTGGGGATTCGAGCGTCTCTTGGGTGTTGTACCAGGGAGTGTATCTTTAAGAAACATAAACACAGGATTGGATTTACCCCAGCGTGGCTTTACATTCCTTTCTCCTGATCAGCAAGAAGAACTCACACAGACAGACTCTCGTTTTATAAGCAACATAGTGTGCAGTGGAAATGATTTTGGAAAATAAGTTCAATGCTTGGAAATAATTCAGTGCTGCCATTTAAAGTGAATTACAAATCATATTGCTTTACACATTTCAATGCCATATGTAGTACATTTGAGTTTGGAGTGATTGCATTTATAATAGAGAAGTGTTCTGAAAGACCATAATTTACTCACTAAAGCGGTTGTTGGTGCGTCAGTGTTTCCGGTGACGCTGATCCACAATCAGAAGCTTCCGTCAATGTAAATATGTTACATGGACAACAGATATTTTTGTAGAATTTATTTAAGCAATGATCTCTGGTATTCTTAATGTATTTAAAAATTGGAAAGTATTGTGATCTGTTTGGTGTGACTCAAGTATTTCTTTTGTGTGTGTGTGTGTGTGTGTGTGTGTGTGTGTGTGTGTGTGTGTGTGTGTGTGTGTGTGTGTGTGTGTGTGTGTGTAACACTCTTTAAAGAATCATTTGGAATCGGGTGTTTTCTTTGATTTTTGCAGCAGAAATGTTGGGTGCTTTTCTTCAAATTCATCCTCTGTTGCAGGAAACTATCGTGGAGGTTATACTGTGAATTCTTTCACTTTGAAAGTTTGAAATAAACTGTAGGATTTGTTGTCTTAACAATGCCACACGAAAATATTTCTTTCTTTTGTGCGTGTTGTAAATGTGTAGTGAAATTATGTCGTGCCTAAATTTGGTTTTCCTAAAATGAAAAACAAATCCATTCGGATAGTGTTCACCTGCATTAACACGACAGTGTCATTTTCATATTTTGAATTTGCATGTTTTGTCTGAAGCTTTGTATTAGGACATTTTAGGAAAAGCATCCATTTTGAAATGCAAACTCTGAGCAGGTAAATGGAACTGAGACAAATAATTCCCATCGCTACCAAAATGTTCAGAGCATCTACAAACGACCATTAAGTGGATTAACATGATGAAATGCATGCGACCCTTTTTTATTTTTATATGAATAACCACAACCAGAAAGACATTCAAATATCTCCCATTTCATTGCCTTTCAACACTTGCATTTCCTTCCTCAGAAAACATTTGCAAAGCTGACTTTTCTTAACACTTTGAACTTTGACCCTGCATGACTGGTGCTAGAATGGATCAGTAGGAGGGATGCCCTGCCTGTGATTGGTTGTTACAATGTAGGCGGGTTAGAATAAGCATCAAGAGTTGAGATAAGGGACCAGTCGATTGACAGTGAAACAACCAATCCCAGCAGCATCTAGTTTGGAGCCTGCGTCCCTCTGACTTCCATCTTAGCACCAACCACCCTGCATTGTTTACATTCTTGTTTACCACTTAGCACTCTTCTTCTTTGCCTTTGTGGATGCGTTGCTGCATTTAAAATGGTTTGTTCAGACCCCTTCACTTTCTGCACTCTGCGTAACATTATAGATTTCATTTTAAAATGATCAAATTGCCAATTTCCCCACCAGTCTTAGCTCACTAATCTGTAAAGAAAAGTGAGAATATGATCAAATTAAACCCTGAAATCTGTCATGCACTGGTTGTGAGGTAACAGACCCTTTCCTGTGGCAGTCCAAAACATGGACAGGTGCTCATGTTTGCTTTAACAATACTTGAAATGTGTCTTGAACATGATGAGAGTCAACCTGTGGCAAAAATGAGCCGACAGGGCAGGTTTGTGTCTACAGGCCCACAATTAACACTGCAGGTCAGGACAAAAACTAAGACCATGAAGTCCAAGGAACTCTCAGGAGACCTGTGACAGAAAACTGTGGTCAGGCTCAGGTCAAGGAATCAATATGGAACCATTTCTGAAGTTTTGAGTGTTTCAATAGGCCTTGGATTTACATCGAGGTGACTCAACAGTCATGATAACAGCTTTGTAAGAAATGGCCGTCTGCCAAATGGCATTTAAAGGACTCCTGAGAGGACAGTAGGTACTGCTGATACCATCCCCATCAGGTTGTCAGGTGCTTCTTGGTGGCAGGTACAGAAAGACAGGTCAGAACTGAGTGACGGATCAATGCAGCCAAATACTAAGAAGAAAACCTCCTCCACAGTCATAATGACCCGAAGCATACAGCCGAGACAACGCTGAGGTAGCTTTGGGACAAAACCCACACTAAAATTTAAATAGAAAATCAGTGGAGTGATCTGAAGATGGCCGTTTAGACACCTCACGTGCAATCTTAGCAGTGAGATGACTGAATATAGTGGATGCTGCTTCCAGTCCTGAAAAATGATTCAAATGCAGAAGTGCCTTAAGCTGCAATACCAGTGAGTGCCACTAGAGGTCGGCTCCAAAAAGCCTCCGGCTCCATAGACTCCCATTCAACTTCTCTCATCAAATCCAAAGTGAATAAAATGTGTCCATCAGTTATCTCGGTGTTGTTAGCTAAAGTCACTCCTTCTTATTAGTTTTCTGGAGGTCCATCTGAAAATAATCCCTCATTCATTAGAAAAGAAGATTCAAGAAGACCTGTTTTTGGGGGCGTGTCTGTTTGATTGACAGGCCTGTGGTGCAGTCAGGTTACAGCTATCGGTGGGCGGGACGTAGTATCGTCAGGTTTCCAATCAGATCAGTCGGATCCACCGCTGGCTCCTCCCCAGCTCCTCCAAATATGGTCACTTCCTGCTCCAAACCACTCCGAACTAACAAAGATGGTGACGGACAGAATCTGAACTGGAGGATTCATAACGTTCACAAACCAACGGGTGACGTCACCGCTGGTTGCCGCTTGGTGAAAAAGCCTTCAGAAACTCAAAGTTGTAATTGCTGCTGAAAGGGTTTCGACAAAGTATTAAATTAAGGACCCGGATACTTTTGTGAATAAGATTCAATCTTTTATTTTTAATGAGTTGGTAAAAATGTCTTGTTTTTACTGTGTCATTATGGGTTATTGAGGGTAGATTATTGGCAAAAGTGTCAGTTTTACACACATGAAGTTAAATCTACAACACAAAGTGTAAAAAAAAAACAGGTGAAGGGGTCTGAATGCTTCCTAAATCCACTGTATTCAGCTGTCAATCAGTGGAATAATGCGTGACAACTGGCTCGACTGTTTATCATGTGACCCTTGCATGTGTGTCTGCCTGCACATGCATGTGAGAGAAGCCCACTCGTCTAAAAACTTGTTTCATAGCTCGTCCAGAGCTTAAAAAACTCCACAGGGTTCGTTTCATTTAAAACAGCCGTTCTAGATTTCACCGACACCTGTTTGTCAAAGGCTGATTAATTGAGGACCAAGTTCTCGTCAGGTGACATAACACCCAGTAATATGACACCAGGAAATCACAGATGTTATGTAAGAAGAAAACACATTTCAAGTATGTGTTTAAGTGGGTTTTTTCTGCATTTTGAAAAGAGTATTTGGATAACATATTGCACATAGTTTTTTCTATTTCCGTCAAGATTCACCAAAGCTTCATTGCACAATTACACAGATTTCAGACCTGGATTTTAATGAGACTGTCTCGCTCAAGATTTCTAAACATAAAGTCCGATGTTCATCCGACTGTGTTTGGTCTGTGTAGAGTGTCTCATGGTGCACAGGTTCATCCTCTGAGACAGAGACTGTAACCTCTGAAGTCTGTTATACAGTCACTGCCTCGTCCAATCAGTTCCTCAGCAGACTTTGATCATCATCGTCAGGGAAACCCTTCAAAAACGTCTTCTGTGACTTTTTAAAATGCTGTATGTCTTCCACATCATTAACTACTGAATGTACAGAATATGCAGATTTTTAAGTAAAAAATAAATACAAATGTGAATAAACTAAAATTAATTCCTGCATTGTCAACTGTTTTTGGTTTTATATTTGTGTTTGCATGCTGTATGTGTTTACAGCGAGAGATTGAAGGGAGATTACATCATCTTTATTTCATATTTTGACAGAATATGGCTTTTTACATCATAACATTAACATGGGTATTATGAAGGAAGCATTTTCAATCTTTGAAAAACACAGTTGATCATTTATATTCAAAATAATAACACTATACATGAAAATGAATCTGTGTCTCTTTAGCAGCTTATTGTACTTGTCTACACTGTTTTCCTGTTCGATGAGGGAAGTTTCTGTTAGTTGACTATATTTCCTATTTTATTTTGGGTTTCCCACCTTCTCTCGTTTCTGATGTCTTGACTTCCTGTGCTCATGTGTGATGATCTACCTCTGCCTTCATTGTTTCCACCTGTGTCCAATTGTCTTCCTGCACTTCAGATGTTGTCGTATTTACGGTGTACACCAGAAGAGTCCGTATGATCGGCGCCACGACGTCAGAACTCTCAACATGTTCGAGAAGTCTCGAGTTCTCGAGTCGTGACGTGTTTGCTGACGTTTACAGAAAGGTCAGAGGTCATGAAAGTTCATGTTTGGTTGGACGTTAAGATATGTTGCATTTTCAGTCATGTAGAGTTTGTCTTCATAACTTAGATAACAGCCTACGTCTGAGGAAAATGTTGATCGTCTTTTCCCTCTGTGCCTTCGTATTTCCTGCATTATCCTACCCTCCCCCCCACTGTCAGCATGCAACATTTTTAGCCTCTGTGGCTTCTACACACCATCCACGTTGCCGTTGCCTAGCAACTGTGTTATTACGACTTAATGCTGTACATTTGTGTGGCACACAAAAGTTTGAGAAAATCTATGATGAAATGTGAACTAAAGCCTTAAACTCCACTTCAGTTTCTTTAAATAGGAATTTAATTGTGAGCTCTGTTAAACTTACAAGTACCTGGTAAGAGCAGAAGAAGCTGTTTCCTTGCTTACGATTATTACGTATTTATTGCATTCGTAAGCAATAGTAAATCAAATAGGCAAATATTTTGGGAATAGTCGAATGGCATGTGGCAGATAATCTGACGCTACTTTCTTCTTCCTGAGTGTTATCTCATGACAATCATGACTGAGCCTGTTCAGGTCATTCCACTTTCTCTGGCAAAGAACCAGGGTGTTAACTTTCAGAGGACAGCTTTGCATAATGTGTGTGGCTGCTTAGCTTGAAAGGGACTGTAAGATTTTGATTTCTTGCATATTTGGTTCAATATGTTGCCCCCGCCAAGCTCCCCCACTGCCCCTCCTTCCCCCAAAACAAATGAAATCAGTGGACAAATCTGTAAATGGCACTTAGTCAAGCATCTTTCCTGAGCTCGGGATCATTTTACAAAAGGCATTTTCTCCCGTCTTTCGTTTTTTCCCTCCGGAATGCTGTCTTAAAAGAGACGGTTTCTGCTTTCGCCTTCATTTGTTCTCTGGCAGGACTGAGTCAAACCGAGGAGACCTAATAATGGCTGTGATATACCTCTGTCTTACTTTACCAAACACGGGGTGCTATCGCTGTACATATCACTGGTAGCGTTACACGATAAAACAATGCCATCCCTCTGTGGGCCAGCAAACCCTCAGACAGTCGGAACAATAGCAGCTTTGTCACTAGTTTGTACTGCTCTGTGTGCTTTCTAAAAATATCCAAATGCCTCTTCCTCTCCTTTTCAATATGGCACCTCAATACTCTCCCACCTCCAATCGAACTTGAACATTTATTCCTCATCATGTATTTGTGCAACAGATATTAGATTCATCAAGTTTTTTGGTCGTGTAATAGGAGAAGGGGAGGTCCTTTATCCAGGCCACATCATAATAACACCCTCGGCCAGTCTTTCTGTTGGTGTAAGAACAGCTCTCTAAACCAAATGTGATGAACACGTAATAGTTTGTGTATTTTGGATATTTTTTGACATTTTAAAATTGTATAAAACAGAGGTCTCAAAAAAAAAAATCCACTGAGAGCTACTTGACAAAATTAAAGTCGCCCCCGGACACTAACATTTCGTCACATAATCGAGCTCCACCAAACCAGCTGAATAAGCTTGTTTTATGTGAACAATAGCAAATTGATACTGAACACACACATACTCAACCAGCAGCTGGTGAGCTTCTGGTTGGAGATCCCTGGTATAAAATGACCAAAGGGTTTCATATAGTGATGAACCCACAGAAAAAAATCATCATCAACCTCGACTCAAACTTTGAATTCGTGGTTTTGGTTTTACAGCTCTTTTGGCCGGCGCCATCTTGCTAGTTCGGAGCAGTTTGGAGCAGGAAGTTTAGGGGCAGCACGGTGGTGCAGTGGTTAGCACTGTCGTCTCACAGCAAAAAGGTTCCGGGTTCGAATCCGGTCCTGGGCCTTTCTGTGCGGAGTTTGCATGTTCTCCCTGTGCTTGCGTGGGTTCTCTCCGGGTTCTCCGGCTTCCTCCCATCATCCAAAAACATGCACCTCAGGTCAGGTTACCTGGCGCCGCGCTAGTGGCAGCCTGCTGCAGCAGCTCCCCCCTGAGAGCCCCCCTGCTGTAGTGAAGACATTTCCCCTCGGGGATTAACGAAGTGAAATAATAATAAAAAATAAAAAAAAGTGACCATATTTGGACGAGCTGGGGGAGGAGCCAGCGGTGGATCTGACCGATCTGATCGGAAACCTGACGATACTACGTCCCGCCCACCGATAGCTGTAAGCTGACTGCACCACAGGCCTGTCAATCAAACAGACACGCCCCCCAAAAACAGGTCTTCTTGAATCTTCTTTTCTAATGAATGAGGGATTATTTTCAGATGGACCTCCAGAAAACTAATAAGAAGGAGTGACTTTAGCTAACAACACCGAGATAACTGATGGACACATTTTATTCACTTTGGATTTGATGAGAGAAGTTGAATGGGAGTCTATGGAGCCGGAGGCTTTTTGGAGCCGACCTCTAGTGGCACTCGCTGGTATTGCAGTTCTGCATCGGCCTCATTTTTCAGACCTGTAAGCTACAAACACTCTTATATCTAGTCTGTGGTTCCCTCCAAATAGCCGACTCTTCTTCTGCCACTCCATCTGAGCCGTAAGTCGATTTCTGCTCAGGTGCTCTGGTCCTCATGAACAGTTGGTGCGCTGGTCCACTTTAATAATAACACACTGACATTTAAAGGAAACACTTAACAGATAATATCAGAATGAGAGATGATGTGATGCTTTACGTGACGCATTTAGTGCTCACTCATTTTAAAAGGACAATCTTCAATGGGACTCACCTTCATGCTGTGACTGATGAAGCTGTGGCCGGATAGAGTTAATGTTTTGACTGCAGGCTGCTGCTGTCCTTCAGTGTTATGGATATGTCTAGCTGTTAATATTGTATTTGAAGCTGTGGCTCTTCTATAATGTATGGCACAGTTAAGTTCATTAAGAACCAATGTGCCTCAGCTGAAGCCGTGAGAGCCAAAGTGCCACCATGGCTACAGCCCCAGTGATGGCTGTGCCAGCCCAAGACTGCAGTCATAATCAAAGCTACAGTCTGTCTCAGCAGCGGTCTGTGAGAGAGCTGCTGATGTAACAGGTAATGCAAAACTGAGTTAAGTACCTGATACGGAATGAAACCAACAGCATCCTGCAGTTTGTGCTGCTTTCTTTCTGGAGAGATGTAGAGATCTCAGAGTTCATTTAAGTTTACTTTCACTAATTACATAACCATGCCTATTGAGCTGTGCTACATCAGCACACCTGCAGTAATGCCCGGTTAGACTACAAATTCAGTGAGTTGATTCACTCAGACGCCGGCAGCAGCTGAGCAGAGAGCGACATGTAGCGCTGAAGAAATGGAAGAAGAAAAGTATTTGGAGGTGGTGATGTAGCGCAGAACATTTTGTGATGGGACACAAAATATACCATGAGGGATCACAAGAAGTCCTCAAACAAAGTCAGAACACTTGAGGTTTATCACTAACACTGTTTTACTTTTGGAATCACTTTATAAAACACCTGTTACTTTGAACCGATCCACAATGCTGTGAAGAAAATGATTTGAGATCACTTCATTTCAGACACGCTCAGGTCTGCATGTTATTGTTGCAAGATGAATGAAACATGTTCGTCCTCCAGGAAATGAGAAGCATTCCAAGAGCTGCTATTGGCTTGTTTCCACCGCTCTCTCTCAAGGGACTCTTTATGTTATCGCTCGGTCCAGGAGACAAGCAGCTATCAGGGGTCAGCTGTGTGACGTTCGGACGCCTTGTGCCGAACTCGGAGAAAACAAAGAACCTCTTTCTGATGGCCTTCACCCCCCTGTTACCGTAACCAGCTGTTAGCTGCACCATTTTATCAAGACTTCATTTTGTGCTGAAAGCACTTCACCTGATGCGGAGGCCGCTACAACAGAACAGGATGACTGAGAAGCCGATGCAGAAATTCCCACACGGCGTACCTCAAACCTCTCGCCGTCCCACGCCTCTAAAATCACATACCTTAACTCTGCCTTTATTTTATTAACACTCAACTCAAAAACAATTTAAGGTACTCCACACACACTGTTGAGGGTAAAACCCACGTACGAATGTAAAACATGTGTCTGTTTTTTTTGCACTGATGCTCGTCTCTCGCTTTCTGAATAGTGTTTAATGGATAATGTAGAATTACACCATTGATCCAAAAAAAATAAAAAATAAAAAATAACTGGTTTGTAAAGTGTATTTGAGCCCTGAAGAAATCTCAGGTGTCGAGTGCAAGTTGCTGACTGTTGGAACAAGTCTGTGAAACAGTATCACTAGGAAGGATCTGGATCTCACAAATGTACAAATGGCTTTGATAACAATTCATATGAAAAAATAAATAGATTAAAAAGGTCTTGGTGACACACATTACAGTAAGCATTTTTTCTGTTATACCCTTCGATGGTTTTGGTTTCATTTGCTAATGTTCTGAGATATTTCTGCCGCCACACACTTTGTACATGCTTTGAAAAAGGCCCATGATAAATCTACACATTATTTGATATTTTCAAAACAGTACAATCAGAATGTTACTTCATCTAAAAGTAGTCCGGCCTCTGGATATCTTCAGCTGTCTGTAACAAATACAAATGCAAAGTCCAGATATTTTTATCCATATAGCATGATTGGGCTGCTGGGTGCAATTTGGGTGAAGCAACAATTTAATATGATGTCTAATTATTACTTTACATAAGCACATTTTTATCTCATTGACAGCTTCCATAACTGTCACAGGTGGAAATCATGCAGAGGTAAAATACACTCATTCTGTGGGCCGAGGTAACTGAACTGAGATTGCTTCTGATATATGAATAAATTACACACCGTTACAGAAAGGTCACAAGCAGCCATTACCCACACACAGTGAGCAATTATGAAAATTCCTGCCTCCAAATCCACTGCTGTGTTTTATCTTTTACCACACGCACGTCTTTAATTTGATCATTTTTGTCTCTTGTGTTCATCATTTTCCAGTCCAAATATTTTCCCCACATGAACACTGGCTCTTGGTGCATATCATTCTACAGATTTTTATGTCTGTTTCCCTTAAGTTTTTCAAGGTCCGCTCAGATTCACATTGAAAGTGGGTGGGATTTATTTTACTCTCTAGTTCTGTTAATAATAATGTTGTAACTACTTATAATTTTGCCAGAGTTGTGTCCAAGCTGTCTGTCAAGCATCAGGTCTCCAGTGCACGTCACCCGCAGCACATCAGCATGCAATGGAGAGATTTCATTCAACTGTAAAATCTATTAGATAATAAATAAAAAAACAAATTCAGAGCAATATGAGGGTCTGCCACTGCAGCTGTTTGTCATCGATGAAACCACACGGGAGTCTATTGAGTTTGGTCCAGGCAGAGGTAGACGGCAATGCTTATGGTAACGGTGCTTTTCTTTTAAAGGAGGACAATCATGGTATTGTTCGTCCTGTTGGAAGGAAAGCCCTGGCTCTGTTTTTGGATGAGCAGCATTTTGAGGTTGATGTTGGCTCGAGCCCTCCTCCACTTCAGGTGTATTCACAACCACAATCCTCTCGTGTTTCTGTCCAGTATGCGTCACAAGCGGCATCTTATGGATTTGTCAGTGTTGATGTGGGGTTTTAACAATGAGATCCACCACAACAAAGGAACAGATCATGTTGTGGCTGATGTGTTGTCTCATGTAGGGTCTTAGGTATCAAACATTTCTTGGTGGGAAGAAATGACTGGTCTTAGGTGGATGGTACCTCGACATTCTGTAATATTTGTAGTGAAATTTTTTTTGTTCTATGTTTTTCCAAGTATGCTCAATTGCAGGTGGCTGCCAGTGATTGGACTAATTGATGGCGCCTACTTTAAAAAGATGCCTCCCTGACGTTGGTTGTTCTGCCTCTTGTCCTGACTCCCAACCTGACCGAGTGTCAAGTAACAAACCAAATATCGGAGCAAAGTGTGAGATAGACATGCCAGTCCACTACAAAACAAAACGTTAAATAGCCATGCTTTGCGCTGCCTAGTATGTTTGTTTTTTAAAGAGTGAAACTTGCATGCACTTAAATGTCATGTGATGCGGGATCATGTGACCAAGGTCCCACAACAGAGGCAACAAAAGACATTTTTTGGCCTTATTAGGAGGAAGGAGGGGCCCCTTGGTGGCGTTAGTCACAGACTGTAATGCAGGACAATGAGGTTCAAATCTAGGACGTGACAATGTTTTTGTCAAGTTGTTTTTTGTTTCCTAACCCCAACTATGTTTTCTTTCCCTAACCCCAACCATGTGCTTACTTAGTAACCCCAACCACGTGTGGTAGCTATAAGTTTCATTTTCCTTTAAATCACATGGCTCTACACATGCAGTAGGTTTCATTTTCGCCCACTAAAGCAAAATGTGTAACTTTCACACCTAGCGAGTAGAAAGCGTGTCTATTTCACGTTTTGCTGTGATGGCGGGTTGAAGTAACAGTGCCAATCTGCTGTGAGGCAATGAGATGTAGCTGAAGGGTTGAGAGGCCTTTTAGTTGCCCTGTTTTCTCTTGTTTAATTTTTGGTTCCAACCAGCTTCTCATTGCGAGATGCAGAGAAAGTAAATGGATGACATCTGCGGTGTGGTTCCCAAAGTGGACGAGGATATAGGATGTGCGGGTGCTTTGCTGGTTAAACTGCTGCATATTCAGAATATAAGGCAACACTTATATCTCCATGGCTTCCACAGCGTTCTACGGTGACATTTGGTTTGCACTTAATGGGACCGTCATTTGCTTTTCAATAGGACGAGGACCCAAATAACACCTCCAGGCTCTGTAAGAGCTCTTTGACCAGGAAGAAAAGTGATCAGAAGACCTGGCCATAACAATCACCCCATTTGAAATGAGGTTATCAAAGCAAAACATCGCTACTTTGAAGTATCTTAAATATATTATGTAATTTGTTTCCACTTTTTGCCTCTACATAAATCCTTTAACTTCATTTGATGAATCTCAATTTCTGCTGAGGGTCTGAATAACTACAGCAGGGTTGCTGATGAACACTTGCATACTTCCCCTCAATTGATCCATTTTCTAGTTTCTAGTTTGATAATAAAAACTTCTATAAACATGGAAGTGACTACGGTGTCCTACAATGGTCCTCTCAGTCCCCAGATCTGAAACCAATGAAACAAATTTGGGATGTAGAAGTTATATGATTAAATAATGTCAATATTAAATCATATCAAGAACATTAGAAGAATGTTTCCAATATCTTGTGAAATTAATGCCATAAAGAACTGATGCTGGTTTGAGAACAAAGCAATGTCATACTCAGTAATAATATGATATTCCTAATTTAGTGCTTGGTGAGTGAACATTTAAAAAAGGATCCTATTCTGATTTCTTTTTTATTTACTGGTCTTCAGATTTCAGATAGTCTTCAAATTCCTTTTCCTGCAGTTTTGTAAAGATGCACCATTGATATAATTATGAGTCATGGAGGTAAATACTTCTGTAGTTGGTTGTAGTCCAACCTATGGCCCCAACACTTCATTGACAAACAAGTATTTTTGATTCCTGTGTACCTGACAAAGATCCAGTTTGGACTTGGATAACTGTCTTACAAGACTTTTGGGAGATTTGGGGCAAAATATGTCAACAAATACTTAATTGACTAACAACCAATATTTTAATGTGTAGAAGAAAATTGAATGAAATTTCAGGGATCTCAATTTACAGGTGTGCATTCAGCAGAAAGCTACACTACGCTTCTGAAGCAGAAGGAGTTCTGTTACCATCCAGTATGTTTTGGAGTTGGTTTGAAATTGGATTTTTTTTTTTTAAACATTTGATGCTTCGGTATTCAAAATATTTACCCTGTAAGATTTAAAAGATAACAAGATCATGCAAGTTTGAAAGATTACAACAGCATGCAAGCCATTTCGTCAAGCTCTAAATTATACATTTGTGCCCAAATGCACCATGTGAGGACCTACTGGCAGGTACGAGTGTGGTTTAGATTAGACGGCAGCAGTGCAATCAATAGTTTGATTGGTTGGAGTTAGCTCGTGATAGCGGTGCTAGACAGATGGTTCGTCAAATCACCTGCCACTGTCTTCCCTTTTTCGATGGATCGAACCTTCGGGTGTATGACCACCTTTCCTGCTCCGACTCCGCTTGGCCTGGCGACAGAAGAGTGGAGGTTTGTCAGCGGGAAGAGATCCGCCTGGGATACCTGGTTCAGAGAGTCTACATTGGTGGCCGGATCAAGTGGAGTTTGTGCTCACCGTTGCCATCTTTGCACATGGCAGAACGCCAAAAGTGACATCATTACTGCTGGCATGCAATGCGCTTTAGTGTTGCTTTGTTCTGGTTCAGTTTTCCCTTCCCTTTCCCTCCTTTTGCAACGTTCTTAACCCGGTGCTCATGGTGTGGCTGGTGCACATGCAAAACGGACCAGCTGTTCTGTTCTAGAGGCATCTTTAGGATCCATCAGTGCAGCACATAGGGATATTTCAGAAAGGCCCCAAACCCCTGGGGAGCAAACATTGGAAAAGATGTGATGTTCTGTAACTTGTTGGACGTGGCCTCTTCCATTGGTTTCCAATAGTGTAGATTGTATTTTTCTCAGCAGCATCACCTATCGTATGTAAGGAGGAGGACTGCTACAAGTCAAGCACGCATCAAGACCAAGTATAAAAGATTACGGTTCCAATGCATTGCGCATAAAGCTGTTCGCTTCCCGTTTTCCTGAGTCGAGACAGTTTTTTTTAAATTGTATTTACTGTTGCGATGAAGACGAAGGTTCAAGGAAGTTGTAACTTTAACGCACAAAACGGGCCGGACATCATTTGAACCCAAACCATTACCTTCTCTCATCCTAGCCAAGTGGGTTTTGTGCCTGAACCTAACAGAGGGCACTGATTTAGGAAGCAGTCCTGGTGGATAGTATTCAAGGGCAACAAACAAACCTATTTGGACGAGTGGGTTGAAGGACTGAAGGCTATTTTTACCTGATTCACACAACAACAAAAACAGTGAATTGAGGGCATGTTATCCAAAACTTTTGTCATGTCTAGTAGTAATGAAGCCAATAGGCAGTAGCTACCACTAGTGTCATCTTACACTTTCAGTCCTGATATTTTTGTCAAGGAACTTTGAATAGCACATTGGTATGCAGTTCTCTTGTCCTATTCCGAATGCAATAAATAGCAACGCTGAAGTACACGACATTCATGCAGAAATGCGGAAGATGTTTTGTTCAGACGTCACGGATGCATTTCCAGTGTACTAAGTGGTTTTATAAATAGACACAAGAACCTTCTGACAAACAAAACATTCTGAATGACTCATATGCATGAAAGAAGACAGTTTCAATACAGTTGTTAATCCTCTCTGTTCCAGTTAAACCTATTTAAACTCTGCCTGAAAATGTATTGGATAACAGCCTGTTTTAAAAGGAAAGAAAACTCTAAAATTAGCATGACAGTTTCAAGGGGCAGATGCTCAAGTTTGACTGGGCTTCCTGGTTCCAGTGGGCTGCCTCACCCACATTTACATGGGTCACTTTTTTGTCCTCTTCCATTCTCATCTTTGTTCACATCAAGAGCTCTTGATGTTTTCTTTCCTCCTCTCTTTCAGTAAATACACACTGCTCTTATTGTAGTTGTGATTAGCTGCTTTCATTCATTCCTTAACATGTTTATCTCTCCATCATCAAGAAAGCTCTCGGACTCTTCTGAGTGACTCTGAAGGGTCACATCGCATTGTTGAATTTCGGCAAGCGATTTACCCAAAGAAGGAGCAGGTCGAAAAACATTGCAACATTTGAGCATTTAGGAGTGCATCAGTTGTGGACACACATTGAGAGACTTTTTAAATCATCAAATCCCGTCACCAAGCTTGCAGATAAATAATCATACAACTGGCAACGTGTCCATTTGGGTTGAAGCTAGCCTGACCTTAAATTCACAGCGTGAATGTAAGGGTCTGGCTGCGCTCCATCGGGAATTGTTCACAGTCCTTCCATTCTATTGGTCGTAGACCTCGGGTCGATAAAATCAACCAATCAATCAACCAATCAGCATGCGCCGAAACTGGCCGACCAACGCTGCAGCTAACCGTGGCCCGTGTCCACCGAAGCGTTTTCCCTGAGCGCACATTGTTTTTATAGGTAGCGGTGTGTTTTTTAAAACATCAGCAGCGTGATGAGGCACTGAGCGTTTATTATGCGCTGAACGTTCGGGGTTTGTTTCCAATCACCAACAGTTAAAGAATATTGCCTGGTGCGAACCCGACCCAATTTCCAAAGCGTTTTTTGCTGATCACAGCACAAGTTGTTTCTAATGACGGGCAGCAGCTTGACGAGGTTCTGAGCGTTAATATTTTCCGATCACCGAGAGTTCACCAAGAGTTGCGATCGTCGCTGTCACCAGCCGTCCAATCACAGTGAGGGAGGTTAACCACCGACACTGTTATCACAGAGAAGAAAACTGAAGCTGTGAGTGACAGCTGGCGCAGGAAGGCTTGTCTCGGTGACCTCAACCACCAACATTTTTTCAGTTCCTCTTTTTGTCCAAATCAACATTTCTGCCAAATTTCAATACATTCCCTGAGATATCGCATTGATGAGAATTGATCAATGAGGTAGGTAGGTAGGTAGGTAGGTAGGTAGGTAGGTAGGTAGGTAGGTATATACTTTATTAATCCCCGAGGGAAAAAAATTTCGCCACAGCAGCATACATACAGGAGCAATAATAGAAACAATAGAATAAAATAATAATAGAATAGAATAATATAATAGAAAAGCAATAAAATAAAAAATATAAATATAAAATATAAAATGCACAGTACATACAGTATATATACAGTACATTAAATATCTATATATATTATATATAAACACAGTCAACATATATATATATATACATACGGTACAGTATATATCTATATATATATAATATACATATAATATACAAGCAACCAAGAAACACAGTCAACAGTGTTATTGTACTGTGATGGATTTTGCCAGAGGTGAGTTATTGTAAAGTCTTATGGCAGTGGGCAGGAATGATCTCCTGTATCTGTCCTTGTGACAGCAGCTGGAGGAGTCTTTTGGAGAATGTCCTCCTCTGTCCCTGCAGCAGGTGGTTGAGAGGGTGGATAGGATTATCCAAGATGGATAATAGTTTGATCAGCGTCCTCCTCTCCACCACCTTTTCCAGACTATCTAGTTTGTAGCCGATGATGGAGCCGGCCTTCTTAACCAGTTTGTTAAGTCTGTTGGTGTCACCGGCTCCAATGCTGCTCCCCCAGCAGACCACAGCGAAGTACAAAGCACTGGCCACAACAGACTGGTAGAACATCTCCAACTTCTTGCTGCACACATTGAAGGATCGAAGTTTCCTCAAGAAAAAGAGTCGACTCATCACCTTCTTGTAGACAGCGTTGATGTTGGTCTTCCATTTCAGTCTGTTGTCATGGAGACACCAGGTACTTGTCCTCCTCCACCATGTCCACCTCCTCTCCCAGAACTCTCAGCGGTTGTGGAGCCGTTGTCTTCCTCCTGAAGTCGACCACCATCTCTCTGGTCTTGGCCACGTTCAGGAGCAGGTGATTCCTTCCCGCCCACTCCACAAAGTCCTCCACTACTGCCCTGTACTCATCCTCCCGTCCATCCCTTATACACCCAACCACTGCAGAGTCATCAGAGAACTTCTGCAGATGTCTTGACTCTGAGTTGTTCTGGAAGTCAGTGGTGTAGAAGGTGAACAGGAAGGGAGACAGAACAGTTCCCTGAGGAGCTCCAGTACCACTGACCACCGTATCAGACAGCACACCGCCCAGACGGACAAACTGTGGTCTGCCTGTCAGGTAGTCAGTGATCCAGGAGACGGTGGACGTGTCCACCCCCACCACCCGCAGCTTCTCACTCAGCAGCAGTGGTTGGATGGTGTTGAATGCACTGGAGAAATCAAAGAAAGTGATTCTCACAGAGTCACCGGTTCCATCCAGGTGAGACTGAGCTCGTTGCAGCAGGTAGATGATGGCGTCGTCCACTCCCACATGAGGCTGGTACGCAAATTGCAGCGGGTCCAGAGAAGATTTCACCAGCGGCCTGAGGTGGGCCAAGACCAGCCTCTCCAGCACCTTCATCACATGAGATGTGAGGGCAACCGGTCGGTAGTCGTTGAGGCCAGATGGAGTCGTCTTCTTAGGGACAGGAACCAGACAGGACGTCTTCCACAGCACCGGGACCTCCTCCTGCTTCAGGCTCAGGTTGAAGAGGTGTTGTAGGACCTCAGCCAGCTGGGCGGCGCCGGTCTTCAGGACCCCGGGGCCGATGCCGTCAGGTCTTCAGGACCACGGGGCTGATGCCGTCAGGTCCTGCAGCCTTGCGCTGGTGGATTCTCTCCAGCTGTCTCCTAACCTGGCCAGTCGTCACAGAGAGGGGGGGTGAGGGGTGTGGGGGGGTCGATGGAGGAAGAGCCCTGTGAGATTGAGGGCTCTATGCAGTTCACCAGGGGGCGCAGAGGGGGGAGGGGGGGAGGCAGCAGAGGTGTTTTGGAGGTGTAAGGTGTGGAGGAGACAGATGAGGGCGGTGAACTAAACCTGTTGAAGAAACAGTTTAGTTCATTTGACCTCTCCAGGTTCCCCCTGGTTGGTCCTCTCCAGGTTCCCCCTGGTTGTCTCTCTCTCCCCTTGAACCCAGTAATCTCCTTCATACCGGTCCACACCTCCCTCACGTTGTTCTGCTGGAGTTTGGCCTCCAGCTTCCTCCTGTAGGAGTCCTTGCACTCCCTCATCTTCTCCTTCAGGTGGCGCTGCACTCTCCTGAGCTCCTCCCTGTCCCCAGACCTGAAGGCTGCTTTCTTCTGATTAAGAAGAACTTTCAGGTCACTGGTGATCCACGGCTTATTGTTGGGGAAGCAGTGTCCAGTCCGGGATGGTACGGTGGTGTGTTCACAGAATTTGATGTGTTCTGTGATACAGTCCGTCCTGCTGTTGATGTCCTCCCCATGTGGTCCACACAGCACATCCCAGTCCGTGGACCCAAAGCAGTCCTGCAGGACATCTTTAGCCTCCTGTGTCCACCTCCTCACAGTCCTGGTGGACACAGGCTGCCTCTGCACCAGGGGGACATACCTGGGAGTCAGCAGGACCAGGTTGTGGTCTGATCTACCAAGGGGGGGAAGGGCAGTAGTACTGTATGCATCCATGGCATTAGCATATAGTAAGTCCAGAGTTTTATTGTTCCTTGTGGGGCAGTTCACATACTGGTGCAAAGTTGGCAGTACTTTATCCAGACTGGTTAAAGTCTCCAGTAACTAACAAAAATGCACCGGGATGCTGAGTCTGAAGTTTGGACACAGTGGAGTGGATGGTGTCCACTGCTGCCTCTACGTCAGCTGATGGAGGAATGTAAACAACGATAACAATGGCGGACGTGAACTCCCTCGGTAAATAATAAGGGCGCATCCCCACGGCTAGCAGTTCAATGTCCGGGCTACAAAAACGTTCCTTCACACACACGTGGTCGGGATTGCACCACCTCTCGTTCACATAGACTGCAATCCCTCCACCTTTCTTCTTACCGCTCCGAACAACGTCTCTGTCCGCCCGAACAGTCCTGAAGCCGGGTACGGCCACGCTGTGGTCCGGGAGATGTGAGTGCAGCCATGTCTCGGTGAAACACATGATGCTGCACTCCCGGTACTCTCTCTGGGTCTTTACCAGCGCCGAGCTCGTCTGTCTTGTTGGCCAACGACCTCACGTTCCCCATTAAGATCGCCGGTACCGCTGGTTTGTATTTCCTCCTTTCCGCCTTCAGCTTAGCTCCGGCTCTGCAACCCCGCCGTCTTCTCCGAAGTTCAACGGGGATCTCAGGCCTCGCTCCGGGCAGCAGCAGTAGAGGTCTACTCAGCGCGATCAGCTGATCACGCGAGTAAACAATAACAGAGCCCCCAACCAGAAACGTGAAAAAATTACGGTCCATTACGGTCCGTTAACTGAACACGAGAGAAAGAAAAAAAAAAAAACAACTCCGAAGAGAGGAGAAAGGCTTAAAAAATACTAATAATACTAATAACAAGGGGAGGGGAGCTGCTGCAACAGGCTGCCGCTAGCGCGGCGCCATCACATTGACCTCGACATTTGACCCCCAAAATCGTTTCACTTCATCCTTGTGACCAAGTGAATGAACCTCAAGTGTGCTTTCGATGTTGTGTTGACGAGATTGTGACAGACAGACATAATGCCTCCAGCTCTGGCTGTCACCAATGAAGAGGGATAAAAATCACAGGTCTGTCCACAGAAATCTTTCTGTTGTGATATGGATTATCTATAGCTGGTTGTCAATAACACAGAAAGTAGACAATTTCCTTGAAAAGCATGTGTTACTTTCTTCCCTAATTGTGCAGTCGGAGAGGAAAATGAAACTTCTGCCCGTTAGACAGCCTGATGAAAGCTTCTATATCTAAGCTTCTTTTGTTTAGCGCTGTTTGTGAATGGACTTGCAAATTGCTCTGATCTGAAACCACAAAGCACTCTCTCACTCCTTACAACAGACCGGGTAAGTGGCTGGACCGATGTGAATTGGTGAGAAACAGCCAGGAGTAAGAATCTCTTCCTGACATCAAAGGACTTCCGTCTCACTTCTGTCAGTTCAGGCAGGGAGGGACAACAGAGGGCCGCTAGGCAGACACATATTTATCTGCAAGCTGAGCCCACCGAGCACTCTGCATTGAATGGATGTTGATGTCAAGACCTACACCAGTGATGAAATCTTGGGTAAATATAGTGCCAAAAAGAAAGCTGAGACACGGCCCACGGTCATCCATCCCTGCACGCAAGTTTTTGTCTCTGCTTTTTATCCAACTTTATACCCCCCCCCACACACACACACACACACACACACACACACACACACACACACACACACACACACACACACACACCTCAAGCAAGAAAGTTTTGTTAACAAAAACTACGACATGGAAAAATTTTGTTCAATTATGATCCATGAAGAGCCTCAAAAGCGGTTTCACATAAGTTTTGCCATCGTGTAACAAGCGCGTATTGGGCTAATGGTTCATTTATGGCAGTTGATTTTCAATATTTTTTATAACATTTACATTTCCTTTTATTGAGAAAAAATATATTTTGTACATTTTAGAGTTACATCGTCTCACGTTAAACATTTGTATTTGCATCCCAGGTTAAAAACCTCAAGTTATTCTGCAGGTCTGCACCGTATGAGTATCAACTGGTCAACTTTTTAGAGTTTTAGTTTGTCAACTTTTTAGATGTGACCAACTGAATGGAATGATTGATAAACAGAATGACACGACTGATGGAGCATGCAGATCATAAGGGGACAAAATATTTAGGAAAGTGCTCAGTCATAGGGACAACAAAACCTTTTACCTCTGACCTCTAACCTTGAAACCATCAAGTATATAAGTATAGTATGTGAGTTGAGAATAAAAGTAGAATATAATATCCTGGTACCTTGCAACCTGACTCCAAAATGTACTGTACACGATGTACTCTGTATAGCACTGCATATTCATGAGTATTCTACCACAATGTATTATAAATTTGCTTTTTGAGAATATTTGCTTCATCCAACACATCTCACTAAGCGTCATAATTTACAGAGATGAAAGTGATTGATTACAAAAAACCCAAAGCCAAAGGATGCGTAATCATCTCTGTATGTTCCTCTGCATCTCCGTCCGGTATCTTCTGCTGTTTTTGCTCATACAGCTGATCAGGAAATAAAGATGCTGAGTGAGAAGGTAGAGAGAAACCAAACACCAGATTAAACGAGTTTCACTAAAGAAATAGATACAAAAAAAAACTAAACAGCAACTGAATTTATTTTGTTCTATTATCAAGCTACATTTAAATAAATTACAACTTAAATGTAATTCTAATCAGTTGTAGTCACTGAGAAACAATACGTATGTAATTAAATTGCAGTTATTGTTCAAAATGTGGATGATTTCAAAGGAGTTACATCCGAATGTATTATTATTAACATTTTTCTTTCATCTACATACTTGATTTGTTTTGGTGGTTTTGCTTTAAACTCAATTCAAATCTTAATTCATGTTATGTTGAAGAACATTTGAGGTTTATACAACCTGTAGTTTAAATTCATATTTATAGGTCCTTTTTCAGCTTTTTTGCTGAGTTTCAAACATTTGTTAGAAAAGTAATAAAAGGTAATCAAATGTAAAGAGTTACAATATCCTCATGAATTAATTAAAAGTACTATGATAAAGTAATTGAAATAGTTACATGACTTATTAGGATTTTAACTGGGTAATAATAGGTAACCTATAACATTTTAAAGATAATGTCCCCACCGATCGTTCCCTGGTATTGTAGAGTTCATGTTTTGTTTTGTTTTTTGAGAATAAAGCGCGACATCACAGTCAGTCAGAGGTCGTCTCGAATGCTGGTGGACTCACAAAGGACGCAACGCCAGAGGACAGTGCTTCTGTTCGGTCTGCTAGAGGAAGTTGTCCCATTGTGTCTCTGATTCAAGTCACTGCATATTTTCTGTTTTAAACCAAGACTGTGATCTTCCCTCTGACCTGTGACTTTAACTGAGTGAGGGCCTAAATATAAAATAATGCTGCAGTTATTACAGACATTTCCCCCGTCACAATAAAAAATTATACATATCGCGATATAGGTGGTCTGTTGCCGTCCTCAAAGAAAGAAACAAAGACTTTATGAGACAATGAGAACATTTGTTAACTGAGGCAGTGTTGTTCTGCTAAATCAGATATATATATATCTATATTTATATATATATATATATATATATAGTCAACTTTTTCCTACTTAACGTGAAATTTCTCTGGGAGACAGGCTTATTAACATGTCTGCTGCCATATAAATTGCCTATTCTTCCTACTCAGGTAATTTCTTCCTATTATTTTATAAACTTTGATCCTGGAGGACTGCAATTTAACACAATTAATGTATTCATGCTTGTGACCTCAGCTCTTTTCTCTCTCAGTTAATAATCTTTTCACTGGCAGCAGTACGGCCTGTGTAACTGGGTAGGCTGTCCCCTTGTCCATACTTTGGTACCATAACAGAATATAAGCTTCTACCGGAGTCTTTTTTCTTATCCTGTATATTTTACAACAAGTGGAGGAGCAGTGATTTCTCATCCAGGTCTGAAAAGAGCCTTTGTTTGGCTGTGAACACCTGGACAGAGTTATCTCATTGGTTCAGACTCTCCCTCCCTCGCTCCCTATTTTCCCTATCTATACATCTCCTCCTATCTGAAATGCCTCCACACGCCCCTGAAAGCACTCTTTCCCTTACCTTTGCCAGGTACTTATAGTTTTTATTTCAACTTAAATACTTAAAAAAAGGTCTAGGAATTTCAGCCTGTCCTTCTGCAAAAACATTTTTAAGGTTCTGCAACAACCAGCAGCCATATGAAAAAACAACAATCAGGTGTCCCAGAGAGGAAACACAGTTCAGGAGTCTATTTAACGTAAGTTCTCCTCACATTATGTAGGCGTTGGACGCTTCTGTACAACTGTCGGCTTCCTGTTTCCAACCACAACTTCACCGTGACCATGACAAATGTAACTTTAACACACAAAATGGTTCAAGTCATCATTTTATCTCAAACTATTATCTTTCCCAAACCTGCTTTCCAGAAAGGTAATGATGGACAAAGTTTCACAGGATGACGGGTGTAACAGGGATTTTTGATCAGTCACTCCCCGAAAACGTACAATATTTCTGTACTTCTTCTGTTGTTCCCACGATAATTTGTATCCCTGACTCAAAACTGGTTTTCAATTGCTCATTTTACTGTGAATTTTAGAGGTAATAGAAATGGAAATAGCAAATAACATTACTTCCTTCAATCCTTTTCTTTTTTGGGGGAATATGGGACTTACTTAGCTGCTACTTTAGTTGTTTGTATAAATCATTTTAGATCCTTGTTGCAGATGTGCTGTCAGATTGTCACAATTTCTGCAGGTGTTTTCACAATATTCTGTATACGATGGAGCATTTTTTAAATATCAGACATTTTACATTAAAAATGATACATTTTGCAAAGAATTTTTGGGCAGTTTCAAATAAAGACATAAAAACTTTATGAGACAACGAGAACATTTGTTAACAAAGGAAACACAATAATATCAGGAATTTAAGACTACATTTTATTGTCATAATTATTATTATAATTATTACCAATATATTTTTAAATTTAGACAATCTCATGTCATATTAACCTCCAGTGATGACACAATATACACATTGTCCTAATTATACACCATATTTCAAATACTTATTCATATCTTATTATATTATAGGTGACACTTGAATATTGTATTTCTGTACAACAGTACATAACTAATGTACTAAACTGTGTTTTCTTCAGTGTACTATGTATTGAAAGCATACAATTTTCCTTTAATATTCTTTCATTGTTGGTTTGCATCCATTGAGCTTTGCTACATGATCGCTATTCATAGACGTGCATGCACAAAAATATTTTACATTTAGGGGTCCAAGCACCAACGATGGTGGAACCTTTGTTTTTATTGTTATATTATTGATAAAACTGTCGCTGTTTTTATGTAAAAAAATATGTAACAAACAATAAGTTCTCAACAAAAGGCACAATTCTGCAATTAGCTATCTGAATGTTGATTCTGATTGGCTTTGAAGCCTGCTGGTGGTTGGAGACTTGGCCTTCATTATAAGGTGTGCGGTGCCAATTAGTCTGAGCAGCCAAGCTCGGAAAAAGAGGTCACCTGGCTCCACTTTCCCACGACAGGATGCTACCATCATCTAAAGGCCGGAATATTCAGTATATACAGGAGAAACTCCGGCACATTTAGTTATCATGTTAAGGATCCCAATTTCATGACAACTTGAGATCCGTCTACATGAGCAGGATGTGCAAAGATCAGCTTCTGGGAAAGTGAAGTTCGATTCTTCAGAACACCAACTTCTGTTTTTTTTGGTGTAGATTTTAAACAGACGTGAGTTAATCTGGTAAAGAGCCAGTATGAGAATGGTTTATTGTTTTATCAAAGTTCGCCTCCCATTCACACAATCACACACACAATCACACACACATTCACACACACATTCACACACACATTCACACGCACAGTCACACACTCACACACTCACACACATTCACACACTCACACACACTCACACATTCACAAACACAGTCACACACTCACACACATTCACACACTCACACACACATTCACACACACACACACACACACACACACACACACACACACACACACACACACACACACACACACACACACACACACACACACACACACACACACACACACACACACACACACACACACACACACACACACACACACACACATTCACACATTCACACATTCACACACACACACACACATTCACACACTCACACACACACACACACATCACACACACACACACACACACACACACACACACACACACACACACACACACACACACACACACACACACACACACACACACACACACACACATTCACACATTCACAAACACATTCACACACACACACACACATTCACACACTCACACACACATTCACACACTCACACACAATCACACACACACACACACACACACACACACACACACACACACACACACACACACACACACACACACACACACACACACACACACACACACATTCACACACACATTCACACACTCACACACACATTCACACACTCTCACACATTCACACACTCACACACACACACACACACACACACACACACACACACACACACACACACACACACACACACACACACACA